>NC_081152.1:10895675-11225175 GCF_958295425.1 Solea solea
CTTTCGTCCTATGTCAGCTGAGATTGGCACCGAGCACTTGAATGAAAGGGGAAATGGATCAAATGTAAATTAGCAGTTGTTGAATCTCAGCACTGAGCTTCATGTGGCGCATCATCCAGTCCGTGTCGAGTGTAGGGGACATTTTCCATGAAGTCGAGGAGTTTTGACAACATCCACATCTCTGCAAATCCGTGCAGAATATCACGTTTTTCACCCCCAAGACTGAGCCAGCCTCTTGAATCATTCTCCATCTGTCAGTGTCTTGACCTTGACTGTGTCGGCCATCCCCGAGCCCCTTGCCCCGGTCAGCTGACCGGTGAAGAAAAGGATGCTGGCCACCACAGACTCAAAACATCCATCGCATGGTCCTGCAGACATTGAAGGTCAGGGAGAGGACTGTAGCTCTCTGGACCACGTGGCGTGCATCTCTTCTGTTTGCTGAGCTGGTCTGTGTTTTGTCCTGATGGTGTGATGAGGTGTTCAGTATGTAGAGAAAGTGCAAAGCAAAAAGTAACTTGTTATATTTAGCTGTGTTCCGTGTTTTTACAGCTGTGTCAGTGTTGAAGTTCAAGCTGCAATTTCTTTGTTAAAGCTGTAGTGTGTTTTTGTTCTTTTCTTTTCTTTTTTTTTGGATATAAACAAAGTCTACATTGGCCCAACAATTTCTCTGGTTTTCTCATATAGGACTTTTTTAAATTCCGCCCTGCACACAGGAAGTGATTCATTTTATGTCAAGGCAGACTGAGGAAACGGCGAGATTGTGCTAGTGAAGTGAGACGGCGGTGAAAAGATTTGGCGTATGAATAAAAACAAAAAGAGGCACAGACGGAACGCTTCAGAATCTAATTGTACTGCTCAAAAAAAACAAAACGGTGCATGCAGACCAAATAGAGGTAGAACAATAACATCAACAACCAAAAATAAGACACGACAGTTTTAAACGAGACGAGAAAATGCACTCTGTAAATTATCAAAACATTTTCACCAATTATTTTTACCAGAGTGTGTTTCATTGAAATAATTTATGACACTCGTTGCCCGGCTCGCCATGATTAAAAATTAATCTTGTCCAATATTAGCCTTGCATCTTTTGCTGATTATTGTCGAGCCAAAGCCAAAGTGTGTCACAAACACCTCATAAATATCAAGTTAGACATTGATTTAAGGACGACGCAATTACGCGTGACTGACATTTTCGTCAACAGGGAACTTTTAATAACCCAGCGTAACTGATGTCACGCCACAGCGGTGATTAACGACGTCACTCGCTGTGACCAAGTGAACCATCAAACTGCGCCGCTGCCAATAATCTAACGCTGCTGCAAGACGTGGACACCAGGAAAAATTCAAGCACATAAATCCCTTTCACCACACCCCCAGATCAGGATGTTTTATAACTTCACGATCAAAACAAACCAAAGGATTGATCTATCAATCTTTTACGTTATCACTGAGATTTATCTACCTTTTTTTTTTTTTTCCACACAGAAGTGTGTTTTTTTTCCTCAGCGATTACATGCTAGCGTAAAGAGAATGCACTTTATTCAATGACGAAAGTACTTGATGAGAGTCAGCATATTTGCGGGGCGCTGGAACAAGAGCATTAATCAAGTGCAGGGGCAGACCAATAACGGGCTCTGTAATCATGCTGGAGCAGCGCTCTAACTTTGGGCAACGTCGCCTGGTCATTCATCATTTGGAAAAGCAAGAAGCAGAGAGGGAGATTAATAACAAGTACATTAGTCAGTGTTTAGATGCAACCAATGAGCTTCTAGGTCAAGCAACAGAGCCAGAGTGCCAAAAGTGATGCTCTTGATTAGCTAATGATTTGAAAAAGAAAGGCTGTCAGCATTTGAGGCCGTGTTGATCTTGGTAACAATGCGTATTGTTTAAACGACTTTGTGGAGTGATGCATGGTATGGATTGCTTTTCCTTCCTATTGGGTGCCTGTTAATTAAAGAGTGAGACCCAACTCCGTTTCATAATTTAATATGCTGCACAACATTTGAAAGAACTTTCCAATATCCTTACTTGTTGTTGTCTTCCAGATTGTTTTTTTTTTTTTTTTTCCATTCCTTCGATTCTCTATTTCCTCCATCCAAAGGGAGAGCCATTTAACATGCACCTCATAGCTGAGGCAACCCATTATTTCTGCCTATGTCTGCCTTACCTTTCCAACCCCCTTTTCTCTCTCGATTAAGGAGACATTTGTCAGCACTCTTTGTGCCAGAATGCCATGTGTTGCCTGTCTAATTCAGGAAAAATGACTTGTTAAAGAGAAAAAGAATAAGACATGACAAGCAAGTGTGTTTTTTTTCTTTTTTTTCTGGATGCCAGATGTAGATGTCAGCACATACAGGAACAGTTAAATAAAGAAATTAGGTGTCCAAGAACATGATCGCGTCCTTGTTGTAGTACCTTCAACAACAACATGCAATTCAGCAGTATATATATATATATGTATATATATATATACATATATATATATATATATATATATGTATATACATATCTCAAAGGTTAGACTAACTGATCGCTACTGTAATAAGCCTCCAATTTAAGTTTTAAAATTGGCACGTATGCGCGGGCAACAATAGCAGTAGTAGTGTTTCTCTCTATGGTTATGCAGCCACATGATGGCGACCTTCTCATCCACCGGGAGAAAGTCCAACTATGCAGCAGCCAGCTGGTGATTTGTCACTAGTCCCGCAACCGCCTGGCACGTCTTACCATGGACAATCCCTGAACAGGAGTCTGCCGTCTTTGCTTCCAAAGCTGAAGCGGTGCTTTAGAGGTGAGCCCGACTGCACCGCTGTTGGTACCGCTCAGCACAACGCACCAAATCAGGCAGTCAAAATCGCATTCTGAGGGCAGGGCAGTATTTTCCACAGTGTGCAGTGACTGGATTTGTTCCACACCTAGCCTATGCCCGCTAAGTGTTTCATTGATCTCTGCCTTTGGACTTGCTAGATCTTTGGCTCTGGAACATTGGCTTGTTTCCCCCAAGCATATAATCGGTCACTTTGATTAGCTTTTTCTTCTTTTCTTTTTTTTTTGGGGGGGGGGGGGGGGGGTTTTGAAAAAGAAAGCATCCCTCGGTATGTAGTGGAATGTGATTTGGGAGTATCCGGTGCCTGAGTGTCCGTTGTGAACCATTCGGTTGGTATCAAGTCAAGCACACCGAATGTGGGCATCAGAGAAGAGTGCAAACTGTTCTGTCTGCTGTTTGTGCCATTCATCGAGGTGCAGCTGAGGTCTTGGGTCTACTCCCTGACAGGGTCACGTTTCCACAGATTCTGGATGATGCAGGCTTTTTTTGGCTTCAGTGGTCGATCTCTGATGCACGAGCAGATAGCTGGCAGCTCGGCGGGACAGTGTGACACATCAATATCTCCCGGTCTAATTCCATATAGGCATGAACCTGCACACCAACATCAAATAGAGAACTCTGTTCTGCCTGTTGCCCAGAGGAAGTAAATCTGGGCTAATCCATTTAGCTTTTTTGCAAATTAGGCATGAGAATGATGAAGCCTAGCAGCTTTCATTTTGGCCTGGGCTTAATAAGAAAGGAAATAATTGGAATTGTATATTGATACTAATGATCATTGATGTATGGAGCAGTGGCAGCAATGGTTATCTGCCTCTTCATATATGCAGACAACTATCAGTTGGCAGTGCTTAATTAAATCCAATAATTGAAGATAATCATTTTCTGACTATGGCTTTATGATGAAGATATATATTTTACCCACCTCGTTTACCAATGCTGTGTATTTGAGCTGAAGAAGACCAGAAAATGCCTTAATACAGCATAAATGTTTGACTTTGCATTCATACATGGATCTGGAGTACTGGGATTTACTGTGACATCAGTGCAACATTGCCCTAACCCCCTCACGAGTGTCTGTTTGTGATGAGCGGACATTTTTAACCCGTTCCCGCAGGTGCACCCATGCTAAATTGCTGTGGAAATAATACACAACTCCTTATAAGGACATGCTGGGGGTGTGTCTTTATAGGTCACATATTATTCAGGCTTTGTGCTGAGAAAAAGGATATAAGACACACTATATGGCACATTCTTATAGCCTCTGCATGTCCCGTACGTTTTAACATAGTAATGGATAAAAGCAGCCAAAATGCTCTGTGTTCTAAGGGTTAAAAGGGTTGGACGACCCAAACAAAGCCCAATCTTGACCATAATCAGCTAATCCCTAACACTAAACTTAACCTAACCACAATTCCCTTCCTTAAAAATGGACTTGTGCCCCATTAGGGCCAGGTTTTTGGTCTCCACAAGGACGACTGGTCCTGGCAGGTCAGCGTTGATGCGAGAAAAGGTCCTAAAGAGGTTATAAAATACAAGAACACGCACATATTCAGAACGCTTGACAGTGATTTGTTATCTGCGCAAAGCAGCGCCAGAGAAAGGTTTGATTTAGCAAAGCAGACGTCCTGATGGGCTGTCAGCGGATCGCACTACTTCACCGCTCACACAAGAAAGATCTGCCACTTACACACTGACATACAATAAATCTAACATGGAAAGCAAATATTTAATTTGAAAAATGTTTTATTCAGGACGAGCGCGACGTGTTAAAACAGAGTGAAGATCTGCCCGTATCTCCCTCTTCTTTCATTACATGAGAAATGTAGCATTCCCAGCTTTTCTGATGAATGTTAATGCTTTCACATCTCACCTTTGCCTTCAGCCAATGACAAGGTCGCAAAAACCACTTCTTTCACAAGATTCTCTCACACTGAATTCCCGAGGCATTAACAGTTCAATTTGCCACCTTTGCTGATTAAAAAAGACGAATAACTCTGTGATCATTTACATCCACTTTGAATCGAGGACATTTTGATCCATTTTTACCAGATCAATATGTATATTTTTGGTACAGTGGCCCCATTTCTAGTGTCTTCTTTGAAATGAGATTTCCACCTAGGCACCCAAGCTACACAGAGACAAAGACACACGTCCCAACACAACAAACCCTCTCTGCTCAGCGGGGCATCTGTCTTCACATCATTCGGGATCTTGTTTCTGTTTGTAGAGTCAAGTCACCCTCACAACACACTGTGGTCCCCGTGGTCCCATTGCAAGAGACAGTTCTTTTGATTTCTTTGCAAAAGAAAAACGCAGGGGTTGCTTACCCCTTCTCTCACTGTGACAGCAAGCAGCTGAGCTCAGTGTACGCCTGAGCATACTGACGTGAACACAGCAGCTCAGCTGCACAGGATTGGACCGATCGGCATTTCTCGGAAGAAGGCATGAAGGAAATGTCACAATTTCTTCTTTGTTTGTGAGGATTTTTAAACTGTAGCACCGACGGTGTCAAAGTCACACACACACACACAGCGTCTCTATTTGTAATGAAACCCAGTTTGAAGCGAGAACACACTTTAATTAACCGTGTTGGTGAAGTAAAATATCTGCAAAAACCCGTGATTTTCTTATTTTGCACACACAGCCATGGTCTTCAGAGGCTCTGGTGGCTTTTCTGATTTTGACTGAGTAATGTCTGTGCAGCGGTAGGATGCACATCCTTGGATTTGTTTTGACCTATGTTCGTCTCACAATGACTTGCTTTGACTGTGGCACCTTTCAGTACAGCGCCATCATCTGTTCAGAAATGTAATTTTATTGTCAGCATACCATTTGGGCAAAGATGGAATGTAATTAATTACATTTATTCGCGTTACTGTAATTGAGTAGGGTTTTTTGTACTGTACTAATAAATAAATAACATAAAAAAATAATAATAATAAATTCACCCACTGGAAACTTTTGCAGTGAGTGATGAAGACAGGTGAATTAATTATGAGGACTGGTGAATGACGAGGACAGGTGAATGAATTATGAGGACAGGTGAATGATGAGGACAGGTGAGTGATGAGGACATGAGAATGATGAAGACAGGTGAATGAATTATGAGGACTGGTGAATGACGAGGACATGAGAATGAAGAGGACAGGTGAATGATGAAGACAGGTGAATGAAGAGGACAGGTGAGTGATGAAGACAGGTGAATGAAATATGAGGCCTGGTGAATGACGAGGACAGGTGAGTGATGAGGACAGGTGAATGAATTATGAGGACAGGTGAATGATGAGGACATGAGAATGATGAAGACAGGTGAATTATGAGGACTGGTGAATGAAGAGGACAGATGAATGATGAAGACAGGTGAATGAATTATGAGGCCTGGTGAAGGACGAGGACATGGGAATGTATTATGAGGACAGGTGAGTGATGAGGACATGAGAATGATGAAGACAGGTGAATTATGAGGACTGGTGAATGAAGAGGACAGATGAATGATGAAGACAGGTGAATGAATTATGAGGCCTGGTGAAGGATGAGGACATGGGAATGTATTATGAGGACAGGTGAGTGATGAGGACAGGTGAACTGGGACTAATTAAGGTCCCTGAGTGAGTGAGAAAGTTAAAGCATTTGTGACATTTGACCCATTTTGACTGATACATTATGTGTTTACATGTTTTATTTTGTCAGCACTTTAATTTGTAAAGGTTTGCCTTTAATTATAAACAATTCATGTGAGATGTGTGTCCCCACAAGAAAAAACCCAAACCCCGACTCGGTACCTTTTACTCAAAATAGATTTTAAGCAAGCTATGTTTTTATTTTAACTTTTAACTTACTTTCACTTAAGTCAAATGTTATCAAATAATTTGTACTTCGACTTGAGTAGAATATTTCAGCACTCTTTCCACATATTCAACATGCTCAACATGGAGTTATAACCTGCGGAACACTGAAGTATTGTCATTATTATGCATTTATCTCCACCACCACACTGTGCATAAACACAGCTTTACACGTTCAGTCATGTTATAAATGATATGGTAATTCCGGAAAAAAAAAAACAACAAAAACAAAAAACTTTCATTCATTGTGGCTTAATTAAAGTTTAGTTTAATGCAAGGCTAATAAAATGCAGGCACATTGCCACGAAGCTCCCCGTGGAGTCCTGTTATATTTGACTATTGTACATGTCAGAATCAAAATTAAAAGCATTATTAGTACTAATAATAATAATAATAATAATAATAATAATAATATCATCTGCACAACCAATAATTTTTTGGGAGTGAATGCGTGTGTTACCCTGTGTCTTTGCTCATTTGTTCCTCTGCTGTCTTCTATGCCGATTGCCAGCGAGGGCGGGTCTGGATGACTTTGCCTTGGATTAGTGGAGAGTTAATGGATGGAGATTGCAGATTCCCTGGGCTCTTCATCAACACACCATGTCAGACACGTACAATTAATGCCAGAGCAGAGATTAGTCCCACCGTGAACCAGCATGCATCACTCCTGTAAAAAACAACAACCTTTAAATCAGCTGTTTTCTTTTATCTACATTCTTTGGTAAACACTGCAGTCTGCTCCAGCACAACACATGCTCTAGGACACACCAGGGTTGGACTACAATTTTATGGTTTTATTGACATTTGCCTTTGCGCTGTCAATCACAACAGGAAGCTGAAGCACTCAAGAGTAAACACGCCATGTTAAATCATCACTGTAGTGTAGAAGCTGAACAAGGGTCTTTCTGCACGTTCTCCCTGTGTGTGTGCTTTCCGGTTTCCTCCAGTTGTATGTCTCTATGTCAACTGGGATTGGCACCAGCGCCAATCCCCCCCCCCGAAACTCATGTTACAGGATTTAACGATAGAAGATGAATTCATCAATTATTATTATTTGTTACCACGTGGAAATGTGTTGAAAGTATTTGTATCTTCCTCATTTTAACTGGTTGTGTGCTGTGATAACTGCATCGGACAGTCTGTTGATATTATTTATAATAATAATAATAACAATAATAATAATAACAATACATCAGATTTTTAATGTGCTTTCCAGGTCACTTCAAAGACACTTTAACAAGATAACAAAAAAAGGACTGTGGTCGGTAATAAATTAATAAACTGAATTAAGTAATGAATGTTAAGACTATGGAAAAGCCAGTTGGAACAGGTGGGTCTTGAAAGTCTGTAGCGGGAGGGAGTTCCAGAGGGTTGGGGCGGCAGCAGCGGAGAAGGCTCCGCCCCCCAAGGTTCGGTGCTTTTTCAAATTGTATCAAATAAACTATGATAATGATAACAACACATTTTATCCTCATCTATTCCAGGGAGGAGGCCATGATGTCCACTTACTTTGAAACAGTAGATGACCTGCTGGCGTCATTCGGGCCGGTCCGAGACTGCTCCAAAGATAACGGCGGCTGCAAGAAGAACTTCAAGTGTGTGTCCGACAGACAGTTGGACTCATCTGGCTGCATGGTAAGTGTATTTACGTGTGCTGGTCTTGTTTCTACGTGACGCGCGGTTATAATCAAGTTAGAAGCATGTGGTACTAGCTATGGTTCATCTAAGACTAAACTGTACGTGGCTGGATTTTGATTAAGAAATGTACTCACACATCCTACAGTCATTCCACCGTCATTGTGTTTGTGTGCATGTGAGATGTCCAGTGTCAAGTGACAGATGGGCCGACGAAACACCAAGTTATTCTCTGGTCTGCTGTCAGCGGGACAAGTGTTCAGGTGCAGCTAACTAGCCGGCGGAGCTCAGGGGGGGCTGACTGACGATTTCTAAGGGACAGGAGAGCACTGTCGCAGGGCTGAATTCAAAGCTGTCACTCTGGCGGAAGACACATGAGACACACATGTGCTGTCTCCTGCATGCCAGCAGTCGAGTTCTTTATGCCCCAGCCGGCACGAGGCATAGTCGGCAATAGGCACCATCTACTGGAGGGGTGCCGGACAACCACAAAGGGAAAAAAATAGTATATATATATATATATATATATAACTATTTGTATAGCTACTTTCGTGCAAGGATTGCAGCTCAAAGTGCTTCACAATAAAAGGAAAATACACGGGGGGATGAAAAGGCTAAAGTCAAAAAGTAAAAAAAAAAAACTGCTTTAACTTTGAAATAAAACAAAAGATGCAAATAAAACAGTAAAATACAACAGAGGGTGGAATAAAATAGGAAAAGGCTAGAGTCAAGAGGTTAAAATCCTGTTTTAACTTTAAAGTAAACTATATATAACCATATATATAATTGTTGAGACAGAAAAGAAAGCATAAGGAAGTTCAGAGGCGTCAAATTGAACAAATCCGTAAAGTAACAATGTTTTGTCGCATGTTATTTACTATGATGTGTTACTATGCAGAATATGTGCAACTTTTTTTTTTGCAGCGTCCATACTTCTATTGTGAACTTCACTGGTGACCACCATACTACATACAGCAGTGTTTTATGACTTGTTTATCAACGTGTTTGTCTAACATTCATATACATAATTTCACTTTTTCACAGAAAATAGCTTTGTTTGCACTGCTGTGCCTAGGGCGCCAAAATGCATAGGGCCGGCCCTGTTTGTACGTAAATATTTCTTATAGGTTAGGTCGGTACGTTGGTACTGTAGGTAAAAACTTTAATGTCTCCAAGGGGATATTTGGCTTGCAGACAGTAGTCATATAGGAATAAAGTATAAAGTTTATCACTCACAATGTCGGTGCTTGTTAAGAGCAGCAGTAGCAGATGAAACATTGGGATTTGATTACCCTTTGACAGCGGGAATGGTCATTTTTTTTACATCGTGATTCTCATTTTCATTCAGAAAAAAAACACATTTAAAAGGATTACTGTGTGATATTTATGCGGATCTGTGAGAAACAAAGACGTTCTCCTCGGTCTGTAGAATGAGATCAAGACAATAATGAATCTAAAATGATAGTAGTCTGTATTGGGATTTCGATAAAACTTCGATTACCTGCTCAGGCCTAATACCTACAGTATTGACTCCTTTGAGATGAGCTTCTATTTCTTATAATTGTTTTAGATCACCCAGGCTGACACCAGGGATATTACAGCACAGCCTGGCCAGTTTTTTTTTTTGACACTGAGATGTCCAAACCAATAAAGGAAGAATAGAACATTTTCATTTAGGTCCTGTTTGCAGCTTCCTTTGCGAAAAAGAAAAAAAAAAACTGATGCCGACTGTTTTATACCCCATTTCAGACATGGGTATAGAAATGACGTTGTCCAAATAACGGCCAGTGCTGCTTAGTACTTACTACAGCACTGTGCAGCTATAAGACTGATTAAGTAATTAAGTATAGAAGTGATATATAGTATATGTTTCAAAATACTTTTTGCATAATCACCTCTTTTAAACACATTAACCCCCCCCCCCCCCCCCCCCCCCAACATGAATGCCACTCGTTAAATTTGCATGCCATCTGCTGTATACTGTCTCGGTGTTTGCGATATTTCCAAGCGACGCATAATATTTTTATACATTGTGTGGGCACTGTGGGGGGGGCCCTCACGCTGTTGTAGTTTGTGCCCTGATATTGATTTTCCACAGACGTAACCTTTAATGATATCGTCTGCTTTAGTCTAGTTTTTTTTTTTTGCCTTCGAGAAAACCTCGAAATCGCTTTGCAGATATGACGGCTCGCTTCGTTTTTCACGTTCTCAGCTTTCACTATCATCTTGAAGGAAATCTGTATGTCAGATATCGCATCGCTGTCTGCTCCCATCGACGAAGCTCTTCTGGGATATTTACAGGAGCGGGGTGACGGGGAACTCGCGATGCCAGGCTTTCAGCGGCGTGAGGCGGGCCCGTGTCGTAAAGTAATTAAATTGATGAGGCATCTGAATTGCTTGAGGATGGTTTGGAGAGTCATTAAGGGCTTGGACAGGGCTATAAATCGACCGGTCTTTTCACTGTTTGTGTGTCGAACCAAAGACAAACACTCATACAGCCATTTCCCTGTTTTTCTGTCTTGTTTCTCAGCTTTTAACTCTGGAGGAAACAAGAGTGTCCAGGGAAACTCCTCCTCCTACACATTTGTTACGCTGTAGTCTGTCGTTTTGTGCGATACTGATGCCAGTTAATGAGACACAGCCCTATTAGTGACAGTCCCGTTAAGACTGACAGGTTTGCTGTTGTGCCTTTCAGAATGAGCTCCATATAATACAGTATTTCAACTTTGAACTCACCTCTTTTGTCTTTCACCTTGATGATTTTAACCTGCACAATTTACCTCCCACGGAATTACCATGACAAAAAAAAGACTGAAGACATAAATAAGCCTTAATCATATTTCCCGTCAGTCATCATGCCCACTCTATACACAGTCAATAGCTCGAGGCTGTTCTTGTTCTCTTTTAAGCTTTTGTTTCCATTCCACTAGTAATTGCTTTTTGCCCACAGCTTTCTGACAGTTTAATATTCATCGCCACATCATAATAACACAGTTCTTTACATTTGTTTGTCAGTACTCCGCAAGTGCATTGATCATTTATTAATTATGCAAATTGTGCAAAGTGTCACGACGCACAAATAAACGTAGCTCCCAACTACTGCGTTCACTTGTGCACCTAACGTCTAACTTTGAACAATTTAACCACTGTTGGGACAGCAAGTGTCCTGTCTCTGTCCTTCAACTCAACAAAAACCCTTGTACAGGGGGAAAAAATGGGAGAAACCTTGGGGCAACGGTAGCTCAGTGGTACAGTGAGTCTTTCAACTCAGAGGTTGGGTTAGATTCCCGGCTCTGCTACAGTCTACATGTCTGTCCTTGGGCCCCACGTTGCTCCTGACGGCTGCGTCGGCAGCGTGTGAATGGGTTTGAAAGATGAGTGATAGGACAATGCTCTGCACATAGATGCGCTGTATGGAAGTGTGAGTGAATGGGTGAATGGCAAAACTGTAATGTAATGCAGCTTTGAGCGGTCACCAAGACTAGAAAAGCCCAGGACGGAGGTCACATGCACATGTGTCACATGTACAGAAGAGAGCAAGAGAGAAAAGAGAAGAAAATAGAGATTTCACAAATCAATAATATGAATAACAATTACCGCCATCACTATTAGTTTCATCTCGTCCAGGGTGTGACACGCACGATTGGTAGCAGCTCCTCATGTGAGCCTCAGAAAGCCGTGGATATGCCGAGGATGGATGATTTTTAATAATATTAACGTTACCAGTAATGAGTAGCTATATAATATGTAGTAATGGTTATAGTTGTATTATTTGAAGCTCTGGAATCAGGGATAGCTGTGAAATAAAAACAATTTGTACAACAAAAAATTGTAAACATTGTATTTAAACGAACAGAGTGGTAGAATTTGCATTCTATAAAGGGCTGAGGGTCATAATTGTGCGTGTATAGTTATTTTACATTAAACCATATGCCACTAAAATGAATCCCATTTGAGTAGGCGGAGAGAAGTGGACCCGCGGAGTATAAATAAAATATGAATGAGCACACTTTAATGCGCCTTATTTTTCAACGGCTATATCTCACGGCAAGCCCCCTGAACGTATCATTTCAGAATTACAGTATTGATTCCACACATGGCCACGCGGAGGGCGTAGCGTGACACCCGTGTGCGCGTGGGTTTTCTCCGGGTGGGTGTTCTCCAGTGTCCTCCCACAGGGGATTTAGGGATTAGGCAAATTGGACTCTAAATTGAGCGTGAGTGTGAGAGTGAGTGTTTTTTTTTTTGTCTCTATGTGTGACCCTGTGATGGACCTGTTCACAGTGCTCCACACCTTTCCGCCGTATGTCAACGGGGGTTGTCCCCCCCCCCCCCGTGACCCTCATGTGGAGGATAAAGCGGTGGACGATGAGTGAGAGTGAGTGATTCTGCATGTACAGCACTATTTCACAGTTTTACATACAGCAGCATGCAACTACTAGACCCATACTGTATCCTGGGACAAGAATGATCACTTTTAATAAAGAGAACAAAAGACAAAAGAGAGAGACTGCATTCATATTAATGCACTCTGCCTTTTTCAATGTTCTTTTTTCCCCTGGACTTCCCTTAATAGTATAGCAACACTGAACATCCTGTCTCACTTTCATGGGATATAAATTATACATGTTTTCAGACTGTAAAATGATTCAGAAGAGTGTCATACCTCCGTGTGTGGCTGATTAATATTCAGGCAAAAAGTACTGACGGAGCCCTCTTGTCTTTGAAGAGTAACTCGGAGGATTGTGAAGCACAGTTTTATTACTTTTTTTCTGCGTTTTTCTTTTTCTTTTCTTTTTTCTGTTGGCAGTTGATGTTATTTTAACTGTCTTTCTCCCAGAGGGTGTGCTAACTCGGAGGTGTGACATGACACAAGCGGTGCTTAAAAACCGCTGTCGGTGTCAGTCGCTCACAGCAGTCAACTGCTCTTAGTTAACATGCATTTGCGTGTAATTATAATGTTGTCAAAGACAGAGATTTGGAGACATTATAATACCCTTTTTTTTTTTTTTTTCTGTCACTGATGCTGCTGCCGCTGTTGCTGCTGTTACTGCTGAGGCAAAGTGAATAACAGATGGTTTATTCTTGTGCTCGCTAACCTCAGCTTATAACAGCAGCTGCTGTAAGTGCAGGTTAGCGATTTTAGACAGGTAGTGGTTTTTGGGTTGTTGTTTTTTTTTCTTTTTTCTGTCTTCATCTCTTCGCCCATCAAACACAGTTTAGAGTTTAGATTTTTTTTTTACTGTATGGTAACAATATGCTGTGCAACACTATATAATGTTATGCAGTCTGTCATTGTAGCCTGCAGTTTCCAACTTGAAATGTTTCTTATTCTTTTTTTAACCTATTTTTTATGAGGATTTTTTACAGTGTCAAGATGCAACATCAAAAAAATATCATTTTTTCGAGTTCTTATTGTCAAAATCAGTCCACTGTCCCATTTTTTCTTGTAATCTCAATTTATGTGTCAAATTTACCCTTACAAATATCTCATCCACAATGCACACCCACTGCCCTTCGGTCAGGGGTTCTGTTCTATGCCATAATCTCGTAATTCCTTTTTTTGCTTGCCGTTAGTAGCAAGAAGGTACTTTGGTCCTCTTTTTGTAGTATAAGTTTCCCAAGTATCTTACATCTTACGTTTTAGGTATCTCATATCCTGGTGTATGATGGTCTACATCAATGTGTCCATGGCTGTCCAACATGGCTGTCGGTTAAATACCAATTCATTTCTAATCTGATCACATTTTCCCAAATTGAATTCTCTCCAAATCCAGGAGCTAGTGGCCATGCATTGCGTTTTACAAATATGAAACTCTGTTATTTGTTCCTTCAATTGCTTCTTTTTCCCATTTTTCTGTAATATACAGAGTATATAAAGCTAAGATTACCCTCATATGCTTTCTGGAATACCTCAACAATTTCGTTAGCTGTATTCGTTTTTGTCTCCTTCTCAAAATAATCCCTTATTTGCAGGTGCCGATATCGGAACTGCGTTCTGAACCTTTTTGTCTAACATGCACAACAATCTAAACCGTTTGCAGAATGTTCATTTAATGCAGTTTCACAATTACAAGATCGTCCGTCCATCCTGCTTATCCTTGCGGGAAAGGATCTTTGTTAGGATTAAAATAGGCCAACCTTTATGGTCATATCAATAAATATAACTTTTCAAAATCCTCATGCCTTTTTTTTTATGATTATTATGATTATTATTGACCAGTTTGTAAGTGGGAGAGTGCATGAGATGTGCGCCGTGTGTTGTCGACATCGCGTTGAACCTGTGGTCAGCGTAGCATGTCATCCACTGTGTTCTGTGTGTGAAAGGGGAAATACTGATGCACTTTCTCAAGTCTCCCGGGGGCCACTCGGTGAGCTTCAAAACTCTGTGAACACGGCGTTTCCTGGCAGCTCGCCATTTTTTTGCAGAGTTTCACTTTGACAACTGCAGCATATTGTGGTTTCTGTGCTCTTAGGGAAACGGTGCAGTGTTTTTTCTTTATGGCACATTGTTGCATCCTGCTACAGTATCTGTCTTCCTAATGGAAGTCCTCGGAGTCTGAGCAGATGGTGGGATATTAGTGGCATATCTTTCATCAGTTGATGTCCCTTTTGGGACATGGTAAACTTGTTCAGATGCTGTGTTGGCAAAGATGTATTTTTAAATTCCAGACCCCACCTGAAACTGTAATTCTGGCCTGTCAAATTCCAGTTGTTTATAACAGCTTAGAGATGACAGATAGTGTTGCCTTCAGTCTCATTTTGTGACACGTGTATGGCACTGTCTTGGAGTTTATTAGAAATGTGTAGCACCCTCCAGAAGTCAAGAATTAAACGATGAGTTGTCAGCATGGAATCAGATTTCTGCTTGGTTGCCTTTCGTTTGCATAAAGAGTCAGCAGGGAGGGAAAACAATGGCAGCGCCACCCAAACAAAAAGTTTTGCGCAAACCCTCATCTGCTAATCCTTCTGCCCGCCGTCCCCACAGTCGTGTGTTCCTGGCAACTGAGCGTTGTGACTCCCTCTGCTCCACTTCACAGCACATCTCAGTTTACCTCATTACCACTGAATTCTAATGCTTTATGGTTTAAAGCGAGTGCACTGTAATATTTTTTTTCTTCATCCTTTGAGCCTTACACTGTTGGTTAAATGCTGGAGCAAGTGTGTCATTGAATGCACCGCGGAGATCTGCGTTGCTCTTTTCCAGTCACGGATGGGAATTAAGATCTTTGCACAATGGAGTGCGGCTCTGACGAGCCTTTACGGGAAGATATTAACATTTGTAGCATAACAACATTACCAAAATATGAATTCAAGGTATTAATATAACTGCATTGTAAAGTGTCCCCGATTAGCCATGGCATATAAATGCTAGAAATAGGTAATACACTTATTTTAGGGAGAACCATCTTCAATATCTTGTGCTTTATTTGATATGTTTCTGTCAAGTATAGTCACTCACAGTCAATTTAATGGATTGAGGAAGAGTAAAAAAATCTCTTTACAAATTGTATTCAATTTAAATTCATTTGTTTTAGTCGTCTCCCGGTGTGTGTGTGGGTTTTCTCTGGGTTCTCCCATTTCCTCCCAAGGTCCAAAAACATGCAGATTGGCAGATTAGGCAAATTGGACACTCTAAATTGACTGTAGGTGTGAATGTGAGAGTGGCTGGTTGTTTGTCTCCATGTGGCCCTGTGATGGACTGGCGGCCTGTCCAATGTGTGCCCCGCCTTTCGCCCTATGTCAGCTGGGATCTGCACCAGTGACCCCTCACGTGGAGGATAAAGCAGTGGATGGATGGTTTTAGTAGTGTGTCCATTACTATTGTGTATACTGTATTTTTTTGTTTGTATATTGTGTTCCCTCGCATGAGCAGAGATAGCTCACCATTGACAAAGCGTGTCACCGCTGTCTTCGGCATGAAAGGAAGCAAATAACAGCAGTTCCTTAAGGCCTCTGGCAATCGAGCTGAGCCGAGAGCAGCTGAGTGCGGTGACAGAGTCACAAGACAAAGGCATCCTTTACTTCCCCTGTTATCTGGTGTGTCAGTAAAGAAGGGAGGAGGACAAATATAGGCGAAATGGCCTGTAAACAAAGGCGGCCTCTATAGCATGTGAGCACTGAGCCTGTGCGAGGCCGTATGTGTTTTATGCACATGCGTCCAAACATGATACATGATTCTGTGCAACAGATAGCTGAGAGACAACTGTGTGTTTTCTCAGTGAGGATTAAGTATGACTTCACATGTGAATGAGGAAGCAACAGCCAGGGAATTAATTGCACCCTCACATTCTCTCTCTCTCTCTCTCTCCCTCTTGCAGCAGTAAAACTGTTGTGCCTAATTTAACCCATTTGAACAGCAGTGGAGCTGCAGGGCATGCATCTCTGCCACCTCTAAACCAGATTAAGCTGTCAAATATGCTTTTAGAGTATTTGATTTTTTTTTTTCCCCTCCTCCCAGTTGGCTGTCAGTGTGATTTAGAGTTGCGCTGTTTCAAAGCCCTTTTTTTTTTTTTTTTTTTTGATATGTGCTGCTTTATGAAAGTCTCAGCACACATAAAACTTAGTAAGGGAAACATTCCTGCTCTACCTTTCTTCCTTAAGTCTTTGCTGTTTATATACAGTAGTTCCCCCGTGCTGTAAATTCAAAAGTTGCACTGTGAGAAAATATATATATATATATATACAGTATATATATAAATTCTTGATCACACTTTTGTTCCGATCCTTTGCCACATGGATGAATGTCTAGCATCTTGACTTTGACACGTTTATTAGAAGAAAAAGGTCCCGTGAATACATTATGCTCAGTTCTTGATTAAAACTGAGGGCGCTAATGGGTGATTAGCAAAATGAATAGCATCCATTCAGATGTGCAAACTTTAATTTGTAGGGGTGATCTATGCGAACCCTATAACACATAGGGAGATATATGTGCGGTTTTATTTGATGCACTTCATTTTTCTTCCCCCGTCTTCAAACCTGCTCACCTTGTACGCTTAATCCCTTAACTATACTTAAGAATGAAATACCATCTCTCTCTCTAGTACTTAATGATGTCATAAATTTCTCATTTGTAATATCCCCAAGAGAATCCATATAGGAAACCCTCAATGTTTTATTCTTCACCCTCACATGTCTGCATTCAGGCATGAGTGAATAAATGATCATTAAATACAAATCAGCAATAATATGTCACCACCCAATCCATTAAAGTTAGTTGAGTGCTTGGAACGATTAATCATTTGTGACTAAACTTGAAAATAAGCATTAAAACATACTTACATATTCACACTTTGTTTAATGTGTAATTTAAAGGAGTTTTTGATTTATTTTTTCCACAATAATTCGATAATAACCTTACAGCATCATGTAAATCAAGTCTTCTGCACCTGGGCTCTGTTTACATCCATCCATCCATCGTTCTTCTACCACTTTATCCTCCACATGAGCGTCACGGGGGGGCTCTGGTGCCAATCCCAGCTGACATAGGGTGAAGGGCGGGCTACACCCTGGACAGTTTGCCAGTCCATCACAAGGCCACATAGAGACAAACAAACATCCGCTCTCAGACTCACACCAATGGTCAATTCCCCAAATCTTGTTCTTCTTGCTGCAAAGGCAAGATTGCTAACCACTACACCAACAACTGTGTGACCTGGCTCTGTTTACAGACTCAGGAAAATCTGGCCTGTGACGGGAGTTCCTTCAGTAGGAAGAGAGTTACTCCAGCATTGGCAACAACTGTGTACGCTGCAAAGAAACCTAAAAAAGGAAAGTGTCTGAAAGATAGTTGTACAATAAAACGTATGTCAACAATAGCAGAGCTTTTCTGATATTGATTGATGTGATATCTGATATCGTCATGGATCTGTAAGGCAGTTACCAATTTCTGCCACAAGGCGTCGCTGTTGCACTGGTTGGAGTTGAAGCAAAACGTTCTCCCAGGACGTCGTAGTTTTACAGCCTAGTCTGTGTGGGGGGGGGCGCCATTTTGGCTCAGAGTTTAATTCCCCTTGCCCCGTAAGGTAAGCATTATGAGCCATATCCCGTATTTTGTTATTTGTTATATGTGTTTAAACCACTAATTATTGTCAGTTTATGATCCTTTTGTTCACCAACCAGTAGTTCAGGCGATTGTTTGCCGTACATTTGCCATACTTTGGCTGTTGCGTTGGTAATGACTGTGGCTAGCATGCCGTAAGTAAGGCTAGAGTGTTGTTACGGGGTATACATTGAAGTAAGAGCAATTGGTGCAAAACATTACGAGTATGTTTTCTATTACGTTCATTATTTATTTGAAATTTAATGCATGTGGCCAGTTTACTTTCCTGAGTGGTGTTTCTAATTTGTTTTTATAGAAATCTTTATTTTTGGTACAGAATATACTTGAATGATGTTGCTTTTCTTTGTGCGGTTAAGAGATTCATTTGTTAAACAAGAGTTCACTTTCCCTTGCTGGCTCCCAGGTGTTGGAGCCAGCAGTCACGGTGTTTGAAAGCCCGAGCAGACTGTCTAAGAAATGGAGGCCTTGTTCGCAACCCTGAACCCCGTGCCTGGTGCCTCTTTTCTCTCCGCGTGACACTCCATGTATGATTGTCACATCTAGTGTGAGGAGCTCATGGTGGTATTTTAATGTTGTGCGGATGAAACTTAGCAACCGACTATTTTTCCAGTGCCCTTCTTCGTGTGTCTTTTTTTTTTTTTTTATGTATTTTCAATGACAGGACATTGCTGCAATTATAATAACATCTCACTCAGTAACATTGTACTTATGTTATACAAATAATGTATAGCTCGATCTCTTGACCTGTCCTCGTTGTGCTGCCACAGCAGTAGCGCCCACAGAAGGACAGACTGTAATGAATTCATTTGAAATGCAAATCCTTCCCCTCCTCAGGCCCGTGTCTTTGGAGCGTCGTCTGAACAGAGAGAACAAGTAGTTAGTGGGCTGCACTAATGGCTAACCTTAAGTCCTTTCATTTAGCCACCGAGTGCTGCATGACAATTCTGAATTACAGACAGCTATTCCCACTGCTCCGCCTCACTGTGATGAATGGCCCCAATTTTGTTCTGGTGAGGAGGTTAGCATTACATTCATGAGATACAGTTATTGTATCTGAGACTGGAGAGCTTTCCCGCTGAATTTCCGAACATGTGGGAACTATGTCCAAAGCGATCGTGGCAACAATGCAAAATGGTCGTTGCACATTTATCTTTACTTTAATTTCTTTGTTGTCGTGTGGGGAATTGGATCTCGTTGGAGATGGAAACAAAATGATAGAACATGACCTTTTATCAGCATTGCACCCACCCTTCTTAGGAGGTAGACCTTTATCTGAAAACATTGTTTCCATATTTTGTGGGGAACACAACCTCGTCATAAGGAACAAGGAGTTGGGTTTTGTCTGGTGGCTGTTGACTGTGGCATCCTGAATTCCCCAAGGGATCAATAAAGCGCCTCGTTGTCCGTCCGTCTGCCCTAAATCACAGTGTCAGTGGGTTGGGTTGAAAGGGTGGCAGGAGTGTGAGGATCTTCCAAATGTCCATCCATCGTCCACCACTTTATCCTTCACATGAGGGTCACGGGGCTGCCAGTGCCAATCCCAGGTGACATAGGTTGTACGGTGGGGTCACACCGTGGATCGGCTGCCGTTCCATCACAAGGCAAACACACATAGAGACAAGCAACCGTTCATTCTCACTCTCACACCTATGGGCAATTTAGAGTGTAGATTTTTGGACTGTGGGAGGAAACCAGAGAACCTGAGAAGAACACACACACACACACACACACAGGGAGAAAATACAACCTCCATGCAGAAAGGCCCTTGTTCCGACCGGGTTTTGACCCCAGGTCTTTTTGCGAACCGCCACTCTGCCGTGTGGCACATCTTACAAATGTGAAAATACATAATTTACATAATACATAAGATACCTTCTTCTCATTTTCCTGCTTTCTCTCTCGCTCTCTCTCTGTACCACAAACAGAGGAGGATAATAGAAAGCTGCTGTACGCAAAGTTATCTAAAACATAGTTTTTCCTTTAAATCCTGTAAATAAAATGTGCTGAATATGAATATTTACCGCTAAGGAAAATTGTTCACTTGTTCACGGCAAATAGCAGGAAAAATGTGCACAATATAACGCACTGACTTTCAGTAATTCAGAGGTGACCAGTGCAAAGCATGGGTCGCTTTTCCCTTTCTTTAAAACACTGCTGCTCCATTATCGCTTGAGCACTCCTTCCAGATATACTTAGGCCCGTTAGATGGTGGTAAACTTGTATAATTGGCAATAACACTGCAGTGCTTTAATGTAAGAGTGTAACTACCTTTATTGTTGTGGCTGGCTGTTGTACATTACGGCTGTATTGGGCATTCGGCAGTCCTGATGTAGCCTATACGAACGCTTGTCTTGTATATTATCTCGTGTAACAGCCTTAACAAACTCCTCCCTGTAGGAAATCCCCTGAACGGCACCTTGAATATTTCACTTATACTAAAAGAAAAAGACATTAAACGAGGAGAATATGCCATTCTTGTCATTAAACAATACTTATGTGTCTTCAGTGACTGCATGCTAAGCTTTTTCTTTTCTCGCTCTCTTTTGCGCCGCAAGATATTTAATTACAAAGGTCATAACATCCCGTTCAAATAGAAAATGTTGACATCATGCGATATGATGAATTAATTGATTTCTGCTCGTGTTTTTCATTGCCTCCAACACAAACACAACCAGCGGGAATGATCATTATGCATAACCCCATTTGTTGTATTGTTTGGCCTAACAGTCCTTTGTTTACATCTGTCAAAGGTTTTTAGGTCTAAAAGTTGTTAATGGGGAAAAAAACACATCTAAATTGAGTCCATCTTTGTTATAGGAAACATCTGCTGTTGTTGCATTCGCTGCCTAATGAGTATTTCTTATGCTGGAAGGAAGTAGATTTAATTTAAAAGCACTTTAAATGATCCAAACTAAAAAAAAATGACGATATTCAGACTTAGTGTTCGCTGTCAGTGCGTTCAGTGTTTGCTCGTCACGGCTTTGTGTGAAGGTTACTGGGTCTCGCTGGTAAACAGAAGCCCGGAGTGAAACGGAATTATTAACCACGTTTGAAAATGCAAAACAACAAAAGGTTGTTACGTATACGTCCATGCATTATTTTAAATGGACCTCCCTTTTTTTTTTTTAACTACATCACCCCTGATTTTAACAAAAACCTCCACGTCTCACTGCCCTCGGTGTCATCTCAAGGATTGCGTGTGCGAACAAAAATATCTAACACTACTCATTTATTACTTAGTACGCTTATTAGATCTAATTTTGTTCTCTCTTCTTTCTTTTTTTCTTCCATCGACCTTAAGTGTCGCTGTGCTCTTGCAGACAAATGAGCTCTAATGATGGACTACCAACCACCGACGGCCAGTTTCATTTTCGCACAGTTACAACAATGTTTTCATTCTCATAATTCCTTTCCTCCTTGTTTTAATCAACCTATTCTTTCTCATGCGCTCGCCTTCCCTCTCATCTTTGCCATCTCTTCTCACTATCGTATTTGACCTCCTCTGTGCCGCCTGATCTTGATTAAAATGCACATGCTGACCTCTGTGTCTGTATCTCTTCTTCCCTGTCTCTAATCTATGCCCTCCTGCTCACCCCCCTTCTCTACATCTCCGTCCCGCCACCTTTCTGTCTTTCCTTGCTTTCTTTCTCTCTCTCTGTCTTCGTCTCTCTTTTTCTTGCAGTGTCCTGGGGGGCTGAGGCCAATGAAAGATGGCTCAGGTTGCTATGACTACTCCATGGGCATTGACTGCACGGATGGCTTCAATGGAGGCTGCGAACAGCTGTGTCTTCAGCAGCTTGTGCCCCTTGAAGATGACCCGAGTTCCAGCAATGTGCTTATGTTTTGTGGGTGAGAATAACTAACAGTAAAATATTTAAAGGTGTCTGGAGGCGAGAAATAAAGGCTCCTCTTGAAAAAGGCAACATAACGACATTTCAGTCAGGAAAATGTTGTTCCAAAGGCTAATACCCACACGAACAAAAATGCAAATAGATGACTCAGAATGACTTTTTTATTATGTGATGAAAGGCATTCAATACAGTAGAAACCGAAATGGGAAACAATACTAATTAACTATAAAAGCAGTAAAACTACAATATATAACACCAGAGCAATAATCTG
Organism: Solea solea; assembly: GCF_958295425.1. Classification (NCBI taxonomy): domain Eukaryota; kingdom Metazoa; phylum Chordata; class Actinopteri; order Pleuronectiformes; family Soleidae; genus Solea; species Solea solea. The sequence goes on from NC_081152.1 coordinate 10,918,174, forward strand.
CTGCACAGAATAACAACAAGACATTTTTGTCTTCATATTGCCAGTGAATCAATGTTACACACACACACACACACACACAAGAATGTAGAATTAAATAAAAAAGTAACTGAAGTGTGGAAGCTGGAAGACAAAAAATAAAAAATTGTTTTGTTTATTCAAACATATTTTTAATGAGTCGCGTTACTGTGTTACTGAAAACCTTACGCAACCGAAATTGCACCCACATTTCTTATTCCTTATCATATATCTAAGTCATATTAATCGTATTATTGTGTCACCTTTAATCGCAAGTGTGTTTAAATACAATCTACATCAGTCGGTGCAGTGAAGTTACTGCATCTGTCTCCAGAGATTCCTTATTTTTCATTAGTGCAGTGCAGTTTTCGCGGTTCCTGCCTGAAACTTGGGACTATGCTGACTGAAATTCCCACCCATTATTCAGCTGTATGTTTGCTCTGCATGCGCCCTCTTCCTCACCTCGCGCATGTTCCACCGAGCTGATGCACTGTGTGGAGTGGAGAGGCTTTTTTCCTATTTCCTTTTTTTGTCGAGCACCTGCCCTAGAACTAGGCTGTCTCACATGACACAGTAATCTCCGAGGAGTTTCCATTTGGGAAAGGTTGCTCTGCGGCCGTGAAAAGCTGTGCAGCTGGTCGTGAGCGATGTTACACTCGGGCATTCCACAAGTTCACGGGAAATAATGTTCCACGCCATTATATCACCTCTGCCATTTACCCCTTATACACCGAATGGGACGGATCAGTGGGCTCAGGCAGTTTGTGTCATGTCTGTCACTGGTTTTTCAGAGATGATGGACCAGGCCTCTTTTTCATACTTGCCACTGCTTCTTGCTGCAACATCCTCTATATTTTATTGTATTTTACCGTTGTTTAATGACATTCATAGCTAAATATTATATACAGGCTAATTTAAAACGGTTGGCTGTTTTGGAGATGATAATCTGGTAATAAAATAAAGATAGAAGAACTTCGATTAAAATGAAGTGAAAGGTGCTGAATCCATATTCCATTGCGAGCACAGTGCTGATACAAAAAAAATAACTATTGTGTATTTGTGCGTATGCTACTCCAGGCAATTCTGGGGTTCCTGGCAAGTGGGAACTTAATAAAATGGAGCAGCAGTGTTGTTGTTGAAGAATAATATCCTAATTCTCCTTGAGATGTGTCAGGTTCACAGTGTTGGGTTGCATATTTCTTTTTCCCCGGAACATAAGTTCTTCAACAGCCAATATCAAATGCACACGTTGCCTTACCTTTTAAGTATAACAGGCTCACTTTCCAATACAGATGTGTGTGTCAAAGACTAATTCATTCTCGGATCAGCCCTCTATGGAGGCAAATTCATACAAGAACTTGTATAATATAATAATATAAAGATGAGATTATTACAGTACTGGAATAGTTGGCCTTGACCAGTACATTGTACAGTACAGTACAGTACCGTGGCTTTGCCTTTTTTTTTTATTTGCGACAGATACTCAACCTCTTGAGTGCTGTGAAAATGAATAGTGTGAAAACTTTCAAAATAGCATGTTGGGCATTTCTCCAATCGTCTTTACGTTTGTAAAAACAAGGGCTGAAAACATTGCAGAAAAAAAGGTGGTGGTTCTCTGTGATCATATCCATGGCTGTTTGTATTAATCTGGAGATTAAAGTCGTATTAAAATGAGCCCGTCTTTGTAGAAATGTAAAAGGTGCCAGTCGCATTTTGCTATATCACCGATCCGCAACCTCAAACGCCACAACTCGTCTCAAATGGCCTGGCGTCTATATTCACAGACATAAAACATTCCATGGTGTACTGACAGTCATCTTTTCCCCGCCCACTCAGGTGTGTGCAGGAGTACAAACTTGCAGGGGACGGACGCTCCTGCCTCCTGCAGTCGGACAACTGCGAGGGACCAAAATGCTCAAGGCAGGATGTCCACTTCAATGACACCCTGTTTGGGGAGATGCTGCGTGGATATAACAACAAAACCCAGCAAGTCAACCTGGGACAGATATTCCAAATGACATTCCGGTAACTATAATACACATTTACACTCATAGACATTTCTAACAAAGACTAAATTGTCTTAATGTATTCTCATCTGTTACCTTGTACTCGTTTCTCTCCGTCCCACGTGTGTCAAATTCCTTTGAAAAGCCTCATTTTTTTTTTATTTACTTACCTCAGTTGTAGATTACACGCACCGTCCTCCCATGACACCTATTGTTCCTCATCTTGTCTGTTTACGTTTTCTGTGCCTCCGAAGACAAATCGTCAGGAGGAACGATCGTCTTTTATCCGCTCTGGGCTGTAGGAGACATATAAAGGCTCGAGATCTCACAAGAGCAGCTCTGAGAATCAATTCTTGGGGTTTGCCTTTGGGTTTCTGCATCTGTGTTTGCACAGGTGTGTGAGTGTATGTGTGTTCGCGAGAGATATATCGAGAGAGAGAGAGTGAGAACGTGGCAAGAGAGTGATGATTGAGTGAGGCTCAAGACTTATCCCATGGCAGTTTTCGCTAAACTGTCAGTCTTTCGGAAACCTGGCTCCCTCTGATAAGTCCCATGCCGGTCGTGGTGAAACGCTCTCGTAATCACAGAGACATGATGAACGTCTATCTATGCACAAACAGTACACACAGGAATAAAAAAAAAAACTAAAATGCTTGACCTTATCTGTCTTTTCTTTGCTCGCTTTCACTCTCACTGACCCACGCGTGCGCGATGCGTCAACGCGTCGTTTCATCGATTTATGTTATGGCTTCTCATCTGCTCTGCTCTTAAAGTCTTGCCCATTGGCCAAACACTGCCAAATTATCTGTCCACTGTGGTTCACCGGGATCGGGGGGGGGGGGGGGGGGGAGATTTCCACAGCGCACGGGACACGGGACACACACTGCTTCGTACACCTTTCACGGACGAGAGATCCCAAACTTCCAAAAGCCATGGTCCACTTTTAACGTCTGAAAATCGTCCGCAGCCCAGCAAAAACATCACAACTGTAGTCAACCCACGTGTTATTTTTCCTTCACATATTATAAGAGATATCGGAGGTTCCAGTGTGAATTCGGGAGGTCAACAAATCCAGTGACCCCTCTTTTACTATGTCCACAGGCTGTGCATAATACATTCAAAAAAAAGGAATAGCGCTTTGTCAAAAAAGTTTATTTTTATGACCCAAATAAAGCCCACACTTTGGGAATCCGTGGTTAAAATGATCATAAAATCATATTATATCGAGAATATGATAACAAAGAAGTTACTATTATTCAGGTATCACAGCTTCCTATATCACATTTAATGTCAGAAACGCCAAAGAAAAAAAAAGCAGATTTGATAAATTAATGTTACTCTTAAGATTAATGTTTTTTTTTCCGGTGAAGCATCTCTTAATGACATGGAGTTGAATGTATTAGAGTTTAGGTAATACACTTGTGCGCACTCGTGTCTGCATCTGTCCTTGAAGATGCCTTTGGGATGTGAGTGCCCTTATCTGATAAAGTGGGAAGGGTCTGTGTCCACTGCCTGAATTGACTAGAGTGAATGAGTTCTTGTTAAAAGATTTTCAATAAAATCAAGTCTTTCTCCAAAAAAGGAAAGGAAAAAAAAGCCTCAAAAAGCAGCCCTGGCAAAAAAACATTCTTGAATTTGAACTGAAGGACCACATGTAGTTAAACGCTTATATTAAAATTAATAATAAGTGGAATTTAAACGCGGTAGTGGCATGATCACTTAAAGAGCTCTAAGCTGAGGCGGGCTTGTTTTCCATCTTCAGAGAATTTGTAGGAATGAATAATGTGTCCACAACCTTGAGTTCATATAAGGGCCTCGTGCTCCCCATAGGTTCAAGCGGTAGAAACCAGTTGGGGAATAGCTCTAATAGACCAGATACTGCACAGTTTAACCGATAAAACAAAGGGTGTAGTTTGAGGATTTCAAACCAAGGAAAAGCAGACTTCATCCATCTGCCAGTAAGCAGCGGAGATCACAGTGGGTCTTCTGCCTACAGACTTCGGCTCTGCACACTGGGATTCTCCAAACGATGGCCAGCAGTGGGATTATAATTAAGCCAGGGCTCCAGTGGATTTATACACAGGATGGGTTTAAACTAGTCAAACACGAAGGCAAACCAGAGACTTGCTAGATGAAATACTGAGAGCGCACACATAGAAAATGAGAACATTTCATGTTGTCCAGAGATTATATTATTGCTTCGATTTACAATGAATCGTCTCACACTTCATCCAATGTTCATCCTATGGATGAGTCCTAAACCTGCACAAAATAAAAGATATCAGAATGCCGTGGTGCAAAGAGAGACCCGTGAACTGTAACATGACAGCACTGCACAACATTTATTACAGCAACAATCCACCGGTAAAAGGGCGAAGTATTAAGAGATCTGATGAAATTCTAACAGGGCTAATCGTCTTTATAGAGATAGTTGTACAAGATGGAGTCTCACTACCGTCTCAAGGTAACTGCCCTCGAAAACACTCAACAAATAACTACTAATCAGAAGAGCCGTGTCCGTTCTCATTTAATGTCATAATGACCATGTGGTCACTGGTGTTATCAACGTTATCAGTGCTGCTACATTGCAGATGCTTTTTTTTTTGTAAAATACAGAACCAAAATGTCCCCCCTCTCGTCTCACCTTTTATTTTGTTACACCTGTGTAATTTGCTCCTGCTCTTAGGAGCTAGAAAACGTCCACACTAATGGTTGACACACTCGGCTTTCCATATCATGTCCCCTGCAGTTGGGAACTTGACTGATTACATGCAGATTACAGGCAGAGTGCACTCGCAGGCTGATGTGCCTGCTTTTTTTATTTTGTCCCCCAGGATAAATCACACTCATGTCTGTAGGTGCAGGATGTATCTGAAATGAAACCAAAAAGCATTTGTGCGACTATACTGTACGCCAGTGGCAGTTGCTGGTCTTTGAAACAGGGGAAGCTCATTTCAGGCCCAGTTATGTACCCATAAATTCTAAAAACGAACAACTAGAACAAGGAAACGCGATAATTATGTAAAACTGACATGCTATAAAAGTGTTTTTATTCACGGTGTATATGTACAAAGGAAAATGGTCTGTCTACAGAGTTCCCTCGCAGAATCCACACAGGACTGAGGCTCGACTGCTGTGTGTGTTTCCGGAATGCTGTCAGTTGAAAACGGGTTCCGCCTTTAAGACAGTTCCTTCAATCATCATGCAGAAGCCCAGCATCCACGTTTGCGTCCACTGCTCCATTGACTCCCAGAGAAGCTGAGCTTCCGTGGAAGTGACGTTTCTGCCACATTTGCTCAATCACCGTTGAGCTCACCGCATTGAAAGGTGCCATCCCATAGAGAACAGTTGAACCTTATCTTCAAGTAGTTTTAATGCAGAGGAATCCGTAAATCAACGTAATTAGTTACTCTGTGAATACATGACTAAACTACATGACTACATTTAAAAAAAACAAAAAAACTTTTATTTGTTTGCCAGCGAGTCATTTGTATGCATCCTGTTGCACTTCCATTTTCTTTTTCTTTTTTTTTTTTATTACGAGGTTGCAAATTCATTCCAGTTTAATTTTGAAAGTTACATTTTTCTTTAGCCATTTATCATTCCAGGTCTAACCAGACAAGCTGCGCACACGGGAGTATAACACTTGACTTGCTGTGCCTCTAATTAAACGTGTATTATTGTATGTCATCTCGCCAAAGTGCTCATTCTTCTTATCAAATCCACTGAGTCGTTTTTTTTGTCAGAAGAGTAAAAGCTTTGTCTTCGGGATAAGTTGGTCCCATAAGACTCGTACGTACACTCTTCTGTACACTTCTGTACCCATAGCAATATATTGTTGGTTTTTTTTATCCTTATAATTTTGAGCATATGCTGAACGTCAGTCTTATCACAAAGCCCTGCAGCCCTTTTTATTTATGATTCTCGCATTCCCGTAGCAGCCTCCGCATTAAAACCACTTGAAGCTCACTGTTCTCTATGGGATGGCACAGAATAGCTCTTTTTCACTGCGGTGAGCTCGACGGTGATCGGACAAATGCGGCAAAAATGTGAAGCTCAGCTTCTCTGGGAATCGATGGAGTAGTTGGCGGGTGCCGGCGCTGGGCTTCAGCATGGTGATTGGAGGAACTGTCTGAAAGGCGGAACCAGTTTTGGATTGACATTGAGCCTTTTCTGCCTCAGTCTTGTGTGGATTCTGCGAGGGACGTCTGTAGACATATAGCTGGTTGCTGTGTGTTATTTGTTCGGTGATTTTTTACATGTACATATACACTGTAAATGAAAACACTTACAAAGAAAAGACCAGCAACTGTCACTGGTGTACAGTACCGTTGCACAAATGCTTTTTTTTGCTTCATTTCAGATACATCCTGCACCTATAGACATGAGTGTTATCTATCCTGGGAAGAAAGGGATTTTCAATTGTACATATATACTGTAAATAAAAACACTGTTATGGCATTTCAGTTTTACATAATGATCGTGTTTCCTTGTTCTAGTTGTTCGATTGATCTTCCCCTGTTTCAAAGACCAGCAACCGCCACTGGCTTGGAGTCAAAGCGTTACAGATAGTTTTTAAATGTATACTGATGGCTGTGGTATACGACAGCATACTACAATGGTGATACGATACGGAAAGATATAAAAACCACAAAAAAAGTGAACTGTATCTGTCTGTTTCTTTAAATGCAGGCAAATATGGTTTGTTTCTTATTATAAACCATTGTGAGGAAGAAGACGAAGAAAAAAAACACCACCAAGTTGCAGCTCCCAAAGGACTATTTTCTTTGGCCCTTGCATATGAATCATCGCACCTTTCTGACATACGCACGCACACACAAACACACACACACAGACACACACACACCCACACAGAGGTCAGGTCTGAAATAGTCATCCTCGACAACGCTACATATATAAATAATTAAAAAAAAAAGAAAGAAAGAAAGAAAAAAAAGAACATGAACCATATATGGCCAATCTGACTTTGGAAAGAATGTAATCACTGACAGCAGCGCATACCACCACCACCACCGCCTAATGAGCAGCAGCAGCAGCAGCAGCAGCAGCAGCAGGAAAGGGCAGAGAGAACATCTCGTCTCTCCGCACACCTCACACATGATCAGAGCTGATACTAAGTCTCCTTGGAGACACACTAGACTAGTATTTAACATATTGGACCCGAGACCAGTGCAGTGAAGGGAAAACCTTCCCAGTCTTGATAAATATTAATAATAATTGTGGCCCTGTCTATTTTAAGATGCACCAAAAAAAAAAAATCATTAAAGATACATTTATGACCATCACACTTCTCCCCTGTCGACGTACAAATCTGTCAAGAAGATTGAAGTCCATCAGGATAAATGCATTCATCACGCTGAGACGTTGGTCCTGTGTGAGCGCTTACTTGTTTGCTTTTTTTTTTTTTGATGGACAGGAACTTGTCCTGAGTATTCCCCCTTCCCTCTAAACGCTTTCAGAGCTAAGACACATGCGGCGCTTTGGCTGTGGTTAAGGAGGAGAGAGTGGAGTGTTTTATAAAGGCGAGGCTACCGCCCTCGTTACTCCCATGTTGTAAAATGTCTCCTCACCAAGAAAGGAAGGGATACAGTCGAGATCGAAAGAGAAAAAACTCACAGTCCACTAACTCCCCATCACAGTTCCCCCCTCCGACTAAGACAACACCACAACATGAATAATTTGTGGATCTGGCAGCTCCCGAGACTCCTGGGCATAAACACGGCCACATTTCCATGTTCCTGAGTAATTTTCAGTAATTATCTCCTCGGTGCTCCCGCAGTCGCTTCTACCGGGGAGTTAAGTCAACAAAACATTATAAGGCAATTCCTCCCCACATAATGAGTGGCCATGACACGGTGAACGAGGGAGGTCAAGAGTTAAGCTGCTCAAGGTGAAGGAGAAGCTTCTTAATTCTCCTTTGTGAGATAAGTGTGTGTCTCTCCTTGTGCCTTCTTATTATTCTTGTACGTTGTCTTGTCAGATTTCTTCACCCACAATTGAGAAATGTCTGCTTCTGAATAGCTTGTTTACGTGTGTATATTCTTATTTAATGCACTAAATGGATATACAGATAGCATATGGTTGTGCATTGTGTCCGACTTGTACACACTAGTGACGTTTACCTCAGCGTGGTACACAGTAAGTGTTACCATTTTTTAGGCAGTTGGTTAGAAAAAAACGTTCTTTTTCAACATCTGTCAGTCTTACTGGATCATCTGATTTTACAACAAACATTAAGTGCAATATTAAATCCCTATTATATCCATAATACCGAAAAGGGCTTCTTACTTTGTTGTGTTCATACATAATACAGTGCCTTAACCGTTGCCAAGAATCCGGATTTTGTAATTATTTTTTTGGAAAAAGGGAAAAGGTCAAACTATTAAGTCTTGCATTTGCAATTAGTCAATTTACAGGCTTAGTTTCCACATAATTTAATAGCCACTTTACTTCCTGTAAAGTTTGCCTCACACCCTGATGACTTAGCAGAGGGGATTTTAGCGGGAAAGATGTGTAAGTCCTCAGTGATTCCCTCGTCTTTGTGACTTAGACGGCATAAGGTGGGCGTGTTTGAGATATTGAAAGGGCTTTGCGTGTGCGTGTGTGTGTGCCGAAGCATCTGTGTGGATTTGTGTTTACCACGGTTTGCCTGTGTGACGGCACACGCGTACACAAGTGTGATCATTCCAGAGGCAGTCGCTCGCTGCTCAATAACTCACATGGCACGCCGGTGCCTAATATACCTCAGCCTAATATCAGCTAACGTCAGAGAGGCTTATTGCTGACTACCTGCTGTTTAAAACTGGAGAAGGAAGGAGAGAGCGAGAGAGAGAGAGAGATGGCGGTTGGAGCTATAGCGATAAGAGCCAGGAAGGGGAAATGAACAGGAAAATAAATGAAAAGAGAAAAGGCTAGATCAAAAGAGCAAAGCTGGCCAAAAGTTCAAAAGCGTGACTCCAAAAGGATGGAGTAAATGTGAGAGAAATGCAAAAGAGGAAAACACCGATAACGGTGTGCCGGAGCTTCCTGAGCGCGCTGGCCGGACATCACACTCACACATCACGTGCACAGAGTATATGCAGCAGTAGAGAGAAGCTGGAGTCTGCACATCAACTGGACTCGTTTCATTTTATACTCGAAATAAAAACTGTGTTTAATTTGATGTAGGAAATCAAACACCTCATTGATGCGCCCATACTGTCAGAAAAGATCGCCTTAATTGGTGTGGACCTTGAGCTCGCTGTTTGGTTTGGTTTCTTTTCTTTTCTTTTCTTTTTTTCTTGTTGCCATACGAAACGATGAATACACTTGATGTCCGTGATGAATGAGCACGTACGTAAGCCAACACATCAAGACTTGACACAATTTGCCATTCATCGTAGCATTGGACTCCCAAGGGCAACGTGTCCGTGAAGAGTTTTGTGTTTCGTTTGTGTTCAAATTAAAAAATCCCCACGAAATACCTCAGTCGCATCCATTTTAAGTAAATGCAAAATGGATGTGGAATTGAAGAAAAAGGTCCCTCACATTGCAAGAGACTCCTTACAAAAAACTATACTAAGAAATGTAGACACACGCGTGCACAAAATGTTTTGGGACGTCATTCCGATTGTGCCTCTTTGTATGATTCCATAACTTGTGACGTGTGCGTCAAAAGCATCCCTGTAATAGGGTAAGTTGTCTGTGGTTTGTTCCTGGATGTCATCGTGAAAGGCAATTATAGGAGTCTGTCTTGTACAACGTGCAATTTTACAACTAGTTCTATCACTCCCTGCAGAAAAGCAGAGGTGTTTTTCCGGAGGGTTTCCCAAATTGGTGCTGGTCCTACCGTGGTCAGGAGTGTTTTCAGTGTAGTGTGGTTTGGTTTTTTTGGGGTTTTTTTTTTTGTTCCTCTCTTTCTGTTCTGTCTTTGCAGTCCTGTGGAAGGAGGAGGCGCGTGAATGTGAAACTGTTGTGACAGCGAGGTTTGACCAAGCAGTGACCGTTGGATAAATGCCAGGATACATTACAGATATTGGAGATCGCCATTGTTGACAAGGTTTTCAGTCATTGTCACTTAGTGTAATTCAGCAGTTTAGAAAACACACTCAGACAGGCAGGGGGGGAGGAGGAGGAGGAGGAGGAGAGAGGGGAGGCAGGACAACATCTGCAAGGAGGAATGCAAAGGTTGAGTATTTCTCTTTTAATCCTTATAAGCATAGGGAGGATGACGTAGTCCTGTATTTTGTTTTTGCCCACATGGTTCCGCAGATTGTCATATTCATCTAAAGCACAAAATATTTAAATCATTTGTATTTTGACTCGTCAGGGACTTCATATTTTGCATTGCAAAGTACCTTGTGCGTGGAGTTTCACATCTTTTTTTTAATTATTATTTCACTAATAGATTTTTTTTCCTGAGAAACCAGGTATAATGTGTGTTTTATTTTTAATGTACTTAGCTTAGCTGGTAATACTATTCTGCAGCAGTGCTAGACTGATACATTCAGGTGCATGTGCATAATTAACTGTATACTAGAGGGTGAAAAATAAGAATATGCAGCGCAGAGCATTAACACCTCAGACTTCGCGATTGAGTTTCCTCACTTTGGCCAGCGAACAGTGGCAGTTGTCCAAAATGACCTCGACCGCCTTCCCCTGTCTCCAAAGAAAAGCAGCGTGTAGTAATTTGTTGGCCACGGCTAATTCCTGAATTAGTGGCTAGATTTTTTTAGTATTGATTAATGTACTACTAATGCAGCAGTGAACTGCAGGGTGGCAGCGCTTGTAATTTTGTGTCCCCTCTGGACGACTATCCGTCTTCACTTATCCCCCCCCCCCCGTCTCTCCCCCTCGCAGTGGCCGGAGATCGTTGCCTCGCGCTGTCAATTTACCATTCGCCCATGATTCATTAATATCATTTAATAATAGATAGGCGCGTGTAGGTCATTCTGTTTTGTATTATTTACGTGCATTTGAGTTTGCCGCTCTCACTTTTGCAAGGCCACACTATGAAACAGTTAATTGCCGCTCCCGCGCTGTGACTGGCACGTCCTGCCTTTCAAAGACGGACGACGTAACAGCCCCTTTTTACTCAGTCATGTCATGTTGAGAGACAGAATGCCAGATAGCACAGATGCATGCAATTATCCCGTCAGTCATATTACTCATTACATTGTGAAATAAAAGGATACAAAGACAGCCTTAATGTCTTGGCCCATTACTGCAGATCAAATACAAGGACTGCGGAAAAACTGTGATGAGGTTCTTAAATGTCTTTTGTGTATCATTTATTACGCTTCAGGATGCCAGAGAATTAACCAGGTCTTCAGATAAGCCAGTCTTCTTGGGGTAGATGAAGGATGCTGGATGCTGATACACAGCTTGTATACAAGGACAGCGCGCACACACACACACACACACATACATAAATCAGAGAAATGTGTGCATCAAGGTCCTCTGTCTGACTTTCAAAGCCAAGTTTTATCTTTTAATTGTTTTATTGTGCAAATGCTTCCTTCTGGCGAATTGATTTGAATTTATTTGCAATCGCAATTGTGATCCAAAAGACCGACAATAAACACTCTTGTCCTTTGGACAGTGTGTTTTATCATCTGTCTCTGACCCTGTGATCATTCAGCGCGGTGCCGTTCTTCCTCCCGAGCCGCAGCCCCGTCTTTTCTGTTCAAGGAGAAGACGGATAAGCTGTTCTGCTTCTTGTTCTTTGTGCCAAATTTACGAAAAAAATAGAACCTCCTGTTGTATTTTCCTGTCAAACTCTGACACGGAGTGCTCTGCTTTCGCAGGGTAAAAGGAGAGCCTTTAACTTCAGGATATGGTATCGCTTAACACTGTTACATCTGTGAGTGGGTGAGTAAGGGAGGCAGAAGCCTGTAAGGATGGATAGCTACAACTGGCAGAGTTAAAGAAAAGTGAAAACCTGCAAGTGGAGTCATAAAAAAAAAGAAGAAAAAAAGAGTCGAAAAGCAATGCTCTAATCAGTTCCACAGCTTGCTTGCCTGGATGACCCCTCACTCTCTGCTACCAAACTTCATCTCTATGGTAATGCCTCTGGCCACCATCATTTCCACTTTTTTCTATGACAGGCCAACAAAGATATACAAGTACAACAAAAAAAAAGAAATGTTACATTTGTATGCACAAGCCAGTGGAGTGAAAGTGAGGCTGAGTGTGTGTGTCTGAAGAACACAGTGACCCTCGCTACCTTTCATTATATTGACAAAATCCCCAACATTGGCCATGGAAAGTCCCCATATCTTGTCCACTCAGTGGAATCATCTATCAAGTGAGTTTAATAAGATGCTCCAACAAATGTCTTAAGGTAAACAGCGGATTGTTTTATATTACGCCACACATTAGCCTGTGTTTTTAGACGCTATCCTTTAATAACTCTTTAATTCCTCATCTGGGCCACGTGTCCCACGATACGCCGCATGCTTTGTCTTTGTCATGACTCATCCCGCCACCCGCGCACATCGCTTATTCAAACACACAGTTATTACAGCTGTTAAACATAGTACATGCAACTGGATCCGCCCAAGGAGCCCAGGGATGATGGTCAAGGGCAAGTGTGGCAACGTTTTCACTGGGGGAGAACCAGAAAGATGAGGATTGATCATGTGATCAGACACATTGAAGGAGAAGTTCATCTAAATTGCTTCCAAGTCACCGAAAAGTGAAATATTACACACCTTTGTTGTTTGATCAGAAAGGAATTGAATTGAATTGAATTGAATTTTGTGGTCTGCCAGCTTGACATGGTTGCGCGGCTTGAGTGTCACTTTACCTGTGTCTGATTCTGAATAGCAGTAATTCCCAGTTTAAAATACAAGCGAACCTCTTTTTTAATGCTCCGATTTTCCGAGTTGTGAAGCTTTGTGGAGGAGGAACCTGTTTTGAACAAGGCACTTATCATTTTTGCCTTGTGCTGAGTTCTGGTGGCATGCATTTCTTCTCACTACTGAGCAATTATCCTCTGTAGTGGTGAATCCAAACAGCATGACAGCTACAGAAATGACAAAACTCGCTGTGTCATGCTGCATGTCACATTTCCTGTTGACTGTTTCTGGCTCTCATTTGTATGAGGAAGGCGAGGATTAAGAGGGGACTTATGAGTCCACACCAAGTGGGTATAACTACAATTATGCACTCGCAGCTGTGACCTGGTATATTAGGAAAAACTCTTGCTAAAACAGTGATTTTGTGTTTGCAGATTAGGACATTTAGATGTGTAGCATTGCAGAGTGTGTTTTATCATAATGTTTCGTTTTAAATGGGCTTGTTGGAAGTCTCTCAGCAGAATACGTCGCAGTTTTTGCCGGACATGTTGTTTTTGTGTTAGTTGTTTTCTTCTATACCTCCCGTCATACATCAAAATAAGAAAAAAACTAAACTATCTGGTGGAGCCAGACTGCTCCTATAAGAAGAGTTTGACTGTAAAGATTGACAGTGCTCAGGGAAGTGTTTCTTTTGTCAAGCTAGAACGCCTTTCTCTTCTTTTGTGTTTCAGGCAAAAGCATTTTCTTCCTCCCTCCTGGCCCTCTTGTATCCACTCTGACACCCTTTCAGCTTGCACAGAATGCTGTAACCCTGCTTGTTTTCAGCTTCTATAAATTCTCCAACACACTACCTTTTTCTATCTGCACAGCAGTGACACCCAGTGGCCGCTCGTATGCGGTTCAAAAACACTCCTGTGAGCCTACGAGGCCACCAAGGGCACAACACAGCCGTACGTCCGCATTCCATCGTGATCCAAGACTCAAGTCTCGCACTCCGCTTCTGATTCTCTGTCCGTCCCACTCTCTGTGATGCCTCTGCCCTGTCCTGACTCTTCGGCCCTGACTCTTCAGCCCTGACTCTTCTCCCCTTCAGTATTCCAGTGGAGAAATAATCTCCTCACCTTAGTCTGACATGTTCTGAAAACTCCCCTCTGCTTCCAGCTTCACCTCTGACCTCCAGCTCTGTGCCAAACCTGACTGCACGTGTGTTGCTTACCTGTCACACAAACACACACTGTACATACTTTTCTACTCGCACCATGATAGCGGTGATTTGTAATATTTTTAAGCTTCAATTTACGTGACCTTTTTTTTTGTTTTTTTTTAACTTTTCCAAAAATCATCAGTTCAAAGTGCTGACACAACACTCACATTCAGTTCCAACACCATTTTTCTTTAGCACAGAGAAAGAGCAACCTCTAGTGGTGAAGTGTATTGTTGTTTCAAGTCAAGTCAAGTAGTTTTATTTGTCAAATGTACTATATGTACAACATACAGCACAGATGAAATTGCAGTCCTCTCAGACCCACGGTGCAAAACAGGCAGTTACATAAGTAAACATAAATAAACAATCAACAATAAACAATCAACAGACATAAAGTAAGCGTTGTTTCCTTTCAGTTAGTCATTTATTTATCATTAGAGACAGACACTTTAATTCCACCGAGCATCATAACTTTCCCACCCCAGTGTTATCCTAAAAGACGTCATTAAAATGTGAATCGGGATGCAGCTGAGTGTTAGATTATTTGACAGGATTTGTTAACAGAGCATGACCTAAAAAGTAATGGGCTCCCATTAAAAATCAGACTGGGGAATATATCCGGTCCTCAAATCCAGCAACCATGGCTCATCATTTCTAAATCATATCTACATTTTTTTTTTTTTGAAGCTGAAGTTTACAGTATTGTGACGGCTTTAACTGTCGTCTTACCTTGAACTGAGGTTTCACTTAAACTTAAACTGCAACCAGAGTCATTTTGTATAACATTCCACCGTTAAATCCTCTGAAGCTGAGTAATAGATGACCTGAGGTTTTCTTGATGGTCTTCCGGATTATTTACAGCTCTATAATATATAATATATAGTTCTATCTATAGGCATCACTATAATCTGTGTATCAGATGATGTCCATTTGGGTTAAAAAAGCAAAATCAAATAAATAAATTCTGAATTTGAGTCTTTAAAATTGGGTAATTTGGTCCCAGTGTTGTGTTTTTCGAAGATGGCGTGTGTTCTTTCAGTTTGTAAGGAAGATAGAGTCACAATCAAAGACAATATCAAGGGTTTTTTTCTCTCTGTAAATAAGCACTATAATTAGTCGGCACTTTAAATTAATTTGCAGGATACGCCCACCTTTTTTTATGTGGTGCAAGACAATTTTGTTGATTGGACTCTTGTCGAGGAGCTGACTAGTTGGTAATCCTATAATTGTCTATAAAATTGATTTTAAACCTGAAGAGTCTCGAGATAAACCAATTACCTGGTGTCTCTATGTACCCTGTACCTCACTGCATCCCTTTGTTTGTTTGTTTTTAGCAATGTTAAGGTTTTGAGCAGAGCGTCTATCTATTTATTCAGTTTGGCTTAAAGTTGTGGATTGAGATGTTGTCACTAAATCGCGTAAATCATGTGTTGGAGAGAAAGTGAGAAGAGATGAGAGGAGAAATTCAAGACGTAGAAAACCAAAGCACGGGGTTACTGCTGGAGACCTGGCTGAGCAAACAGCAGGCAGTTGTTACACGGTATCCACGGAGAAATACTGACAGTGAAGCGCAGTTCTCAAATACAAAGAAAATATTTGCTTGTGAGGCCCGAGCTGTGGCATAATTTAAGAGTCAGATGTGTCTTAACTGGGTTTGTTTTTCGATATAGTACATGTAGAGCAACAAGAGATTCTGAGAGCGAGAGCTTGAATAAACATGCTTGGAATATTTATATTCATCCCGACCGATGTAATTGTATGACACACTGGCCGGTGGAGCCTGTGTATCTGAGATTGTCATTCACATATAGGAAGAGGTATTTTCACGCGTCGTCTCAGGTATGAGAGGAGGCATGTTTAGCTGGGGGGGAGCCCAGTGTCCACTGCTCTTAATGAACACACGCGGGCTTTGAATAAAACAACAGGAAGTCCACACTCACATGTGGTCCAGTGGACAGGAGGCTGTGTGAATGTGTGTACTGTATGCAACTGTGGACGTATCTTGGTTGCTAAAACAAAAGGCAGTGTGCCTGGATGGACTAGATATATATATATATATATATATATATATATATATATATATATATATATATATATATATATGTATATAATCAGTTAGTTTTCATCTGGTATTACCAAACCTGGTTTTAAAAAGTGGCTTTGAGAAACTTAAATGTACCCATTATGTCTAACGATAGTATTCAGATAGCTTAGCTTAGTCTACTATGGACTGTACATAAAGATGAATGACACATCACCAGCTTCTCCTACTGTGTCAAAACTAAGCCACCACGTCTCCGATACTAGACACGTGCTGCAGTCTTGTGTCGATGACATCATTTGGAGCCACAGTTTGTGCCGTTGTAACCGGAGGAGAGCCGCAACCCAGTAAAATCAAAAACAATACTTACAATACTTACTGTACATGCATTCATATAATAATTACGACCTGGTGATTTGTCCTGGCTTTTAAATGTGTCATTTCCCATTCACAAACATGGGTCAGGCAGGATTTAGGTGATGTACTGAAGCAGGGTGCAATCAAAGGGTTGTTGTGTCATCTGTCTTTGTATACAGACTCTGATATCTACTAACAGCTTAGAGGAGACAATATAGTCACTCTCACTAAATCACTCATCTTCTACTGCTTTATCCTCAGCAATTTACCTAATCCCCAAATTGCATGTTTTTAGACTGTGGGAGGAAACCCCACGCACACACTGGGAGAATATTCAAAAGTGCTAACCACTAGAATATAGATCACATGATTATAAAATAACCATGTTGTTGTTGATGTCGTCACCCTGCCTCTGTTTACTCGTCGCAAATAGAAATGATGCATTATTTGTATGTCGTGTCCTTCGTATGGCTCTGTCGAGCAATATTTTCAGACCTGACTGAGGGAGTGTTTGTGTGTATACACTGGCAGAGCAGGGGGCGAGCGGGGGAAAAAAGCTTTTATCCCATCAACCTGCTGAACAACTGGTGTTTTTTTGAGCAGTAGAATTCACTTCTGGACCTTTTTGTGCCACTTATTTGTATTTTCAGTCATACTCCAACCTGTGATTATGTTCTGCACCATGTTCGTGTGAACTAATTTGACAATGAGCTTGAATCTGAGGGATATTTCTTAATATTTAAGAGCTATATGCACTATAGTTTAAATGAGAGTGAAGGAGTCAGATGTAAGCAGAGCAGTTGAATGATGAATGGGTGGATTTGATGCATATGCAAAATGTGAAATGTCTGTTCAGATGTTTCAATAAGTCAGGACAGTGTGACAGCTAAATGGAATTCAGCCATCAATAATAATATTATTATTCAACACGTGGCCACTTTGAGTCGAAACGTACGTCGTAGGTTTCAAGCTAATGGGATCAACATGTTAGGTGATTTGTTTC
Organism: Solea solea; assembly: GCF_958295425.1. NCBI lineage: Eukaryota > Metazoa > Chordata > Actinopteri > Pleuronectiformes > Soleidae > Solea > Solea solea. The sequence goes on from NC_081152.1 coordinate 10,935,599, forward strand.
TTATGGAGACAATTATATTTATATAAGAATAAATGACCCGGTAGGTGTGCATCCTCACACATTTGCATTAAAGAAGACCACAGGTGTAATTAATAATGACAAATAGCAATGGCTCCATTCCACTTAAGTGTTAGGGAGTGCTATAAGTGGGTCAGTACACTCACTTGCAAACCCCTGGTCCTGGAGCAGTTAAGCAGAATGCATTCATTATTAATGCTCTTCATTACACCTGCATTAAACAATTCAAAATGTCTGCCATGAGAGAGGCCTAATGGCAGGTTTGCTGCTTGTTAAACTGACGCTCGTTAAGCCGAGTCCGTCTCATCATTACTGTTAACTCGTGCCTCTTAAGTGACACAGACACTCGGGCTATAACAGCTAAACCACACTGACATATTTGCGGGACGGATATGATCTTTCCATAAGGACAAGTGACCTGCTCATCTCACTTTGGTGTTTTGTGTTTTGGGTTTTTTTTTTTCAGTCGCAGAGACACACACATAAATCTCTCGTCTGCTAATGAGCTGTCAGCCGAACCAATGCTCCAATGTCCTCTCACTGGCATACACAAATATGCACAAAGGGGGACCGTGGTCTTTTCAGCGTGGTAAACAAACCTTCCAGATTTACTGCCTCACCCATTTAAACTCTGCAAAAAAAGGAAAAAAGAATAAATAAAAATGGGACAGAGCCTTCGATATTTGTCTATAAAATGAAGGTAGAAGAAGGAAAAAGTCACTTAATACATTTATGTGCAAGGCACCGCAAAGACCTGAGGCCCTTCGTCTCCACACTTTTATGTAATCCTCCAAAGTGGATCAGTCTTCTTTTTCTGTTTGTTTGTTTTTGAAGTGAGCTGTTGGGTACGCTACAGTGCGAGTCTTTCATTTTTTTATTATGGGTGCTGTGAGCAAAATAGCCAAGGACAGTCCACATCTGGATTTGAAAATCTGTAAAGCTACACGTCGTCTCAGTACAAACAGCCTCCTCCACAGGTTCTCTGAGCCTTTGCGTGAGGCTGGCTGATTTAATTTAGCAATCAATATGCCTTCTGTGTCCATAAGCCGTGATAATCTTTTTATAGCACCTCTTCCCTACCTCTCTCCTCTCATCCTTTGCCCTTGAATCAATCCTTCCCCCGCTCCACTGTAACACTGGCCGTGATTGCATCTAACAGGCCTTGTGGTTAGGGGAAGCAAACAGAGAGACAGAAACAGAGGAAGAGGATAAAAAATTGATATCAAGAAGAGTGAAGTGATATCTCCTTACTCTATATGACACAAGGTCTGTGCCCTGAGACGTGGTCCCAGAGAAGTGGATTATGGGAAATGTGTTGCTGCCACTTGCCATGCTCTCGGCATGCGGCGTGGACACAATGCTGAAATAAACACAGCTGCATGTTTTCTGGTGGACTATATTCCTAACATAAAGAGGCTGCCACTTATTTTGTGATTTGTCCTCATGGATATAGCCTATTTTATGGGGTGCAAATAAGTAAAATAAATAAACACATAATGCTAATAAGCCCCGTATGCATTTATAGGCGTTCTCTCTGTGCTTTATAGTGCAGTGTGTGGCTCTTCTCCCACTCCCCTTCCTCACCAATAACTCACAGTTCCATTTGCATCACCAGTCTTCCGTGTACTTATCGTCGCTGGCAAATAGAAAGAGAGTGGCTCGCTCTTATCTTCGCCTGCAGGTCTCTGTTCTGCCCTCAAATTGGGGGACACAGCTGTTTTCTTTATTGGGGCCCCCAAGCGAAACACACACACGCACACATGCTCACACACACATACTGTTCCACACGGTTGTTGACACGGTAACAGTGTAAGTAGCCCTTTCTTCAGGGATGGCGCAAATTACAATCATGACAAGGCATTTAAAGGTCCAGTGTGTAACATTCGGCAGGATTTATTTGCAGAAATTGAATATACTACCAATAACTGTGCGTGTGCAGTTGCTTTGGCATACAAATAGTCTGTTTTCCATAGCCTTAATATAAAGGTTTTACTCATACTTTGGCCAAGGGCTAAGTTCTATGACCACCATCTTCCGCGCCCATGTTACAGCAGGCTCTGGAGTACACATTCTGCAATTTGTAGTGGAAGCTTACTACACAAACAAAGAATAGCTACATCTTTTCTGGTGTGTGAAGGCCAACATAGTTCCCCGATGCACATGGGAAACAGATTCTTTCACAGTGGACCTTTGCTCATTGTTTTTTTTACACCGATTTAACACTTTTAATCCTATCCTTTATTTGAATAGTGGGATTATTTATACGTGGAATCCTCACTGAATATTTTCTTCAACAATATATTCCCCACACAAATGCCAAGTTCGTACTACTGTTGAAATGCTTGGTTTGTATCCAATATTCACACTAAATAGCATTCCTTGATGTGTGGCTCCTTGTAAGCTTACCTCTGTGAAGCAGAGGAGACGAGAAAGATAGCAACACATAAAACATTGTAGTAAAAACTTGCAGAAGAAAAACAGTGAAGTCTCCAAATCCCCGTCTCTGAATGATTCAGGAGGCCAGCAGCTGGATGAGGCAGTGGAACGGGGAGGGAATTGTGATTCTTCTTCTTGTCGAGCTGTTTTTATTGAGTTCAACACAAAGTCATGATGGACCTGACATGTTTTGTTACAAATGGTAACATTTGAATATTTAACAGTTGCTGATGTAGGCAGTGTAGGGGGTAACGGCGTTTAAGTATAATGGCGTTATTTTTTCCAGTAACGGAGTAATGTAATTAATTACTTTTCCTAACCTTGCAACGCCGTTACCGTTACTGAGAATGTAAAGTGTCGCGTTACTTGTGTCACAATTCGGTTGAATGAAGCGCAGCGGTGTCCGGCTAGCAGGGGTGGCGATGATTGATGACGACACCGTTGCAAATGCGATGATGATAGGCTGGGTGGACGGGTGTCCTGCTCGCGACGTCTCACTGTACGTTCTAAGACAATGGCGACGAGCCAGGGAAGCGTAGCGTTTTTTAAGTGGAAATATCGACACTACTTCTCCCTTACCGAGGTAAAAGGAAAGAATGTATATGCAACGTGTGTTGTGACTTGTTATGTCGTCAATAAATTCAGATACACGCAGTTTCCTTGGGAGCTTCTGCTAGCCACACTTTACTGTTTGTTTACATCCTAGCATGTCATGACGTACTTCCTATTTCCGGTGTATCAAAATAAAAGTCAGTAGCATTAAACATTACAACGTGCACACTATTGTATTATTTTACTTTACTGAATATTTAAGAGTTGGATAATGCCCTGTTTATTGTGCAATGGTATACAGATACAGAGATTTGCACTACTGAAAGGCCACATTTTTCCTTTGTTTCTCTTTCCCCAAGTTAACATGTGTGTGTCAATTGTGCCCTTCAATTCAAAGTTCAAATAAATACCAAATGCTCTAAAATACTCTACACAGGATTTTTATTCTTCATTCCGGTATTATAAACATCTTTGACATATAGGATGTTAAAGAATGTAATAGCGTTATAGAACATAAAAAATAATGTCAGTTACTTTGCTGAGTAACTAATTACTTTTACAATGTGGTAACTGAGTTACCAACTCAATTACTTTTTGGGAGAAGTAATTTGTAACTATAACTAATTACTTTTTTAAAGTAAGATGCCCAAAAACTGGATGTAGGCATGTTTCGTTGTGCAAAGATCTGTATGAGAAATACAATGTGTGACATGAGCTGTTCTACTTTATTTGTTTTTCGCAGGGACAACAATTTCATTAAGGACTTTCCCCAGCTAGCCGACGGTCTCATGGTCATCCCTTTGCCTGTAGAGGAGCAATGTCGCGGTGTCTTGTCAGAACCCCAGCCCAACCTGCAGCTCCTCTCAGGTGAGTGTGTGGTTTTTTTTTTTACAGCCACTTTGTAGACATTTTTATTGTTTTACTGCTTCCATCTTTATATTTCTTCTACTCTGACGGGTGTCATTTCTCACCGGTGGACCTACTAGGATCCAGTCGTGATTACCTGCTTAAGAAATTCTTAGCTTAAGTCCGTAGAAATCCTTCATTCAACAAATCATACATGTACTTGACAGTTCTCCCCATCCTGTGGGTGCAGAGAGTCACTAATTCAGTAAATATTGGCTTCCTAATTCCTCCATTAGCCAAATTTTGATTTTTTTATGTATTTTTCTGTGGTTTTGTTGTCGTTGGAGCTTTAACCAGAATCACACACATGTACACACACACACACATTTACCCCATTTTCAGTCTGCATGATTTTTTTGGGTATAAAGCACTTTCCCGAGGTTCAGACTCACCGTTCCTGTAAGCAGTTTATTTTTTTTATTTCCCTTGCTCCTCACTTTTGCGGCTTTAGTTCTGAACTGTTGTGAAAGTTTGGTAATTGAATTGCAGAGAAAGCCAAGATTGGACTCACTTCTAATGTCAGCAATCCAATTGGAGTTCAAGCTGCACTATATATCTGCCATTGATCCAGGAGCAGCTGGGATATGGGCTGTGATAATAAACGATGTTAAGGCAATAATGGATAACAGTTGGACTGCAATAAACTGTTCAAATGAAATGATGGATTTTATTCATCTTCACATTTATTTTGAATTTCAGACGGCCTTTATTAGTCTGATTTGACTCATTTGTTTTAAATGGTTTTATGTGTTGACACTCTTATAACTCATTCTGTCTTAAATTGTCTCCTTGTTTCTTCCTGTCTTCCTTTAGGCGATGCCCAGTTCAATGAAGCAGTGGGCTATCCGATGATTCAACAGTGGAGAGTGCGCAGCAATCTGTACAAAGTCAAACTCAGCTCCATTACCTTATCTACAGGTCAGCGGCTCGATAATATATGGTCTTAGCTTCAAAAAGCACCAGGTTTTTGCGTTCTTTTTCGGTCCAGTCTATGACATTTTAACTACGTACCTTCTGCAGATTGTTGTCAATTATTAAAGTATTTCATTGGAACAACTATGATATATTTATCTACCATACATCCACAAACGTTATGGGTCAATTTGTACACATATGACACCATTAACCTTGATCCATTCCACCACTTTGAGGACAAATCTCTCATCTCCAATCTCCTTTATCACCCGGTAGGCTTTTCCAAAGTGCTGAAGACACTGTCAGCAGACAGCACACGGGACGAGTTGCTGGCATTTCTCCAGGAATACGGCAGCCACTATGTGTCTGAGGCCCTGTATGGCTCTGAGCTCAGCTGCAGCATCTACTTCCCCAGCAAGAAGTCCCAGCAGCAGCTCTGGCTGCAGTACCAGAAAGGTGAGCATCCCGGTCAGAGGTCAGCAATGCATGAATGCTAGAGAGATGAAGGATGCTTCACAAAATAACATCGATTTTTAGGGAAAGATCCGTCTTAGATGAAGATTAATTTACCAAATGGTACTCTGGGTTCTCTGGTTTCCTCACACAGTCCTAAAACATGCAGATTTGGGGATTAGGCAAATTAGACACTCTAAACTGTCCAGGGTCCCCCCCCCCCCATCGTTCACCTTATGTCAGCTGGGATTGGTACTAGTGACCCTTATGTAGAGGATAAAGCGGTAGAAGATGGATGGATGGATGCCTATGCAGGAGAGTAAAACATGTTTGGGTGTTAAATTAGTGGGAAATCCACGGGGCTAAGAACAAAGGAACATTTTCCTAAATCAAAGCAGTCAAATTAATGCAGATACAAAGAGAACACAAGTAGAGCAAGAATTACTCTTTTTTTAACAGGAGGGGGATTACATTTTGTTTAAATCTAAATAAAAATGGGTTATATTTGAGATTCCATTCTCCCTTAATTCGCCTTCTGGTTAGAAGGTTGCATAAACTGCATGAATTTGCATTAAACATCGGTGTGACTTAACGGGATCCTAGAGGCATTTTGCTTCACTGTCCCATTCAGATGGTTGTTTTTAATCCTTTTTATTTGTGTCCCAAAGAGACACTGATTTCCAATGCAGTGGTTGATTGGCAGGTATAGGTTTCAACATAAGCACTTGAGTCACCTTGTGGGGAAAAGGAACAAATGTTGAATATCAGGATTTAACACCTACACTCAACACATAAACATACTGTATCTTTGACTCATACCCAAGTCAGTGACCCACTTTGCCTATTCTGACACAAATGACCTGAGGTTTGGTAAAAGGAACTGTACAAAAGTGTTTACATGCCATGGTGGTTTAAGTTTCTATATGTTAATCTGTATTATATCATACATTTCAAAAGGAATATTGGATTTTGTAAAAAAAAAAAAAAAGTATCAGAACTTCGCTGATTTGAATGCTGATATTCAAATCTTGAGTAAGACTTTGAATCGTCAAAAGGGTTTGAAAATCACTAGCCAGTGAATTATGGTATTGAGGTTTGTTTTTCGCCAAAAGCTGAACACGATGGGTGCGCAGACAGACACAAAGTAATAGTTTCATAAATGTTTATTGCACTCGGATATTCAACAATACAAACATTAAGTTGATTATACAGAGACATCTGTAATGTGTTCAACACATTATAAAATTCACAGCCTCCAAAGGGACAGAACACCTGGATAGGACATTGTGTGTTTGGTTCACGAACAACTGTGTTTTCTCAAATGAGTGGGCTGAAACGTCTGCTTGAATCAAAACAAAGACACATGATGTGACACACTATGGTAATGAACACACAAATGACAAAAGGACACTTTATTTTTCTCTATTTCTCTAAGTCTTAATGTTCTCTAATAATGTCTACTTCTGTTACCACATGAATTAAATGTAAGCACTGAAAACAACTTTGATGGCAAGGGCGACAGACGTCCAAGACTACGAGACTCCACTTAAAAAAATCCTAATTTTCTGTGGAAATATTACTGTGCTTTTATGATACACTTTCATTCTCAGTTATATAGATTTTAACATTACTGTTTAATAGGGCATGTGCAGAGTTAAGGTCATCTTTGTGAAATTAGTATTATTAAGGCTGCAACTGTCAGTATGGAATATGCTCTTATGAGCAAGTGTTGACAGGGAGAAAACTTTTTTTTTAAAGCAGGACACAGATTGTTACGTACGTTGTTAGTGCATGGGTTTCAATTATTAACTTGATAACTCATATTTAAGCCACAAAATGATTTGATTTAAGGTTTTTTTTTACTGTCGTTTTTATCTGACAGCATCATCTTCCTCGTGCTCCTTATCAACTCAAGAAAATTCCAATTCAAAATTCAATTTTTCTACATGATAAAACACTAAAATGCGTTCGGACAGTGCAGGACACTGTATATGGCTGTTGCCTTTAGAACATCGCTCTTGAAAACCGAGGTTGCAGTTGTCTCATACTGAATCAAAACCTGAGGGAGACGCAGCAACACAAAACCTAACATCTCAAGAGTGACAACGCCATGTTGTCTGCTAGAGTTTCCGCCAATGTGAGGAAAACAGTGGCATAGTAAGAGTTCTCGGAAATAAACTATGGTTTTGAATAAAGTTTGTAAACATTAATCAAGGTGCGCATGTCCACTGTATCCATGTGTTTCAAGTGGTCTTGGTGTTTTGAGTTATTTAGTGGTGGTTGCACTGGCAAGGCAACACAATTAATGTGAAGACAACTGTATAATGAAGTTGAGCCCATATAGGCAAACAGAGCCAAGGGACCATGCCTTGCATATTTAAGGACCTTGCAAGTTACAAATGGCACCTGGGACCACAGAACTTTACTCTGTTATTAATGACAGTTGGAGCAAAACATCTAGACATTGACCTTAATGGTACCAGGTTTACTGAGGATAGATTTAAGTAGTACCAGGTGGTGAATAACTAAAGTGTCCATAAGAATGCGTAAAACTGCTCAGCACTATTATAAATACCAGGGATGCACGATATATCGGCATTAATATTGGTATCGGCCGATGTTCTTCATTTTTTAACATATCGGAATCGGTCCAATGAGTAAAACTGCGCCGATTTTAACAACCGATGTTAATACCCGTCTATTTGCTGTTTGTGTATGTGTGTCGGGAAGGGGAGGCCATGCTGCATTTGTTTGAGCATGTGACAGTGACGCAAGTGCAGCGCAAGGTGTGTGTGTGTGTGTGTGTGTTGAGGAGAGATAATGTCAGCGGTGTGGGCGTTTTTTCAGGGTGTCGATAGAAGATACAGGAAAAGCATTATGCAACACTTGCAAATCGAGGTAATGCGAGTAATTCTGCGTCAAGTCATTCAATACCACAAATTTGATTATGTCATTTGAAAAACCGCCACCCAGAAGTATACAAACAACGGCAGGAAGCTAACGCTAGTAGCGTTAGGCGGCAGACAAAAAAGAAAACAGCGCAACTGGGAGCCCAATACAGCAAGTTATCGAACAAAGGAAGACATTGGCCAGGGCAATAACGATCAAAGTAATGGAAATGATTGCTCTTGACGACCAGCCCTTTTCCATAGTGAAGGACCAAGGGTTCCGACGGCTGATAGAGCATATTGAACCCTGCAACAACCTGCCAAGTCGGCGCTACTTTTCCAATGTTTTGCAATTTAATAAATATCTGGTTGCCATGAATACTGGCAAATTTGATAAAGTAATGTTACATATTTTTTTTTTATTATGGCAGCTCTTAGTAGAGCTTGTCAGGTATTGTTTCTCATATCTGTTGTGTAGTTTTATTGTTAAGGGAAGTGGCGCGGTTGTTGTTGCCGGGAGGAAGGGTTGTTGACTCTATTTACGTACCCAGTATAGACGCCCTTATCTCGGTTACAGTAACTTTGGCAGGGTATTATTTTTATTTATGTTCATGTTTGTAATTTATGATCCAAACTTTCTCACAGGAGTTTAGTGAGTTGAGGGAGTTAAACTGTACTTTAATTTAGTTACACACTTGCTACAAGTGCTAAAGAATTCTAAAAACCTTTACTTGTGTCTTATGGTCGCCCTGTAACCTTGTTATTTGGAGGTAAAACATGTTTTGAAAATAAAGGAAGACATTCAAAAATTCAGCTTGCATGATTTTCAGTCTGTACAAACTTTTATCATCTCAGAAACCTTTTTTTTTTTAAAACATATATCGATATCGGTAGATATCGGTTATCGGCCATAGCAGCAATATTCATATCGGATATCGGTATCGGCGGAAATATTCATATCGGTGCATCCCTAATAAATACTGCAGGTTTAACAGAGCAAGACGAAGGGGATGTATACTGTAGGCCTGCAACTGAGGAAAGATGTGCAGGTGAAACAGGATCAGGTTGCGGATGGTCACAACAGGCTTTGTAGATGAGACAGTAGATATTAGCAACCTCTGCTCTGAAAATGCCAAGCTGATGCACTGCTTCCGTTTTGTATCCAGCTCCCAGTTACTGAGGTTGTGGCTGATGTACACAGGGTGACTACAAAAACTATTAATAAGCACCAGAACAAAAAAAATGATAATCATAACAATGCAGTTTACAAATTAATTATCGGTAGCCTTAAATTAGATTTCCTGCACTTAGATAAAAGTAGACCAATTTAAAACATGATGTAAATGTGTATACCCACTAAAACCCCTGTAAATTACACATTAATATTGCCCAAAATTACTCAGCTTTCCTACATAGGACATGTTATTTTTTATAGTTCAGCACTATTTCCAGTAGGTTACTCAATATTCCCTGAATGTTAAAGAATGCAATTAACTGAACACTGCCAGCTGCATTCAGCAACATCGTTACTCTGTGCTAGTAAAACCAAGGAAACAGTGATGTGTCAATAATAAAGTGCTTCACAGGCCGAAAGCCTTGGTATGCTTTATTCCATAAATACACATTTATGTTTAGCTCCTCTTCTTCTCATTTGTAAGTTGTAAAGCTGAACATCAGTGAAAGCCATGCATCAGAGAGTTGGGGTGAATTCTGGATACACAGCAGCCAATAAGACAAGAGAAAAGAAATGATCCATACTTTGTGCCTACATTAGTTTTGCCAATAATGGCCAGTTTATCTTTTTTTAAATGTGTCAAGTTTGTCATTATTCTTCTACATAAACATCGCTGCAAAGTCTGCTTCAGTGTTGAGATCCATTCAAACAACTACGTAAAAGGCAACAACTATGTAAGTAGTTGATTTTCACTCATTTCATTAAAATCCAGAGGCCTTAAAACTTAACTGAACCAACTAGAACTTCCATTTACAGTTATACCCCAAATGAAAGCTGGAGTTTGGCTGTGTTTGGAGCACAGCCAAACTTCAGTGACAGATAATAGTGTGTGTGATTTCAACAATTTTCAGACTCCCCTATACACCTACAAACACATACCTACTAAACCTCTTATTCACCAGTGCAGTTATCTAAGAAATGGAAGAATGCCTCCTCTGAATGTAAGAGAACACTTTGATACAGTGGTCCCAACAATCCAGCACCAGCAGCTGTCCTTTCTGGGTGGTGGCCACTCCCACAGGGCAGGTCAGCCCATCCTGGATGAGAATTTTGAATCCACCCTCTTTGGGAAATTGGAGAATTTCTCTCCTGCCACTGTCTGTTACCAGCAAATCTCCATTGGCATCCACACACATGCCAGTGATACAGCGGAAGTCCTCTGCCTCTGAGAAGAAATGGCTGAGCTGCTTGCCCAGCTGGCCATCAGTACCCACTGAACCAATGGAGAAGCCACCCTCCAGGTGGGGCTCATTGTGACGTTTTTCAAAGTTCAGTGCCAGCCCCTGGGTGAAGTAAACAGTTCCAGCTGCATCGCATGTCACAAACTTTGGCCTGACAGCAGAGCACAGTCTGCTGCAACTCACCACGCCCGCACTGCGATCCACTGCTAAACACCACAACTTACCACCTTCCACATCTGACACCACAAACTGGCCTGATGGCATGGCAGTAATACCCCAGGGTTTAATCAGTTGGTTCTTGTGACAAGCCACACAGTGTCCATCCATTGTGTAGACTTTAACAGAGTTATCATAGCTATCAGTGACCCCAATCAGACCTTGATTAGTGACAGCAATGGACAGGGGGATAAGATTAGGCAAGTCAGCCCCAAGGAAGCTCAGGACAAAGTTGTCAATGCTACTGGCATTGCGGCGAATTTCACGATGGAAGCCTTTGCGATTAAAGATCTGGACACGGTAGTTTCCACGGTCGGTCACTAGCACCTCACCTTGTGATGTTACACAGATGCTGACAGGTAAATTAAACATACCAGGTAGAGTTCCCTTAGAGCCCATCTTCTTCAAATACTGGCAGACTGGGGGCCCTGCACTTGCCTCGGTTCCTCTAGGTGATCCTCCAGCTGCATCCAAGGACTTTGACTTGAAGCTGCCTGGTGAACCATATATGGCCTCCTCTACAACTGTAGTCATGTCAATATCTCGGTAAATATCCACTCGAGCCTCCATTGCTCCACTAGTGGCCCCTGCTGCCCCAGCTACACCCTCTACATCACCCTCAAGTCCAATCTCTAACCCACTCTCCTCATGGTCTGTATTGACAGTATAAGTATTTGTGGCCAAGTGGCCCACTTGTAAGGGCTTGGAGTGCTCTGCTTGGACTAGTTCTGGCTCTTGCAACTGAAACGTGGTGGGCAAGCTGCTCCTCAGATCCAGATCCTCATCGTCGCTGCCCCCACCGTCGTCCTTAAGTAAGGCAATATCACTCTGCCTCACCCTCATTGTGAGATAATCATAGCGTGATACCAGCTTTACCTCTGCAATGTTAAGAAGATATGTTTGCTCCTCCAGGACCTGCCCATTGAGTTTCTCTACTTCTGTCATGGAAGCAGTGAATGTCCTTCGAGCCCTGCTGAGCTCCTCTTGAAAACATAGTTCAGCAGTAGAGTAGTCCTGCTGCACGGCACGGTATTTTAATCTCAAAGCCTTGGAGATGCTTTCAACAGATGTCTTCTTCTTCTGAATATCACCCATAATGTTGCGCAAAGCAGACATCTTGCCACCCAGTTCTTTACGACGCTGTTCAGCAGCCACCCTAATCGGTTGAACGGTATGGCCTTCTTGGAGGTGGCCCTCCCCTTTACAGAACTCACAGAGGACTGTGGCACAGTCATGGCAGTACTGTCGTGGCAGACGATTGCAGCAGGCCTTGCACATGAGGGCAGCAGCAGCAGCACTGCAGGATATAGTACAATCAAGGATTTTCAGCACAGTGAGATTATCAGCCAGCTGAGAGATACTGCTCATGCGGGAGACTTTGCTACAGAAGGGGCAGCGGACACCGTTGATTGTATTAGCCAACAGCTTCTCCAGACATTGTCGGCACACTGTGTGACCACACTGCAGGAGTTTCGGTCTCATTTGTTCCTGATTGTAGGTCTCGAGGCAGATTGGACATTCAAGTACCTCCCTCATTAGATCTGGGTCCAGTGGAAAACATGGTGATGCCATCATGATTCTACGAAAACACACAAAAAACAGAAATTAAACACTGGCAGATTAAACTATTCTGTGAATTAAATTAAATAATCTTAAATTTAAGATCAGAGCGCAATAAACAAGGACTTCAACACTCACTCCTCTCTCTCTTAAGCGTGTCAGGGAACTACCATTTCCTCTCAATACCAGAGGGAATAAGCACTTTCACAACTTTCATTTAAAGCATTTATATACTTATATTAGCATGCATGAGTTTTATTTATTATTCGTCTTAGAATGAAACTTCCTACATCCATGTTATGCACTGGACCATTAGACAGTCAGGGTAAACAAATAACTATGTGACTGGTTCAATTTGATATGCCTCACATGTGAGTACAACAGTACTTAGTAGAGAAGGTTACCTTTTTCTTTTCATATTCATAAATACTGCCACAAATCCAAGTTTGCAGCATTAATTGCTAGTCAAACTAATATTTGTCCAGCTATTACTAGCATTGCAAGCTAACCCTTATCTGCTGGAAAGTAGCTATTTGTGGTCATGTGGCCAACATAAGTACATGGCCAAGGTGACTTGTTGCTTAAATTCACCACCAAACGATACACTTGTCTCTCCAACGTCATAGAGCATGTTGGGTGTTGTTGCTACAACACTGTGTTTCTGTAACTGACACCATCGTTCAACACATTGCTAACGGCTAACACTGCGATGAGCAAACTAACGTGTAAACACCTGTTTACACTACGCTCCCATTATGCCGAAGATTAGACCCTCGAGTCATAACCTAAACACGAGTCATAAATATTTCTCTAAATTTAGATTAATACACCAGAGGCCTCTTTATAGCACAGACAACGCGACCGCTTATCCTCATATACAGCGCGAAAAAGTTATCAGCATGACATGACAGGTTTGACAGGAGGCACGTGCATTAAAAACCCAAGATAAAACGACAAAATCGCACAGCGTTTCTTATTACCTTTATCTTCCAAGTGAGCTGCTTGAAAGTACAGAGGATGTGATGGGCGTTCTGTGTTTGCTACTGCAGCTGCTAGTGTGGGAGACGGACTGCAGTGTTGACGACGTCGCGTACGCGGAGCCGTTGTGTGACGTAATACGCACAGGCCCGAGCGTGGCTTTGATTGGCTGCTGCTGCGGCGTGGTGCTGTGTCATCCACCGTGGTCCTGATGCAGTTTATAGACACAGGGGTTTGCAGAAGTCAAAAGGCACATATCAAAGGATAGCTCCATGCCTTTTAAACGCAAAGAAGAAAAAAGAAATAAAAGGATAACAGTCTGACGTCTGTGATTAAAGTCAGAATTAAAGTCACAATTCTGGCTTTTAAATTTCCCCTTATCCTCTTTCGTACTTTCATGTCTTATTTGTCAAATTGACTAATAAAACTTTTACTAGACCTACTGAAATGGTGCATTTAATGTATATTATACATAAACGCATTAAATGTACCAAAAACAGTACACTAACTTCTTGTGTTATTTTTGAGTAATTGGCAGCCTTACTGCATCCCAATTAGGGGCTGGGAAATGTAGGAGCTAGTATTGTGTTACTTTAGTTAAGATTTAGTTTAATTACTAATGTAGGACGCTAACAACCAGTCATCTACAGTTTGGAACATCAAAGGAATAGATCCGAGAGAGGCTTGGTATAACTCTTTTCAAAGTGTATCTGTTAATCTTTCCCAAAAACAAAAAAAAAAAACAAGCATGTGAAATATGTTAACTTGAGTGAGCTGTAACTCTATAATACTAGTTATAGGTTATAAGTTACAACTGCATTGGAAATTACCAAGATGATGCGAAAGTAATTCACATTTTAAAACAAGGCAGTAAGTGCAAAGAACTACCACTAGATGTCAGTATAGGACAAGTCTACTAGAACAGCGGCCAGCAACTCTTTTCCTAAGAAACCCATATTTTTGTATTATTGTATACATTGAGAAGGGTCCTCATTTTGGGTTTAAGACAATCTCAATAACTGTCTGGTTTTATTTAATATAACAATTAACATTGTGTAGTAACACATAGTAACACTATGATGTGCCTAATCCTATAGAGTGATTATTGCAGAATAATGTTATTTATTAATTGAAATATGTATGGTATGGATCGGCTTACACTCACCATAGGCTACACATCTCTATATTATATTCTGTACAAGGATTATATTTAAAAGGACTTTGGAAAATCAATTAGGAGCCTTATTTAGACATAACAAGGGTCTGTTAAATTCACAAGTCTATGCTACATCTAGCAGTTGCCGCTGTTTTGATAAAGCAACAATGCCATCAGCAACCATATTCAACAGCATCTGTATAAAACTTCTATGGAAGATATCTGACACCTTGTTATTGTTGCCCGGGCAACATAACCCTTGTCAGAGGGGATGTCTCCCTGATGAGTAATTATACTGCAACCAGTCTACAAAGACATTTTAATTAACAAAGGCGGCACAAGATCAATGGCAAGGAAATTCACTCCATTCATCTCCTCCCTGTGCCTGATGACAGGCAAGTGTTGCATAAATATCACATTCATTCCACATAGCAAAGAGCTGTCATAGTTTATAAAGCAACAAAATGACGGGCCACTCCTTTAACTGACCAAAAATACATGTGGTCCTGTTTAATGTGTCCTCGTGAAGGGTGTCACCATTGGTCCGATTTCAAAGAAACTGTGCGTTGCGTAAACACAGAAAGACAAACAGACAAAGTACACAAAGGGCATTACATCAAGCAGTTTATGATACCAGTCTCAAAATGTGATTTACAGTCCAAACCATTGAAATATGAGGAAGAAATCCAAAAAAAACAACAAATTCAATAATAGACAAAACACACTTGTGAAGTGAACTCGCATGACCTCTGTTGCACTTCACTCTCCGTGAATCACAACTCTCTCATGAAACGCAATTGATAACTTACAGTAGATGCAAACATGTGTAGTGTGAATTAAAGAGGGAGTGATGAATTAAAGAGTAAATTAGTCTGACCAGCCACAACCAAACTGACCTACAGGGCTTTATTGTGAGAGCTGGGTGACAACAGCTCTTTTCTGTGTCTGTGTTGCCTCAAGAAGTGCATGTAATTGGGCTCTTGGGCCACCCCTTGAGCCTGTTTACATACTGTTGAACATTAAGTTACCACCCACCCTTTCAACTGTGTGCTAGCATCTTACAGATGCACACAGGGTGTATGCCATAAAGACATACCCAAGAATATGTATACAACCCCCTCATACAGACATATAATAAAATTCAGGACACAAGGGTCATGCCAGAGTTTTTTTTTCTCCTTAATATTTGCAAGTTCCACTGACCTGAGGTGCACGTTACATTTCATACATTACATAACAATTCAAAGCCCCAGTGTGTAACTACTGTTGCCAAAACACTGCTGGTGTTGCAACCCCCCCCCCCCCCCGACTTACCCCATGCCTCAGGTCAGAGCTTTCTGAAAGGATGACTTTAAGGCCATAATCCCATCAGTCTCTCTCAACATCCCTTTTGGTATCTCACTACCTCACTCATTTAATTTAAAAAATTAACATTTAATTGCCAAGTTTGTCTGGAATTACGTTTGCAGATATCTGCGATGTCATTCTTACTAGTCAAAACTTATAGATATCTGCAATTCAGTTTTTGCAAGTCAGAATGACGTCCCTTTTGCCATACATGTGTATGGGGTGTTATATACATGTATATACATGTAATACATTATAGATATCTACAATTCAGTTGTGGATATATATATATATCTGTAATTCCATTTTCAGATATCTACAGACAGATATGTCATTATGACTAGTCACATTTCATGTTTGGGATATCTACAACTTCATTCTGACTATCTGAAACTTCATTCAAGATATCTAAAAAAAAATGGACAATGTAGATGTCTTCAATTTGAGGATAATTAAATATATCTCGAACTTGAATTATGATTAGTCATAATGACGTTGTGGATATCTGCAACTGAATTGTAGATGTAGTGACAAACCCTACACACGATAGGCAAAAGTGACGTCATTCTGACCAGTAAAAACTAAATAGCAGATATCTATAACTGTAGTTTTGACGAGTAAAAATGACATTGCAGTAGTTAATATCCTGTCTACCTATTAAATGTTAAAATGGCTTGCCATACACTTGTGTTTCAGAGAACTGGGGGTCCCTTATCCGGAAGTTCACTGCTGTGTCACTTTATTAGCGTAGCTGCTATTCTTCCACCTTCCCTCCATCAGCTGTGATGTCAAAAATATGCATCACTCTGTGTCACCCCAGACACCAACACGGAAAGAGTTGTGTGAAGCTTTATCAGCCCTGTGTGAACTCAGTGGTCAGTGGTTTGAATGTAACTCGTTTAAAATGACATACCTATTATTAGATTTGTCAGATAAATATGTTGACTACCTCCAGCCATTTTTAATGCATGCTCGTAAATTGTTGCTTTTACTTGGTCATTCAGTCGGTTCAGTTAGTTTTGTATTTTTCTGTGAGTCCCCCAAAACAGTTTTTCTTCTTTCCTTTCATCCATTACAGTTGTTCTTGTCATTTTAAACAGAATCTGGGACCCATTATGAATTTAAAATACATTTTAAATGTGCTTGTTTGTGTGATGTAACTTACCAATATTAAATAGATAATAGCCCAACTAAAAGTACATATACAGTATATAGGTATATTGATCTAATCATTATCGAGGGAAACACACCACCAAGTTGACTCTCTCTACAAAGTTTGTATAACAGCTTATTTCTAACCATCAGTCAAGTTGATGGCTAAAGACATAACAGGGGAAAAGATTATATCTACGACGCAGTATCCAGTATCTCTGTCGAAGTTTTTTTTCTTAGATCAAAGGTTTTTATTTGTGTCACATAGAGACTTGTTTTTAAATCAGTCGCACAGAGACGTCCTACCTCAGTGCTCTTGTCTCGTACTATTTTTCATATCAGAACAAAGTGCAAAAGAAATGCGAGCAACGGTACTTGTACTTGTACAGTGTTCATTGTGTGTATAGATTTAGAACGTCTTTGTCCTTTATGATTTATTTTGTCTATTATCTCTCTGCTGACTCCAAGAGCCTGCACAAAAAAAAAATCATTTTCACTTTCACTGTCTCCGTATATTCGAATGGAAAAAAAAACAACCTCTTGCATCTTGTTGTGCATTAGCTTGCAAATATGGTTTCTCCACATTTCATAGCACTCACTGATAAGGCCTCTGTGCTC
This sequence comes from Solea solea, assembly GCF_958295425.1. Classification (NCBI taxonomy): domain Eukaryota; kingdom Metazoa; phylum Chordata; class Actinopteri; order Pleuronectiformes; family Soleidae; genus Solea; species Solea solea. Next base: position 10,953,209 of record NC_081152.1, read on the forward strand.
CAAATAAGCCAATAATTCCACCTTTAAAACACTTTGTTACCACCTGTATTCTTGTAATGCAAACAGAAAGAAAAACACGTCTGCCTCCTCTTGCTGCATGGTGTGTTGCTTTCTCACTGAAAGAGGAAATGATGAGAGTGAATCCCCCAAACTCCAGTGAGAACATCAAACAGTGCTAATTGACACTCAGGAGAAGGACGCAGTGGCACCCCCTCCCTCCCACCACCTGCCATTTATCCTTTGTCTATGAAAGCTGGTGACACTAAGGGATTACTTGTTGTGTTTTCTTCTTTACCTTGGTAGCAAGTAAATACCATTTTTGCCCAAATACCACATCTTTCCTCTCCTGTTTACCCCCCTCTAGAGGCAACAGACCAAGGGATTGGAGGCGGCGGGCGGCGAGAGCTTAAGTCTGTAACGTTCATCAGCTACCTGTCTGCACTGCAGAAAAGCCAGCTTTTGTCTGATGACATGGTAAATGGGGTGGAGATCCGCTGTGAGGAGAAGGGAAGTTGCCCAACTGGCTGCCACCTGTGCCATCACCAGGCCATGGTGTCAGGAAGAGGCCGCAGTGGTAATGGCAAAGGCGGAGAGCAGCCTTCCCCCATTCCTGTGCTGCTGGAAGTCAGCCGTGTGGTGCCCCTCTATAGTCTGGTCCAAGACAACGTCACCAAAGAGGTGAGAAAGTAATCTCTCTCTCTCTCTCTCTCTCTCTCTCTCTCTCTCTCTCTCCCTCTCTCCCTCTCTCTCCCCCTCTCTCTTTGTGTGTGTGTCATAATACTAACCTTGTCAGGACTAGTAGTCCTCAAATAGAGTCCAAAACCTAGTCCTAATGAGGCAGATAGAACCTGATTTCTGAGGAACTGATTTCTGAGAAACTGAATGTAAGCAAATGCAGTGTCCTAAGAAGAATAGCTGCACAAACCTGTGTGTGCATGTGTAGATATTTGGAGGCAGGAAAAGGGGACCTTATATATGAAGAATAGGTTGAGATTACATACAATGAACTATCATCCCCTCTATCATTGCAATATTGCATTACATATATTGTTTGATATGATTTAAATTGTCTTAAATTGTCGCTGTGCACCTTCAACCGTGTTCCTTTCAAAGACTTGTCGCAGAGAAATTCTTACCTCATGCCTTGTGGTGGTGGCAGTTTATCCCTTTTCATGGCATGTGTGTCCATAGAGTCATCGAGGTGATGCAGTTGTAACAATTCACCTCAAGGTGGCATGAGTTGGTTAACTGTGGACACTAGAAATGCACACTGTAATACAGAGGACATAAAAAAGATGACATCATGGTTCTCTCCTCTTGTGGGGAAATCAATGTGTGAGATATATAAGTGTGTGTGTGTGTGTGTGTTTTGAAGCAACCACGCACATATCATATGTGTATGGTTCATTAATATGAGCTTAATGAACATGTGTTGTGTTTATGATTCATCCTGTGCGTGATGTCTGTGGATCTATTTGCAGTGAAAGTTAATCACATCGGATTCCTTTTACTATTTAAGGGGCTTCACTTTTACCATATTTTGCTCCGTTTTGGATTTCATCCTGTTTTGACATTGCCTTGTAACCTAACATCCATTGCACATCTCCTCCATGCATGTGTACGCCAACACAGAGCTGGATGCAGGTGACTCACACCCAACACACACACACATATGCACGCGCCATGGGGAGCAGACTGGTTCACTCTCCCCAATCAAGCATCTAATTACCTTACCTTCTATAATTACTGCAGGCTACAATAACAAATAACAGAGGCAAAAACACTGCAAGTATGCAATTATGTACCCCCCTCTCTCATTCTACATATATATATATATATGTAAGACCACACCTCCAAAGAATTGAAGGCACAAAGAAGGGGTAGACTGCAGTCGATTGCTCTGGCAAGCCCCTCTGAGGAAGCTTGAGGCAGGATTATTAGCTTCTTATTGATGTCATCGACCTCTTGAGAGGGCGGGGAGTCCATCACTCTGCTCCTCTCTTTCTCTTCTCCCTTCCCTCGGCTGCAACTGTCTTTGCTATAGTCTAAAAGGGACATGTGTACAGTATATTGAATTAGAGACACAATACAGAATGCAACATCCTGCATCTCTACACACAATCGCTCATCGCTTTCTGAGCTTTTGTTCTATCTTTTTATTTTAAGTGGCCTCTCCCAGGCTGCTTGCCTGTTTGACAGGACATGCCGTGGCCCTGCCATATCAATCTTCTCATTATCAAGCCAGAGAGGGGCTTGGTTACAACGCAAATTACCCTTACAGGAAAAGCCCATAACCCCAACTGAAAAGAAGAATGGAGGACGGATCCGGCCATTACAGACACGTGCATGAAAACATGATAAAGTCGGTGCACCTCGTAAAGTATCTCTGGTTCAAACCTTTGCCATATTTTGTACCCACCCATACATTTAAAAAAAATGAAGCCTGATAAACATGATAATCCACATTCTCCGCAGTCAACTGTTGTTATAGGGACTACTGTATTATTGCAGATGGCAGTGGGTTACCTTTCTAACAATGCAAACAAACTCGTCTGTTACAACCTGTAAATGTCAATCTCTCAAAGTACTATAATGCATATTATAGTACTTTGGTTGCAGGTATAGCTAAATTTGTCAAAGAGATGCAACTAATATGTTTTGCATTTGGATGGAAAGGTTTGCGGTTTACTCCCGCTTTGTCTTGGTATTGAATACTGCCCACGTTGCTCTGTTCTCAGGCTTGGCTAGCTTTAAACCTGGTCTTGACTTGAATTCGACTGGAACCGGTCTTGGATTTGACCTAGACTCGACTAAGGTGGTCTTGCTTACAGGCCTGCTGTGCGCGCATAAACATGCACGCACACAGATACTTCCCTGTTTTAGTGCCAGAGAAAAATACCTCAGCGGATAAATAAATAAGCTTTCGTCTGTGGAGCTTGCCAGTGGCCCTATGTCCTGTGTGGCTGTGACTGAATTATGGCAAACCTTTCGAACAAATTGGTCGTGAGTCTAATGGGTGAGAATGCTTATATCTTGCCAAGCATCCACTGCCATGCGTTCACCATAACACGGCAGCCACTTATGGGGCCGTGTCTTGTATAGCTTCAGGGGGCCACAGAGGAGCGAAAATGTGCTTGCATCAAACACAGACATTACACAGCAGGACATACTTGCACGACGTAAGAGAAGGTGCTTTTGGTGACCTCCTTGACTTTTACCATTCCCTAGTATTGGAGGAGTAAACATAGCCATAAAAAATAGCACCTATGTAATAAAACAGATTTATATTGACCTTGTCTGGCCACTATGGCAACACTCACTGTTCTACCAGCAGTGTAACATAGCACAACAGTACATAACCATTGTGCTATGTACTGTAGATAATACATTTAAAGGAAAGTTTCAGAAGTGGCTCTGGCGATTGCTTAATTAGTCTCTATGTGATTTCCTTGTTCTTCTTTGTTGGTTTATGCGTTGGGTTTATGTGGACACAGCCATTCTTCTTTGATTGTGATGTAGAGCTTCTGCTTCGAAATACAAAACACATGTCTGTGCAAGCTGCTGTAGAAACATGGTGGCCTCTGTGAAGCAAGGGTCTTGGCTGAAGTATAAAAAGCTTCATCTCAGGTTACAAAAACTGAAATGATTGTTCCAAATCTTGGTCCAAACTTCATTTAAGGTTTTGCAATTCCTCCAGGTCAATACTGGCCATTACGCAATACTAATGTGAAGAAGCTGAAATTTTAACAGCTCTCATCTTTCTATATTTATAAAGACTACCATTCTAAATAATGGACTGAATAAAAGAAAGTGTACAAACTAGTTTGATTGACTTAAAAAAAAAAAACCTTAGGCACTTGATGGAAGTTATATACAAATCATAATATCCCAGTGTTCCCTCTGACATTGCTTTGAAGCATAACTGAAGGCTAAATTTATTTGGTTTTTTTAGTTTTGGTTTGTCCTCTTTCTGTGTTGGCTTTGTTATTGTTGGCTTGCATTGCTGCTTTGCGAGACACAAGTAAGACAGCAGACGAACAGGCCAACTGACATCGCTACAAATGTCAAGTCCTATTAGATTCAAACCTCAGACAGAGTCGGCTCACCTAAAAACAATACCTGCTGTTTGAGGATTCTGCAGTGACATGGCAAACCCCTATCAACCTCTGGGTGAACCAACCCTCCATCTGGCCCCAGTGTCCAATTTCCTGGAAGTACTACTTTTGATAAGGTTCCTAGAAGTGGCCATTGGTTAACACCATTAGCCCTGAGTGATTGGAAGAGCCACATAAACGCATTTGTGCCTGCACACACATACACACACACACGGTTAGGTCTCCATTGATGGTGCCCTGTGTGTGCTGACTTAGACCCTTTACAACCACTGGTGATCGTCTTATAAATCAATACTGCGGGCCAGCTGGCCAGTGTTTTCACGTATTAGCCTCCGAAGACAGACAGTAATATGGTCAGCTTAGACTAGACAAACAGATTAATACATTAAAGAGGTCACAGTGGCCTCCTTTGCCTTCTTGTAAGTCATGACAGGCTTCTATGGAAGTGAAAGGTCCAAATAGTATTTTGGTGCCAGTGAGTCTGCAAGGCCTAAATGACATAAAGGCTTGGAATTCATGACTGGTGTTGTTGCTGATCCTCGGCGGTTATTCACTGATCTTGTCTTCTTTTTCAAAGCAGAGGGGTGATTGTATTTCAGCCGAATTTGTTCAGTATCAATAAGGTCAATTGAGATGGGTTGTGGCATATTTGTGAAAGGAGAGAGCCATGTGTTATTGTCACCATAGGGACACCGATCACTGATGCCTGAGAGAAAAGCTGTCCTGACTGCACAAAAGTTGTCTTACACTGTTACAGTCATTGCTTGGTAGGACCCTCTTTGTCAAAACACTTGCCATTTGATGTGATGCACAGAGCAAGATATCCAACGCAGAATGTACATGGATCTATAGTGTTCTGGGAAATGCATGATCTTTGGTTGATCAATAAAGTATATGATATCTACTAACTACACTGAAAACAGAAGTATCTTCTCCTGGGCCTCCTGTCCTTGGTGTCCCTGGCTTCCTTTCCTTACATCAGTAGGACATATCACCGTTTTTCACCACCAAACACTTGACATTATTATCATATACTATTTCATCTCCTTGCTTTTAAAGCAAGAAGATCCCCCACCCCTGTGTCCCCACCCAACCCTCAACTCATTTTGTAAACCACAACTAGATTCCCTGTTTACCCAGTGGAGACTGGCTTGCATTACTCTTCAAACATAAACACGGTGGTAATCGCTTTGTCTATTTTTCACATGTGCAGCCATGCAATCAAGCGCACAGACCCATATGGGGTTTTTTGAGGAATCTGGTGCTGGTAAACGAATGGCCGTCCTGTGGTCTTTCTCTCTTTTGCCCCTGGCAGTGGAGGTCTTTTCTCATATTTGCCTAGTCTGCACACATACATAGACCTTGAGCCCAGGTTTTTCTTCTTGTCTTCGCCTGTGGCCTGCTTCCCATCGACAAGAGGTGGCAAGACCCCTGTTGCTGTTGCTTTCTGACGGCATTGAGCCACATGGGTTTGGGCAAAGGGAAGAAAACTGAAAAACTTTCGAAGGGTTATTATATGTCCGTGGCTAACAGTGATTGCCTATCCCCCATAATAACTGCTCATTCAGCAGACTAATTGAGAAAGGCTTGTATTGGAGGATAAATAATGAGAAAGCCTTGACTGGTGAAGGTCCCACAGTAAGATGGGGAGCTACAGGAATCTACACTTTAATACCTTTTTTCCGGGCCAACTTCCTTTAGTCTTTCTAGCCTCTTTGCTTATTTTTCTCATTCTTCCATCCTCTACTGCTAGAGTAATTTTCACTCCCAAGATCCTTTACCTTCCATGAAAGTGAGTGGTACTGGAAGTCAGTTCCCATGAAAGACTATTTAGTCTCTTTTACAGCTAACAATACAGTGTTGTGGAAATGCTAACATCAGCTTCTGAGTGCATACCCTGACTCGTTTTTGGCCAAGCCCTCTGCCTTTCTGGTCAGGACTATGCCCAAAGTCATCTCAAATGTCACATTCACTAATCAGCACGCTGCAGAAATCTCCCTTGGCATTTCTCCAAAGAAATGAAACAACCAACTGTGGAAATCAATCATTAATTGAAGTGTGTTTTCGCATGAGCCCATGGATACCCGCTGCATGTGCGTGGTTGTCTTTAAGATGTGTGTGGTCTCATCTCTTTCTTTTGTTTTAGGATAAGTGGCTGTCATGGTCTATTGGAACAAAGGAGTGGCTACTCTCTCCTTTTTGTTGGATGCCTGTTACCCAGTGATAATGTTTTCCGCACGGTTCCAGTGTCCTATTTTTGTGACCATGATCAAGCCCATCTCCAAACTTGTCTGCGTGAGGCTGCACTACCAACTGGTCAGAGCACATAAATAACTGAGTGCTCCATTGATCCACGGTGTGAGAGGGGGAGCCAGAGGGCTGGCGAACTCCCTTGAACTCACTCTATATCATGGCTGCGGCTTTAGGGAAAGCCCTGACATTATACTTTATTACTTTGACGATTATATTGGCATTTGGCTGCCTTTTAGAGAATGACTGAGCTTCTGCCTTTGATTTTTTTTTTCTCTTTCCCCCGTTAATGAAGCAGCACAAGGAGATGTTAGGAGATGACATCATCTCCTAACATCTCACTACCCGCCCCCTCCATCCCCTTCACAGACAGATCGACAGCGACGCCGACAGATACGCACCCACTTACACACACGCGCGCGCACACAAAGAGACACATAGAATGGAGGAGGTGGGGAGTGTCACAGCTTTCACACCTCCATCATAAAAGAGTCACAGTGCATCCATGATATCACAGAGCAAGCTTGTCAATATTAGTGAGATGTTCCTGCCTTCTGGTAATTGGGTACGGTGGGTATGAAAAGGTCACTGTGTGTGTGTGTGTGTGTGTGTGTGTGTGAGACGGAGAGAGAGAGAGAGACCAGCTTTGATTTGGATAGCGCTCACTTCCTCAATGGGCTGTTAAAGAAAGGCTGAGATTTGACATGTTGGCACTCATTTTTAGTGTGGCAGGTAAAAGGAAATGAATATGTCATCGGAAAGTCATCATATATATGTGTGTCAGTAGTATGTGTGTGTGCCTGAGTGTATGTCGGGATATGGGGGGGGGGGGTTGAAAGAGGTGAGTCGGGCGAGAGATGGGGGTGGGGTAAGCGTCGATGGACGGGGAGTTAATGTTCAAAGAGATAATTGCATTTCTCTCACCTGTTACCCTTTACAGGCCTTCAAAAGCGCCACAATGAGCTCATACTGGTGTGCTGGAAAGGGCGATGTCATTGATAACTGGTGTCGCTGTGACCTGAGTGCCTTCAGCAAAGATGGCCTGCCTAACTGCAGTCCCCTCAGGAAGCCAATGTAAGTGTGAGGTGACACCATGACACCTAGGATGTCATGCACAGCACATGAGGGATTTCATGGATGCATGCACTGATGCACCGCAAGCACACTGCATGTGGACGTGTACACACACACACACACACACACACACACACACACACACATACACAACACACACACGCACACACACACACACATCTCTTCTGATGTCTGAGGCACTTGAGGAAGTTGTAGATAAAAGTACAGTCCCCAAAGTTATAATAACTGTCAGTCAGTTCTTACACCCCTCTAAAAAAGAACACTCTTCCATTCAAGATGTCCTAATAATACCCGTGAGGGTTCAGTGAGTCACCTAGCTATTGTTGTCCTGAGAACTTTTGAAAATAAACAGGAAGTTGAGAGTGATACTTCCGAGGATGAGGCTTTAAAGTATTTAAAAGATGCCGAGCATATTTTATTGGTAAACTGAGATCCAGGATGGATGCCAGCATATACTGGGCACCAGTGTTCAATAATAATAAAAGCTTAACAAGAATAAAATATAGTGTATCATCCATAAAACATTCTGAGATCCAAAACCTAATGACATTTGCACCCAATGTAATCATTTCTTTGCTAAGGCCCTGCCCATATATCAACTATAATCAAATGTATACTTTTAAATACTACTCAGTCTCAGAACTTGTGTTTTTAAAGTTGCTGATGTTAAACCAATTCTTCATGCAAACATGTCACAATGTCATTGTTGGTAAATGGAGATGATGCCATCGTCCAACTACAAAATGGCATTAACGATAATGTGACTTACTGTACCTGTGTAAGATGTGCAATAGCACGATCAGTTGTGACCCATCGACTGGACATTATCCAACATTCAAGTGAATATAATTGTATTAAGATGTCCTAACCTAAATAAATTATTTTATTTTAATGTTAGTGGATCATAAAGATCCCATTCTGGTTTGTAATACTAAGATAAATAGATTCCTAATTTTATAACTATGGCTTTCCTAATGTGGGTCAGTTCATGTCAGTGTGCCATGTCGAAATTGGCTCAAGATTTGAGTGCTTAATAACAATACATACTGTTTCCAGAATGTAGAATGAACAATTGTAACTACAATTCAAAAACTGCTGCTATTTGGAAATTGCATTGAGATTTAGCAATGCTTTATCAAAAGTCTTGTTTTTTTGTTTGTTTTTTTTGCTTTTCTTGCACTTATATTTGAGACTTAGATTATGTCGCATAAGTGTTGCACAAGTAGTTACTTTTATGGTCATTTTTTTGTTTTGTGCATTGTGGTTTAGGAGTTTTGGTCATGCTTTGTGTGGGCTCACGCTGCTGGCACGAACGTTGCAGCAGCCAAATCTCTCACTCTGACCAGCGGCAGAGTGTAAGACTTAAAAAAAACAAAACTGCAGCACGTATTATTATTATTGTCTATGGTTTTATGAAAGAAGGATAACCTGCCTCACTGTCTCTCTCACACCATTGTCACAGACACAGCTGCAGGGCACACGATATGGAAAAACTGCTCTTTTATCTCTTTTGATAAATTAGAAAGGGAAAACTGCGCCAGGCAAACTGCTGGAGAACAGGTGGCATTGGAATGTTGTTTTGTTTGAAGATGTTTTTTGCCATCCTGTTGTCCAGTGAGATGTTGGCGCAGATGACTGTTTCTGCTTCAACATAGAAATTACCTCATGGGATGACTACTTTTCCACTCTCGATTCATGTCCATATTTTTGGACATTTGGCGCATGCATGCATGCACACAGTTTAATCTGAAATGTACTGCTTTGCTTGGCTTTAGATCTCATCGGTCATATTGTATGTATCTGACTTCTCTGTCCCTAATGTTTGTCTTGTCCGTATTGCTCCATTAGTTTGCGCCTAGCCCCTTATCTGGAGCCCTCAAGCACAATGGTGGCCCTGGAGTGGATGGATGTGGAGCCTCTGATTGGGTGCAAGATTTCTGACTATATCATCCAGCACAAACGAGTGGACGACCCCATGGAGGCAGAGGTCTACACAGGTAGAAAAAACTAAATCTTAAAACCTGAGTTAATATAGTCTTTTTACTTTAACTTTTATATCGCTGAATTTCCATGTAAGCGAGCCAGTCTGTCTGTTGGCTTGAAATTCATTTGGAACATTTTCCTCAGTTATTAGATCAAACCTTCCCCCTTATTCTGCTCGTATAAGACGTTAACCAATTACCCAAATGTCTCCATTAAAATGTACTTTTAGGGTATGTTTACACAATTACATTTCTGCATGTAAGCCATTATTGAGTAGTGCACACACACACAAATACACAATGGGAGCAGGGGGTTGCCTGCTTTATTTATATACACCTCTGGTGTGGTGTGGATGGAGAGGGATTCACTCATCCCAAGCACACTCAAACTCGAAAGCTTTCTGCTTCAAGTCCACTCAGACCATACGGTCTCAGCTGACCACTAAGTCCACCGCGCTTTGTTTACTTACCAAATTAAATTAAGTTTACTTTGAGGAGATTAACGGCATTAAAGGCTCTAAGTTGCAGAAATGAGTTGAATCCCACGATCACCTCCTGAGTAGCTGAGTTTTGGGCAAAGTTTCTGAAAATACCCATGTTAATGTTTTGACTGCAAACGTACATTGTTGACCGCGCTGAGAGAAAACAATTACCCGGTTAATACTTTAGGTCAATGATGAGCAGATGGTGAAAGCAGACGGGACAATAAAGTGCCACGATTACATAAGAGAATATGTTTGAGGAGTTGCGATGTGGACACTATAAATGTGAAAGTTCCGGTTACAATTGTAATTGGGAAATAAGATCAAAGTTTTGGTCTTTGGATACAGAGCAGAGGGAGGCTGAAGATGGGGGAAAATGACAGGCAAACTTATCAGAAGCTGTAAATGGTTCTGACCAATGTGCTGTGGGGCAAGGTAAGTGGTTATAGTTGCGATGAGTGTCTGGGGTGAATCAGCGGGAGGGTGATAGAACTTTAATAACATTGAAGAAATTAGGTGGTCTGGAGGAAGCTAGCTTTAGTCACTGGGAAGCCTGGACAGGTCATCTATCACCCCTGGGAAGAGAGCTGATGAAGAGTGGGCACCAGCAAGCAAAGGGAGGATACAGATCGCTAGAGACAGGCATGCTGGCAGAGGTGATGTAGGAAGGGGCAGATGGTGTGGGTGAGTCATTCTGCTATGTGCCAGTCACCACTATAAATCATGTCATTATAGACAGTGTAGTATATAGATTAGAAGTAATCACCTTCATCATTTGTCTTCATATTGTCGTCATATTCTCTTCGTGTCTTTTTGCTGTTCAGTCGCTTTTGCTTGATTACACGGTCAACGCTGAATAAACAAGACAAACTAAACTAATTATAAACCATGAGAAGTAACAGGGACTAAAAAGTTTCCCCTCGCTCATTTGTTACACAAATGTTACACAAACAAAAATATCACAGATTATTTAAAAACTGTACTTCTCAGGCAGGAAGTATGCTATTCCATAAACTTTTCCTCTACATTATTGAAAGTTGCGGAAATCTCTGTTCTCCAAAGCTTGAGCCTGCTAATTGTTGGAAGGTATTGCCATGGTCGATTAATAAAATGGTCGTAGCCTTTTAAAATGTTGAGATTGTGTTTCCCGGACTCAGCGAAATGAAAAACAGGCATCGTATTGGAGAAGTATAACTTTCTCACACTTATTTTGAAATGACTTTATTTGTATTCCCTATACACACCCTGTACACACTGTCTAGGAAAATGGAAAATTGTATAATGAAACCAAAAGCTGTCATCAGAAGTTCAGTTAAACTTTGAGACCAGGCTTACCTTATAAATACCCAGCGTAATAAACATACCCAACCTACCCCTCTTGACTTTTGTAGACAGATACTGACACACACACACACACACACACACATTCCCCTATGGAAGCTGCCAGAGAAACTAGTCCACTGTTGGCAGCTGAGCAGCCTTGATGGAGTAGTTTTGGGATAAAAACTTTGTGCACGGACATCTTGGTGGTTTTCTGGAAACAAGTGGAAACAGCAAGTGTTTCTCCTTCATTTTCCTGTTCTTTTTTTTTGTAAAACTGTGGGATGATTTGGACCGGTGAGCTTGCAGTCAAGCGTGTTCAGGATCAGTCTTAGCTGGGATATTATTGGGAAAAAAACACAAAAAAGGTTATGTTAGTGCAAGCCCTCAGACTTTCACAGTTTTTACGAGTACATTTTTACAAAACTAAACTCAAAATATAATCTTTTGAATAGAAGTACAACTTGGATTTTTGTGGAGCTGGACATGGACCATTTCAGTTACTCACATCCAATCATGAAAACAAATGTTAGACACAACATACAACAAAAGAATGATTAAACATGATGTGTTGGAGAGATGCAACGTATAACCTACTTCCATTATTGTCAGTATTTAGAGAACCTGCGGGTGAAGGGCTACAGTTGGCTATTGGAGCCGCAGAAGCCAAGGGCTGCATCTGCATCCATCGCCAAGTTGAAATACTGCTTCATGCCAGTGTTTGAGGGAGGAAGACAAATAGACAGCCACACAAATACTTAAACATGCTTAGCATGACTCACACACTCACAGAACACACGTTTAGCCATGTGCACACTTGTACAGATGGCAGACGGGGAGCCTGGAGACGCAGACACTTGGCTTCAGCCCTCAATTAGTTCATGAAGCCATGGTTCTCTGTCAGTGTTGTCTAGACTACAATAGCAGAGGAGACTGTATCGCTCCTGAGGCGGACGTTTTTAAGGTCACTCATATGACGGTAAGACGAAAGGTATTTTCCAGCTTCAGAGTTTCCATAGATTGCAAGGAACTGATTCCAGGTTCAAGGAAACAATGTGTGCTACCTGCTGCTAAACCGATTGCAGATGTGTCATCAATTCAGTTTATGTTCGCAAAGTTCATTTAATTTTCCATTTTTCCAAGTTTACCATATGATCACTGAAAGTATAACGCCAATCCTGGCCCTCACTCAAAAGCCTAAATGTAGCCATATATGATGTACCCTCTTGGGATATGTGGGGATCAGTTTAAAAACTTCCAAAGCCCTGTTATCACTCCAGTTATCACTGCAGATGGCGTGATGTATCTGTTTTGGAATGCAGAAGGTTCATCAGCAGCTTGGGTGACACTTTTATACATGTTTAGAAGCAGCTTCAAATGATGTAATAGGCTTTCAGCGTGGGTTTTTCATCTGTAACAGCTTCCTGGATGAATCACGATGTAATCAAAGAGTCCTTGAGAAACTTGTCTGTGAATAGTATCTCCTTTTCTGAGCTAACATCCATACATGTTGCTTATGTGGCTCCCGTCTGCTTGACTTAAATTCAAGAAATGATATCACACCTCTGTTTGGAACATAGCATACCTCAGGGATTTATGATTTCTGGCAGTGTACAAGAATGCAAAGGGGAAATTGGAAGTGTCTTCCTGAAGCCTGCCCCACACATTTTCAAATCTGACTTCATTTTAAAAACTTGGGAAACCACAGACGCATCCAACTCTGTAACCGATTTTCAATGTTTTAATCTTGAGAAAGCACAGTGGACGACTGGGTCGTCCACTCTGATGCAGGACCACACACTTGGCATTTAATCAAATGATTTCAGGGAGGAGATTCGGGATCTCATAGGAACTCACTTGATTTAACGGGACTTCGGAATATAAACAGACATGGAGGCAGACTGTCGTCGTCATTAGTTAATAGCTGTTGTGTGTGCACAATGTTTTGTGCTGAGAAACGCAAAAGAAGCTGTGGATGAGCTCATGGCTGAGGAGACGGAATCAACTTGGCTTGTACAAGTTATGGTTCTAAACAAAGGTAGGCAACATTCATCTTCCCGGTCAGCTCGCTCTCATTGGTTATTGCGGAGTGGTCACGTTGTTTAGTTGTAAATATATCAAACATGTTTAAAACTTATGATTTGAAATCAGGAAGACTGATGCGGCCAATGACAGGATGATTTGGCCAGCTAATCTGTTCAAATCGGCCTCAAATCGGAAGGTAGCAGGGATTGTCGGAAGGGCCAGATCGGGAAAGACATCTGGCCAATTATCGTCTCGTGTGGGGCAGGCTTTAGATGCATCAAAATGATGGGTGGTGCAAGGATCAATGATGTTTGCTCAGTGGCTATTTCTATTACCATCAATGCAGATGGACCGGAATGGAATTTGTCAATTTCTTCTCTGTCATCATCATGTTTACTGAATAGCTGTTCATTTGGTTAACACAGAGAAGAAAATATTATATCTACGAATACTTTACTCAAGAAAATATCACCCTAAAATTAAAGCAGGTAAAAGTTAATTGTATGTGCAATATGCTATATTTTACAACTTTTATGGCTTTGCGCTTTCCTCACTTGGCATCATAAACCAGGCACCACAAGATCTAATTGTTTCTTTTCACATCTGTTGCTGACTTGTCTCAAGATCCCTTCCATCTCTTACTTTGTCTTTTATAAAGATATACTGTAAGTTGTGTAGGAGGAAGACTTTAACGGGATTAGGCCATTTGGTAGCATCACTGGTTTCTTTCAGAACTGTAACAACCATTAATAACTCAGATCACTCCACTTATCAGTGCTCTTTGACCAAAAAAACTCATCTTTTCATGAAGGTTTCCCCTTGGTCTCTCACAAATCTTTCTCTCTGAGGTCAACAGTAACTGGGAGTTAGTCTTGCTTCTTTGATGTGCAAGGAGACCATCTGAGCCCTTAGTCCATATATCTCCTCGTTTAAATGGACATGGTGCACCACTGACAGACCTCACCACCTAGGTCTGGACTCATGTTTGCATGGTTGTAAAGCATAAGAGAGAAACATGCATCTATGACCATCTACGGTGTATGCAACACAGATGGTTTTCACATGTGGGTTTTGAAACTCATTTGCGAATCCCTACCACCATAAGAATCCATATTTCATTAAGGTAACCTCAACCTGTAGAACATTCGGATGCAGCCAATTTGCTGATCTTTGAGGAAACTCAAGCGTCATATCACAGCCATTATTGATTCCTCAGCGCAGAGAGCCCACTGGGAAAACGGCACACCGAACTGCAACTTGAGCCATATATAGTCAGCAATTATCAGTGCACCAATAATAATAAATTTAGCGGCAAATGCGTCAAATGAGTTTAATTTTAAGACCTGGGTAAGACACAGCCTTACCATGACATCCAGTGATAGCTCCATGGAGAGGCTGTGATCATCAGCTCAGGATCGACCCATCCTTGCGGCAGAGTTGAAGGTGGGGTCATCTGCTTGCATTAAACAAAACCACTAGAATGAGGTGTGAGATGAAGCTCTCATCTATTTTGAAGGAAGTTGGTGCCAAGGGACCCATGGTGCTCAGGAATTTACAACTACATGTGTTGGAATAAGATGGTCTAGCCCTTTACAGCCCGCAGCTGTCTAAGATACACAGTTTACATTGTTGAAAAGAAAGGAAGAGTGAGATACAACGATGGGCAATTTAGCCACATTACTTCTAACCACTAGATGCCGACGATAGGAGGTGTTTCATTCATAACTTTCATCCAATTACAAAAAACGGTGGCAACGGGGCTTCTGCAGACACAGTTGTCCCTTCCAAGATACAGGTCCTGAAGGGTTAGTGGTGAGGAAGTTCAAACCCCGCGAGTGCCAGATGTACAGATGGAGCAGACAGAGAGGGATCACCTGTTCATATAAGCAACTGAGTCACTGAGATGAAGCGTGGTTGAAGATGAGGTCATCGAGTGGATTTTCTCAAGTGCTGAAAAAGGCACATTCAAAAGTGAGTTTGTAATGGATGTGAAGAATATTACATTGGCATCCGTATTGGCAGGCAATAGCAGTATTCTTTGGTTCTTTTTAGCACACTCAACAATGCGCATTGTGTACTTCAGACTGCTATAGATTGTAGACGACTGTGGCGACATAAACTACCCTTCTCTTATAACCCTTTGTTTTGCCTGTCATGTCTGTGCTTTCTGTCTATCTGCTGATAACTAAAGTTACCTGAAGCTGATGTCAATTTAAGTGATTGGGGAAATGATGTGGGCTTGACGAGAATTGACTGATTTTAAAGAAATCCTGATAATTGGTGGCAAAAAACAACAACCACATAACATTACTTTATCCGCCCCAACCCACTCCCTTCTACTTACTTTTGCTTAATTTCAAA
This sequence comes from Solea solea, assembly GCF_958295425.1. Lineage (NCBI taxonomy): Eukaryota > Metazoa > Chordata > Actinopteri > Pleuronectiformes > Soleidae > Solea > Solea solea. The sequence continues at coordinate 10,968,839 of NC_081152.1, forward strand.
GTATGGAGCAAAAGTCAAATGAAACCTTGCAAATAGGATTCTTTTTTTTTATTGTGTTTGTTTGATTCACAGAAAGCTGCAACCTTAGGAAAGTATTAGTGGGCACGTTAGAAAAGCAAACAAATATTGTCCTGACAAAAGTTAAGTTGCTATAATGAGCACACTGTATTCGCCACACAAAATTGCAGATTAAGGTTAATTTCAGGAGAGGAACTATCTGCCATTGTTACTCTTCCATCTCCCAGTCACTGTCCTTATTCATTTTCATCTATGTATGTGAATATTTTATGTAACAACGCCCGTAAGAGCTTATAGAGAGTCTTATCATTCTGACTTTTCATTCCACATGCTCAAGGGTCCTGGATACATTGTGGAATTGATTTTAGAAGCCTCTTCTCGTATGATTTATGTCACATCAGTGATGGACATACTCAGATGAGTGATCCATTTCACTGGGCCTCATGCAGGCCTCTAGATGGCACACCAAGGCAGAGGCAGCATTGACAGTGGAGCCAGTTACACAGGCAGTGCTAATACATACTCTTCATAGTGTCGCTTCAGCATTCCTGTACAGTAATGGGTGAACCCAGCTTGTAATCATCACAGATGATATTAAGAAATTAGATTTAAACAACAGGCAATTCATGAAATGCTAAAATGGGAGAGCGCCACTCGAAGCCACAAAGAATTAGCGAAAGGGAGCTATTTTACTGAAATGGAAGTCATTCACTTTTAACCTGTGTTTTGAACCTGTGATCAAGTTACTAATACAAGCCTCAGATGCTATTTTGCTTCCAAAACAGCAACTGAACTAATTCACCAACCTGGTTTCATTTAAATTTTAGTCATCTATGGCACCACAGCCATCTACTATTAAAACATCTTTGTATGGGAATAATTAGTGGCCGACCTATTCGCTATAATGTCAGACATCCTTCACTTCTGTATATTCCTGTATATATCTTAGTGGGAGTTCCCAGAATAAATGGAACATGCCAAAAATGTAATGAAATTTGTCTAATTAAAGGCTAAACCAAAGGCTTAATTTAGCAAGCTTCTGGATTCCATCACCTCGTTTCAGAATCCCTATATTGTCTTGTCAGCTGCTAATTTGCATGGCTTGTCCTTAAATCACAGTTATGCTGAGGTGACACTTTTTTGTGAAAGCGCTCATCAGCGTAGTACAGTGCTTCCCACAACCCTCGCACAAATGCACACACTTAGTGCTAATTAAAAACCTGTGAGTCTATTGGTGTTGCATCACCGCTGTCCAACACCTGAATTTGTAATATGACAAATAAATGAGGGCAGTGCCGAGCAGGAAAATTACAAGGGTTGGCAAGAAAGGGAAAGTGAGAAGAGGCTGTATGTAAATGTAGAAAAGGCACGGCGAAGTGAGAAGAACAAAGAAATAAAAATCAACAGAGGAGACAAAACGTAGGAAGGAGCGAGCTCAGCGTAGAGGAGAGGAGCGGGGACAGAGGCAGCATCGTTATTAATGGTTACACAGCAATGATGTCACCTCATGTTGGCACTGCCAGACTGAGAAACAGATTAGCCATTTGATCTTTGCCCTTATTTTAGATCTAGTTTTCTCCTCCCAGCCCGTAACGCTCATTATTGAAATGAACGTCACGCGGCTCCGCTTCGTCGTCACATGCATCGTACCTCAACATACCACTCCACTTCCCTCATGCCCCTCTTTCTTCTCTGATCCGAGTCGGCGGTATCCCGCGCCCATGTTTATGTAACAGCGGCGTTATTGTTACGGACCAAGAATGCCCCTCCAATGCATCGATAAGCTCTCATTCAAAGAGATTGAATTATATGGAGATAAACGGTGTCCTTGAGCACGGGTGCAGATAACAGATTGGAGTGACACAGCTGACTCTCTTTGTTTTGTTAATTAAAGATGACCTCATCGCTAAAAATGGACGCTGTGCACCTCCTCGTCACGAGCCTAGCCATCAGCAGATTGCAGATTGCAGGCAGGGGGCCAAGGGCTTTCTGCATTTCCTTTCCTTTTTTGCTTCCTTTCCCATTTGGCCTCTTCACTACTCACACACAATTATTCTTTTCTCTCTGTCTCTCTCCCTCTCTTCGACTTTTCTGGTGTCATTTTTTTTTTCCCCCTCATACATTGAAAGACTGTGACACTCCCTCAGTGTCCCTTAAGTAAATATGGACACTTAAATGTGTTTTCATGAAACCTCTAACTCACATGAATGGATGTGTGCTTGAAATGTAATTGAAGCAGGACAAAAATGTTTCCCCGACGTGCCTTTGGTTTTTATCCGTCACTGTATGTGTGGTGCGGTGTTCCGGTGATGTGAAATTGGTTTGCGATCCATTGAAGTAGTAAACTGTGATTCATTTCGCTTAACCGCAGTTCAGCACACTGCAGACACTTAAAGTGGTAAGAAATTAATGTTTACTCATTTCGCAAATGCTCTTTAAGTTAATATATAGCAGCGGATCAACAGCCTTCCCCGAGACAGCAGCTGAATCAGTGCCTGTGCTCGTGTACGTGTTGACTGCGAGATTATACAGGAAAGTGTTTAACGATTTTAACAAAAACACCCAACTTTTAACTTCCTTAAGCCTTTGCCAAATGAGTTCACACTATGAGTAATCATAGGAGACTCTCTATGTGTTCATCAGCATAGCTGTATTTCATTCTCGTGTCAGTATAGGCGACGTTCTCGTGCTGCGAACAGTTGAAGCATGGTACAGCACGGTGGATTTTACTGCTAAAAAAACCCTACTTTTTGCAGTTTGACAGGATAATTGGTTAGCAGAGGTTCGGAGGTGATGTGGGATCACTTGGGCATAGATTCACTGGCAGAGTTGATAGTTCCTCAAGAGTGACCATAGGCTGTAAAATTGATGTAGTAGTCCAGTTTGGAAATTAAACAAAGAAAGTAAGTCTATGGGTAACATCAGTAAACATTTTCCTGAGGAGTTAATGGTCTTAATCACTAGTTTCAGGTCTTCTCTTCCATAGCATATGTTTTTTTTGTTTTTTTTTCTTTCCGGCTGCTCATTTGATTTGGCAGAGATTTTTATGCCTGTTGCCCTTTCTGATGCAGCCCTCCCATTAATCAGGCTTGGGACCGGCACACAGAGTACAATAGATGTGGCCCCCTGTGGCTGGAGTCCAATAGAATATGATATACATTTGGTAATTTATGATCCCATATAAAGGAAAATAGACAAAAAAAAAAAAAGCACAGCACATACGGATGGACGCCAGTGTGATTGACAGCTAGTATCGTCCAATAGATGCCTGGTTGGAGGTGACTTCTGTGAATTCTACTCAAATCGTCAAATCGTGAAAGTGGAGGCTTCAGAGCGGGAGTTTTTATTACAGAAGAGTCCGTCCACTTTTTATGGAGGTGGCAGAATTTCTCCAGTAGAGCTTCAACACATCGACGTAGTAATTATATAACCACGAAGAAAAGAATAAAAGAAAAAATCAATCCAACAAAGTATTAACATGAATAATTCAGGGATATTTTTTCCCCCTCATGAGCAAAAAGACCATGAGAACCAGCCTGTAGCCATAATTTTACAGGAAACTGCACCTGGAGCCACATAACTCGGGTTACAACGAATAACCGCAATTCTGTTTTACAAAAGTATCATCGTTACAAACCCTCGTCATATGGAGAAATCAATCGGCTTGACCGCAACACTTATACTTGCCAGTATATATAGCCGACACAAAAGGTCTGTCTGCGTAAGAGACCCTACACATCCACCACTATAGTTGTACTTTACAGCGTCATCAAAGGTCACCAGTCTTGTGGCGCAGCAGGTGGACGATGGCGGTCCACGTCCAACAGCCAGTCAAGTACAGCATCACAGTAAGACACGAGCTAACAGCCTGTCAACACCCAGAGGTCTATTCTTAGTGCCAAGGAGTAGACAGAGCCACAGCAAGGCTGGGGGCAGTGAAAACACACCACACTGGTCACATCAAAATGGTAGACAAGGACCCGGGGGGGGCATTAGTCCATGACAAAAGCACCAGACTTTGTCAGATTTCTTGTTATGCATAGCATTGTCTTGTGAAAGGGAAGACGCATCACACTGCACGTCATTCTCCTTGTGTGGCAAAGTTCCCACAGAGGAACCCACAGAATGCCGTTCATGTGTCACGTTCCCCATTCCAATTAAAACCGAAAACACATTTTAAAATGACGAATAACATTAACGTGTGTAATTAGTGTCTGAGGCGAAGATTTAAACATTCATTTCAATTGTAAGCTTGGTGTTTCTGGTATTGAAATGTTAGGACATTTGTTACAAAATGCTGTGAGAAGTGTTTCAAAGTTAGTTTGAAAAGGACTTTAAGTTGACAAAATTGAGACATAATGATATTTAACAAACGTATATTGTAGATAAACAGCATCCTCAGCTATTCATTGTTCAATTGAATATCTATAATAGTGGAAAATAAGTCTATATTTGCTGAGGGAAGGTGTTTTTGTTTTCGTTCTACAACACAGAGCTCCATATTTGCCAATTCGAGGTTCGTGTTGGTTCAATTATGGCCTCGTTTCACCTTCCACTGCAAAACTAATATTGTATAGTGTGTGACAGACGGGTTAACAGTGGAATTAAACTTTGTTCAAGGGGCTTGCAATAAATCATTGTTGGCATTATAACTCTTTGCTTTACTCCGTTTCCATTCAGACACTCTATTGTGCTTTAGCTTCTAACATCGTCTCTGCTTATAATACGGCCATGGTGAAAACTCAATTATTATTAGCTCGGAGGAAGCCGATTAATTTCAGATAACTGTTAAGGCTCTGGAGTAATGTCAGATACCTGTATCATTATTTTAATTGGCCTATCAAATAAAATGGTATAATTGTCATTTTGTGTCTGGAAAGATAACACTGCCTCGAAATGTAGGTGCGTGAGTTAGTCAGCGCGAGGCCTCATTGAATGATCGCAATCACTGAAACATTTGGTGAAAACGAATCTTCAAGATAAACAATGGCAAAATGTAGGTTGGTTGTCTGTGGTCTGTTCAGTTCTTTGAGGTGCATCTTTTGTCAATTTAGGTTAAATGCCTAAATATAGTATAAATAAAGTAGCTTTCTGCCAGCACAATGCCTATGGGAGATTTTCCAAAAGGGTGTTCCTTTTTTGGTGAAAAGCAAAACTTGGACAATTATGTGCAACTCAGTCTGCCTGGAAAAATCAGTTCCCCCCAGTGCATTCTTTTACCTCAAAATTCTTTAGGTTGCAATAGGAACCTATTTAGTTTCCTGTCCTGGGCTTGCACCGTGTGTGAAACTAGGTTCCTTGTGACAGTGTGTACATATCTGTGTAATGTCCACTATGTGTGTGGGAGACTGAAAATAGAGAGAGGAAGGGAGGAAGGTGAAGCTTTGCTCAGTGTGGGGAGTGGTGGGTTGAGTGCTGACAGTTTAACAGAAGAGGCCCCTAGCAGGTTTGGCAGCCCACAGGAAATATAAAGCTTGTGATTTGTTTGTTGCTACAAAGCTTGTGTTTTGTTTGTTGAAAAGGAGTTCACTGTGCTATTGCCTGGCCTGATAGTGAGTCGGAAGAGGAAGAGTGACACAGTGAAACACGAGAAAAGAAGGGGCATATACGGAAACATTTCCGGTGATGAAATTATTTACTGGCAATTTTTCCAGATAGAAACTGAAGCTAATCGTTCGGGAAAGAACGTATGTGTTTTAATTAATTTCAGGGAAAACATTCATGGCTAAGAACGTGAATAAATGGTGATTTACTGCAGGGATGTTGATTCTCTGCCACTTTCCCTTAAATTTACTCTTTGGGAGGAAAAGCCTTAATGTGTGAACCTGCTGACCTTGAGGATTTACACGTACACTCGCTCCCTCTCTCTCTCTCTTTCTCTCTCTCATACGCCCTCCCCCCAACACACACACACACACACACACACACACGCACTCAGCTAATGGCAGAGGCAATTACACCATGCCTGAGCTTAGTAGTGTAATTGAAATGATATGTTAGGGATCACAGTATATAGCAAGTCTGGCTTCCAACATTAGACAAAATGCCACTGTGACACCACGTACACACCCGTCTCTATGTAATTGGGCACATAAGTAACGCATATTATGTGCACATTGCCCTGTATATCAGTAAAGTATGCCGTCTTTCTTTATACAACCACACTGTTTTGTTTTTGGAGGAAGGACCTCTGAGTTTTTGGATGTTTTTGTTTTGCGTCAAGGTTTTTTTTTCAGAGGGCTTTTCCTCGTCTTCTCAGAATTTGGGTCATTCTGGGTCAGGAAGTGTTTTTGTTGTAGGCCGGCAGAGCCCTTTGAGAGACTGTATATGATATTGGTCTGTACAAATAAACCTAACTTGACTTGTTTGCAACTACATCATAGTTAGGAGGCCTGTGTGTGTTTGTGTCCTGTCATGTTCCCATGATTTACTATCATTTGTTCCCCCCTCAGCTTACTATAAAAGGTCACCTGGCATCCACCATCGCCATGTAAGCTGGAGAACACGCAAAATGGCTTTTACCGTAATAGAATTTCAGGGTCCTTAATTTTTGCCAGCTGTGTGCTGTTTTGGCTTTGGTATTGACAGAAATGTTGACAGACCACAGGCCTACCCTTGAAGAACCCCTCAGAAAGGAGGAACCATGCATGCTGCTTCTGGGTGGGTTTTAATGTTTTATTCTGCAATTAATGGGGTTGATTTTGTTCATCATTACCTAATAGTAAATTGGTACAACATTGTGAAAGACAAACATGATTGCAAATCCTCAGTAGAATACATCTAAGTCAACATTTGTGCCAGTGGCTGGTGAAAACAGTTCCAGTGTAGCAGTTGAGCAATGCGTTTTGTTTTTCAGTCTGCTCATTCATCCTTTCAGTCTACTTGTTTGTGCAGAGATGTTGTCTTTTTGTTTCCTTTTTTTCGGGACTGAGTTCAAGTCTGCCTCAGACGTGGTCCACTGTGTTTTAGCATATTGCTGCTGATTCATAAATTACTGCTCTGCAGCAAGTGTCACTGGTATTTCCTCTCTCGTCTTTGAGTCGAGCCGTAGCTTGATAAGTGGAGATACGGAGCGAGACCACTGCCATGTGTTAAGTGTAACTCAATGTTTTAAGGGATTAAGGGTTTTGTTTTTTTTTATCTGAGAATGTATTTGGACTTAAAACACCTTTTCGGTTTGACCACTGAAGAGATAAAGTAAAACTGAATTCTAGTAGATTTCCGTTTACTTTGATTTATAGTATTTATTTGCATATAGCGAATAGGGTTTTCTAATACATTTAACCACTGGATTGTCAAATTTGCCTCTTAAATCAGTAGAGAAATGATTTAACTTCACAGATATATGAAGTTATATAAACTTTTTTTTTGCTTATGTGCATTACACATCTATGTTTTTTTTCTAAATAACATTTTATAAGTGTCTCTATAAAACTGCAAGCCCCTTTACAGTGTGCATACGATGGAAAATGATTTCCCATTTCTAAACCTGTGCACCGTTAACGTTTAAATAATTGCATAACGGCCTATAGCTTTCATATGTTTCTTTTTAAAAAGCTGTTTGACGCATGGAATGTGTGGGTAAAGTTTGTCCGGGTATATGACTCTTAGCACAACTAAAACACACACTGCGTTCTCCTGCTGAGTCTTTAAAATGATAATTATACAGTGAGCCACTTTAGAGCCGCTAAAGACCAGACCAAAGACATTTGTCTTTTGTTTAGTCTTCCAGATGGATCAAACTAACTGAGGCACTTCCCTGTGCTGTCAGTTACAGCAGTGGTCTGTTCACACTATACAAGAAAATGCCCTATTATGACACATGGCCTCATGTCACCATGAGCTAAATTCATGGCCGTGCCTCTATGCTAATGCCTTAAAGAATAACATACTTCCAGCTCGAGTGTACATGGAAAATTGTCGTGACAAGTGTTGGTTTTGGACCCAAACTATGAAGGAACAAAGTTGCAAATTAGCTACATTATAAACACTGTCATCAAACAAATCTGATAATTGCATGTTTTGTGGCCCTCTTAAGTGAATCATAAGTCATGGCAAAAGCTTATGATTAACTGATTTCTTTTTTAGATTTATGAGCATGGCGAGTGTTTTTTTATTTATTTTTTTTATTTTTTAGAAACAAGCCAATTAAGTCTGGATATTAGAAGTACATCCTCTTCCCTTTGTCACATGCAGGGTCATAAGTTCAAAATCATTTTAAACCAAAAGTGAAAACAATGAATGGACGACATAAATCACAGCAGAAAACATCTTGGTTTAAGTTTGGAGCTGGTGCGCTGTCTAAATTAAAGACAAATGTATATGATTATCCAATACCTTGGTCACGGTTTCCTTCCTTTCTTTCCACTGCGTAGTCCTTGTTGTGTTCACTTATTGCCTACAAAAACTATGCGACGCTCAAGAGAAAGTCCTGTGAAGTTTGGGTGAATAGGTCCCATGAAAGACATTAAGGAAGTAACCTGTCATCGGTACATTATGTGAACATTATGTGAACACAGTAAACAGCCTTCTGTATATCCTCGTCCTCCCTTTGTCACATTGTTTTGCCTTTCTCTCTGTGTGAGTGTGTTTCCGTTTTTTTTCGTTACAGAAGCGCGTTGCATTCACTAAATAATAATAATAATTAGTTTGTTTTTTGGAATAATTATTTCTGTTTTTCTGAGTAATTAATTTTTTGGTCTGTTTTTCTGAGTAATTTATTTTCATGGTTGTTTTTCAGAGTCATTTTTTTTCTGATGTACTGAATTTTTTTTTTTTTCTGAGTTAAGAGCGCATTTGAAACAATAAACACATTCATTCCTTTATTGAGAGTTCGATCTATAACAACATGGATGTCTTGTTTAGTTTAATCAAGTTTTACTTTGATCTGGGTTTAAGACACTGGGAGATAGTCCTGTCCTAAAGTCACATCGATGGTATTACCATTGGTTTGTCGACTTTACGCAGGCATCTGAAGTCTTTGCGGTTGTTCAGAAGGAAAGCTCATTCAGATCTGTTCGACATAGTAGCAATGTTTCCCTACGATCAGTTGGACAGATATCGCACGCTCCACGGATGCAAGATGATGCATTTGAAATGCATTCAGGCTGGCTACGTGGTGACTTAACGTGGCTACGCGAGAGTTCTCGATAATCCAGGAAAAACAATTACTCAGAAAAACAGGAGGGGGAAAAAAATCAGCACACAAAACAGAAAAAAATTACTCAGACAAACAGAAAAAGAAAAAATTCAAAAAAACAAACCAAAAAATGAATTACTCAACTACTACTTTTCAAATGAATGCACTGCGCTTCCATAAATAACAACGATGCTGTAACACATTTTAAAAAAGAGACAGAGGGAGAAAAAAAGTGCCTCAGCAGTGGAGAAAAAATTACTTGCTTCTTGCCAACACTCAAATAAATTAAGCTTATTCAAAGCAAGGCTCTATGAAATTAATCAATACTGGTCAACAATATAAGGATGAGTCAAAATTAGATAAGATAATAGATAATGTGATAATTGTCATCATCATTAGTCACACATCAGGTCTATGATGAAGCACCCATCCATTTTACTCATTCTATTCATTCCTCCTTTTGCTCTAATTTAGTCTCGACTGTATTTGGACTCTTTCTCCTCTGTAAAGTAGTAGAAATTTGGCATTTGGCAATTTTCTGCACGTAGTTACTGCAATGAAAGGTGAAGGAATAGCCATGAAAGGTACAACAAAAGCAGGGGGAATTAGGTCAGCGGCCGTGTCTTTAACAGATCATTAATTATCTCTCTTCAACAAAGATTAATTGGTCTGCAAAGAATAATTTGACAGAGAAATAACTCAACATTTGATATTATCATAATACTTTTCTCTATTGTCAGTAAATGTAGTGTATTGAGTATTTAAGGGCCTCTTAGTGGAAACATCATCTTTTTAATAAAGCTCATTGGTTATAATCTCATGTGATTATAAAGTAATGTAGAATTTCATTTTATACACACTAACTGAGAATTGTGGTTTTCATGATCGCTTTGCAAAGCCCTGCTAACAATTTCTGGTTCCCACAACAGTCTGGGAATGTTACCTTTTAGTTGTGGGAATGTCATGGAACGTTTTCCTATAGTTCTCCTAACTTTAGCCTTTGTCACAACCTTCGTTCAACCTTTATAGAACGTTCTATTTTGGTTGCACTAATGTTCTCCTGACATTACTTCTGTCAAAACCTGTAGGGAACCCTTGTATTATTACATTATTTTGGTTGCGTTAACATAATGACAGCCTTTGGTACATATTATACTCATTTTATTATTTTAAGCTGGCTGCACATTAGTACTCATACTTGCAGTCTTAGATGAATGAACGGGCAAACCTGATAGGATTGATTTTCAATATACCAAATCAAAAACAATATATACTCTATATATACAAAATGAAAATAAAATCAAGCTTATACAAGTACACATAAACAAATACTATATAAAAATAGGGAAACAAATAAATAAAAAATAAAATAAGCACATATGAACACATTTGTTCTGTGCTTACTGTTAGTAAAGATAATAAAAATATTGGACTTTGGTCTTAAAATTATTACAAAGAAGTCTCTTTTTTTTTCTTTTTTACAAAATGTACAAAAGTTGCTATAAAGTTGTCACACATCAGCTCAGTGATGTTTTTTTTTTATTATCAGAACATCATGATTCCTCTCCCTGCTGTCATCCAAAACATCACAGCAGCTGCCGTCCTTTTTATTATCATCACATATTTTTTTTTCCTCTTTTCTTTTTGGTCTATACTGTATTTAGAAGTGTCTTTCTACTTTCAAAAAAAAAAAAGTCAACGGGCATTCTTCTCGTAGACGCTCGCACTGAAAGGTGAAGGAAAAGCCTTGAAATGCAGGGTGATTTGGGTCAACGGTCAGTCCTAAGTAGATCATTACTGTGAAAGATGAATTGGTCTGCTCGGCGTGATTTAGTGTTCCACCAACTTTTGGTGTGTCAACATGATTAGCCTGCTAATTGCTAGGCAAATAAGAGAATGGAGAAGGTACTGCCAATGGTTTTCAGGCAGGGAAAAATGCTATGGGAAAATGCTAAGCGTCGTCCAGGAAACACCTGAATGTGCATGTCTTCTGGACAATAACGTCTAATTTGGAATCCTGGGTCTAATATCATCTTAGAAAATACTGTATATAGTATTTATATTTAGATTCCTGACACTGATGACGTGCAACGCCGTCAAGCTAAATTGCTATGCTAAGTGCTAAGGTTTCACATCATGAGCCCTGTGTGTGTGTGTGTGGTTAGGTTTGGGCTACGAAAATGCTTTGGTTGAGGTTAAAAAAAAAATGTGGTTATGGTTAAATATTAAACATAAAGTAAACATTGTGCATTAAGTCGGTCTAATATCATCTTAGAAAATACTGTATATAGTATTTATATTTAGATTCCTAACACTGCTGACGTGCTACGCCGTCAAGCTAAATGGCTATGCTAAGTGCAGAGCACTGACAGCGGAAAACAGGTTTCACATCATGAGCCCTGTGTGTGTGTGTGTGTGTGTGTGGTTAGGTTTGGGCTACGAAAATGCTTTGGTTGAGGTTAGGTTAGGTTAAAAAAAATCTGGTTATGGTTAAATATTACACATAAAGTAAACATCATGCATTAAGTCAGCACCCTAACTTTCATCGTATTTAACCAATACCACAATCTTTTCTTTAATCTTAACCGAGTGCTTTGAGTTTCAAGCATGTCTAATAAAAATTATGTTGTGTGGGTTTTTTTTGTTTTTTCCCCCCTAAATACAATGAAACAAGTTTTATTCTTGTGTTGGTTGTTTTGTGTGGAGCCCCAGACATGGAAAAAAAGACAAATTGGTAAATAAATAAATAAACAACTAAATAAATATAATTCCCATGAATTACCTTGAGTGCTGCATAAGCAAAAAGGGGCGTAAGCTGCACGATGGACAGAGAGTTTAATTTTATGTTGGGAATGAGTTGAAAAGGTATTCTCTAAAGCCCGGGGCATTGCAAGGAATCATTATAACCAAAGTTAAGTAAAAGTTAGAAAGATGTTCACAGATTTGAACTTCCGCGATCAATAACATTTAATTCAATTCGTTTTTACTTTTTTTTTAAAAAAAATTAGTAGTGGAAAGAACGATGTTCCAGGAAATCCATATCTTGCGTGTAATCACGAACGATCCAGCTGAACCTCTTCCTTATCATGTGTTCATTGTGAACACGAAGCAGATGGGATCGATAACAGGCCGCCCCTTCTTGAAACGATAAGAAGTAATGTCAGAACGAATTTAAAGTAAATGTTTAAATGGCAACCAAACAGAGTGCACATCTGTTCCATAAATAATAACGTTGGAAAAAAAGTGCGACAAATATGAAGCGTTTCAATTCCAGTGTACCAAAATCTAAAAGACAATGTGACTGCTCTGCTGCTTAAGTTGAAGTTTAGCAGAGATAAAACAATATAGAAGACATTATGGCTTTTCCCTGTTGATAAATGGACATTTTTCTTTTTTCTTTGCAGGCCTAAGCAAGTTTTCACAACAAATTGAACGACTGCGAACATGAGATTCATGTTTAAAAAAGTAAAACATTAGAAAGAGCAACAGTGCAGGAATGTGTTTGGGGGAAACCTCGAATACACAGAGGTCTTTCTGTGAAAAGGTCAAATCCTTCATTTGTGCAGTTCTTTTTCCTCCTCTGCAACCTTTTCTTACCATCCCTGTGCGTCCTACCAGCCAGACTTACTCCCTCTGTTTATGTGTTGGCCCATGTATCATAAGCTAAGACTAAGCTGCCCTTTAGCTCGTGTAGGAATAGTTGGAAATCCAACCATTTGAGAGCTTTTAAACTATTTTGACAGCTCCCTCTTTTTTTCCATCACCCCCATGAGCACTGGAAACTGGCGAAATGTATTTGTGTGTCTAAATGAACAAGTGTGCATCTCTCGCCTTTCCCGTAAGCTGACATGAAAGATATTTCACAACTTGTGAAGTAGTGTTTTGTGAGACACAGGGGTGTTCGGTGAGATATCACTGTAACTGAACCATGTGCCCGAAAAGGAAATAAATTCTGTTTTCTTACACTCCTGTAATGTAGTGTGTATAAGTCGCTGCCAGTAAAATGCCATATTTAATTTAGCCTTGGGCTTGGTTCGAGCAAAATTGCTCCCACCTGACCGGGGGTAAGTGAAACTCACACCAGAGTTGCAGTCATTGATTAGGAAAGAACAGCTTTCCAAAAATGCAGAAATTCATTCATGATTAAACTTATGCTGCGAACCATTGTCTTCCTGTGTTGAAACATGTGGTGGGTCAGGAACATGTGGCAATGTTTTGGTTTACTAAGAACAACAGATGGAAGACATTGTAAAAAGATAACTTTAATTTTTTTTTTTTGCTTTTTGCCTTTTTGGCAAAACAGTGTTACAGATGGGAAATCAGGACAAATAGAATTTTTTCAAGTGATTTTTTTTTGTGAGTTTGTCTTTGTTTCTTCTACCTTACATCATTTCTCACTTATGTCTCTGCCAGGTGAGGTTCTGAGTTTGATGGACGATCTGTTCTCTGGTCTGGGCTCGTCCTGTGTTGTTGCCGGCAGGAGAAGTGGAGACCGTCCTCACTCTGTGCTTTATTCCGTGGTCTTCAAGTGCCTGGAACCCGACAGTCTGTACAAGTAAGTCTTTTGATGCCCTTGCAAAGTCTTTTCGAGTAAAAAAAACAACCTTTGATTTGTTGTGTCTGTTTATTTCTACACCATATGACTACACATCAGGAACGCATTGTGTAAAGTATGAAAAGTCTGCAGTTATTTCCAGTATCCTCAAGGATATTAGAATTATTGTAAACATATACTTTTTTGTACTGTATAGTAGAAGAGGTTTGACCCTGAGAACTATGTGGGACCTCCCTGATCTAGACCCTAACTTTAATATATCTAATTTGACCCTAACCCAAAAAAGTGCAGCCATGCCCATAATATTAAAATGAGTGTCAGCTGCACAATCACCTACAGCACGTAGTGACATCTGGCTTGAGTTTATCAGTTTATTAGCCTCAACATGTTGGAAGTGCTAATTGTCTCCATGCTTTTATGTTCTCTTTGGTGTTGTCAGCCATTCTTAATTCCACCTGGATCATTGTTACGATTAATATCAATAACACACAGGAATACAGATTTACACGCCGTAAAACTGCAGTGAAAACTAAATTCCGCTTGTAAACCGTTGCACAATGAAACTAATTGCTAGTGACATTTCTTTTCATGTATTGTTTATTTGAGATGGGCAATGCCTATTGACAGTTCTGTAAATATGCCAGAAGTCCATGGCCTGATTTTCCAATAGGCTCTCTGAAAGTAAACTAAGAATACAACTCAATTACTCAACTGAAGTTGAAAATTACCAACCTGGAAACTAGCGATGTATTGTATCCTGGAGGAAGCATGCATAGGCATAGGCCTCTTAATCCCTGCCTATTTCAGTTTTTGACAATGCTCCTGTGAACCACATGCAGATGGCAGTTTGATTGATGCATCACAATCCAATTATTTTGTAGAGGCAGTTCAATATGATTGGATGGTGTTTTTACAGGCCTGCCTGTTTCATTTTTGTGACAATGCCTTAATGAAGTTTTTACAATCGGGTTGTGAAGAGGATTTTAAGCAATATGGTAAAAATTGCACCAGAAAATGATCTCCTACCCTACCTTTAATTTCATGTCTATTCCCATTTAAAGAACCAGCTGTTTATAGCATTGTTTACTGGAATAATGTGTAAGATAAGATAAGATTTAAATGTGCATTTTATTCTTAAGGTGCATTTATCTTAGAAATGAGGTATTGTGAAATAAATGGGTAAACCAGACAATACCCAGATGTTGTTTTGGCTGCCGTTGGACACAATGGACATGTGCTGTCTTTCAGCTCTTCATTGTGTTCTCAGGTTTTGTTAATCTTTGAAATGATCTCGCTTATTTGGCCTTGGTTTGTTTTGAGAACATCCATGTTGTCCCCAAAAAAAGAAACACTTGGGATTTAAAGCAATGGGAAAACTTAATGTAGTGTTATACTTGCCTTAATTTACAGGCTAGGCAAGTATGTGTATGAATTAATATATATGTATATGTATATATATATGTGTATATATATATATATATATATATATATATATATATATATATATATATATATATATATACATATATATAAATAATAATAAAACAAATTAATAAATACATGTGATGTTAAACATCGGCATATTACAAGTAGACAAAAGGAAACTTTATTTAATTTATCAAACACTCAAGTTAGAGTCTTTCGATTGCTATTTGAGGGCATGCAAAACTCTCCAATTACACAGTTGTAAAAACAAATTGGATGGTAATTTAAATGCCAACAACACATTCACATTCTATTTAGTTAAATATTCACAATTTTGTGTTTCCCAAAGGGCTTTGACAGTCGATGAAGAATAGTGGGAGAGTAATTATTAGGCTAATCTGTAGAAGTCAGGCTCCCACCAACAAAAACCTGCAACAAGAGCCTCATTTCCAACTTTGTAGCAGTGTTATCTTTGTTTAGGCATTCTCCACAGTGTTGTTTTTCTCTGATAAGAGCAGAACTTACGTCGGAATTACGTCTGAGGGCACATCTGTTTGCAGCCAACTCCGCTTGTCTTAATCAAGGACCTGATAAGACCTCTACTGGTATTGGCTTTACACTTGATCATTACCAAGGCTTCTGTGGCTCTGATATTCCCACTGAAACCTTCTGAAATGTTGTTTGCTCTCTGAAAATGAACACTGCCCATTCCGATATCTGTTTTTATTTATTTTCTTAAATGGTCAGCAATTGCAGTTGTGGTGAGCTAATGTTGATGCGAAAAACTAATTTTTAGAATGGCTTCTGGTGTACAGATTTGTTTTTCTTTAGAGAATTGCCTACCCTACGTGTTGATATACTCATTGGATTACTAAAATGTCATTCCCATGTGCATTGCCAATGGTTCAGTGCAGCTGTGCAGCAACAGCGGCGCAGAACAGAAACTGAACCAAAATATTGTGGCTTATCATTTGTTGTCGACTTGTTGAAGTAAAATGAGTTCCATTACTCTTTTTGCTACTCGGTGTGTTGCTTCACATGGTGTTTGTTTTTTGTTTTTTTTATGGCGTCTGTGTTTACAAGGTGTTTTAAGACAAGAACGACCTTCTTGAGTCGTTTAATCTTGGCGAGCTTCAAACATATTTCACACGTGCATTGTACCATTTGAAAGTTATGTAAGGAATCTTATCAAAGCAGTGGCCTGTCTGGCTTTCGCTCACTTCACTGAAACCTTTTACGAAATATCAGGGGTTCATGAAACTGATTGAGTTTTTTAATCGAGCTTTATTGCTTTATTACTGTGGACTATGGATTCTTGCTGATCTGCGAGTGAGCTCATTCCGAGCTAAGCATTTCTTTCCCCTGATTTACGATTAATGACAAGGCAATTTCATATAGTCAATTGCACAAGTGATACTTTTAACTCATTAAATACTGTAAGCTGCCACAAGTTTTTAAGGCAATGAGAAATATTTCTTTGTGTTTTTGAATGATTTGTGGGCTGGCTCGATTGTCCAAATGCTGGTGTCATGGAAAAGGCATGTGTCATCTCCCAGCAAACCAGAGACACTGCCCTAATTGATCCTCACTGTCTCTTGTTCCTCCTCTCTTGCCCTCTGTCTTTCTCTCTCAGGGATCTCATTTCTTGTCCGACCATTCACTGCCTCATTCAATTAAAGTACAATGGTTACTTAAATGGCAACTTTGTTAATTTACCCAAACACAAATCGGCTATTTGTCAACTTCATTGTTTGCTGAGCTTTTAAAACTATGGACAAAATGGACAAAAGCCAGCAGCATCCAAAGGATCCTTGTGCAGCTATAGAGCCTGAAAACAGAAGCGAGAGTCCTGGAACTGACCAGAGATAAACAGAGCTAAACTATTATGCAATCAAAGAGTGCGTTACATGCATATTACAAGTCTGACTTTAGTCGAACAAAGACAATAGTTCGGTTTTCTTGATATCATGTAAACACATTAGTCTGACTAAAATCGAGCTAGTATTAGTCAGACTCACATACATAATGCAATTCATAGTCCGATTACTCCCGCATGTATACGCTTAGGCGGACTTGGTGTTCTTCGCATGCACCAAAAAGGTCAACAGGAATAGGCACTAGCTTACAGAGACATACAGCGCCACCTGTGGAGGCGGAGTCAGACGTACACGGCCAATAAATCAATTTTCTTCTTGAATACTCGGACTGCAAGTTTTTCGATTGCCTGTCTTAGTCACTACTAATTGAGCTAGAAACTACGGTTTTAGCTCAATTAAACTGTACATGTAAACGTACTGAGTGTAGATGTAGAGGAAAAAAGAACTAATACTGCATATACTGCACACTTGGAGCCATGGTAGAGAATTATATTCAATTTCCATTTATCAAAAAAATAATTTAATCCCTGGCTTTTGACCAGTGGAAACATTTTAATTTGGTCACTATTGGGTTTTCATCAATTTTGACTTTGATCGGCATTAGTGGGAGCGCAAGTCCTGGTTAAAATGTCTTCCTCTTTTTTTAACAACAGTGCATCATCATTTCCATCATAGCCATTTAGCCATTAATGTTTGCAGCAAACCCCACTTTCTCCTTGGAACAGTGCTTCATATATTTTTTTTATTTCCGCAATCAGATCAACTGATAGACTGAGTGAAAGAAAGACCAAAGTAAAAGACACAAAATAGAAACCACTCTAACTTTGTCTCTGAGCCATTGTCGTTTTGTTTCCGGTACATTTGTGCCATAACAATTCATGCTCAGATGACGCAGGGAATAAAAAAAAGACCACAGGGCAGTCTCGCCACTTTTTAGCATCTTCCTTGGGTATCCTCTCTCCACTTTTATTGTTGACAAGTGTATTAGAGTGTGCGTGTCAATGACATTACTTATACATTGTCTGAAAAATACCAGATTCCCCTCACACATTATCCGTTGTTTACACAAACAAAAATCAGATCTCCATCACTCATTCTCTGAGAGTCTTAACGTCTTTTGCACAAACAGCTTTATTACTGTATCTAACAATCTTGTAATTGTTGTAGGGGCTGAGAAAGGGAAAAAAAAGTGCCTGTCACTGATGCCAAGCATTAAAACAACCAAACACAGCAGTTAAAGGCTGGCAAGCTCACATCCTGGGCCCTAAAAACAAACCCTTTACAAATTGTCTCGATAAAACTCCCGCCTTACGGCCCCCCCCCCCCTCCTCCTCCATTTGCACGTTATGTTGCCACATAATTTAAACAGTGACTGTTACATGTTGGCATTGTTTTGCTGGGCAGAGGAGCCAGCGAGGCCCATGCGTCTTTTGTGAGGTTCTTGGGGAATACCACATCCCCCCTGCTGAATAACAAGACCAGACAAACTATGTGAGCAATGTGCAAACAGGTCATGTTACACACAAAACATGCTTTTGACAGCAGTGTAGCAGCTCTCAAAATATATTACTCTAAAAGCCAAAAAAAATACATAAATGCGTGTGACTTTATTAAGAAATAGCAACTTTTATGAAAAGAACGCCACCCTAATGTCTTTATTGTCATATATTCCTATAAGCATTTAGCACTGGAATGCCATCTGCGTTCATTTTTTTTCTCTCAGTGTGTTTTGTGGTTTCCTTTTGTCATTCTGTTGTTTTTACCGTGGTAACTCTGTGGAAATACTCATCAAAGCTTATAGTTTGTCATGACGAGCTACAAAGTGTTTCTCAATACTTAAATTACTTATGTTTCTCAATTCACATTCTGCTGTAAAAACGCTATTTCTATGAAGACTGTGAAAATGGTTTGACAATGCAAAGTTGTCGGCTGCTTCTTGCCATAAAATATATGTCCCAATGTATTACATAAACTATTATTATAAACAGATAACACGTAGTAATATAGCTTTCTTTTAATCCTTACGGTTTCGGGATTTTGCAGAGGATTATGTGTTTCACCTGTTTCTTGGCGAGGTACAGTAATGCCTTGTTGTCTGCACTAGCTGCCTGGAAATCTCACAGAGCAGTGAGCAAATATCATTTTTGCTTTTTACAAGTGTCAAGAATTAGCTTTCGTTCAGGCAGTTACCTCCAGGGGCATCGCAATAGTAGAATCAATGTAGGCGATTGCCTGGGGCCCCCGAGATAAGAGGGGTTGCCCAAGAGCAGGTGCTGACAGTCACAAACCACTTCTTTAGACACACCCATTCAACTATTAATACAAATATCTAATCAACCAATCACTTGGCAGCAACTGAATGGTAAAAGGTCTGTATTTGTATAATGCTTTTCTAGTCTTGCTAGTCTTGCTTTGCCATTCACACACACTTTCACACAGAACGGGGGAAGAAATGTGATTAAAATGACTTTGAACATGGTGTAGTTGTCCATGCCAGATGGCCTGGTCTGAGTATTTCAGAAACTGCTGATCTACTGGAACTTTTACACACAACCATCCCTGGGGTTTACAGAGAATGGTCTGAAAAAGAGAAAACATCCAATGAGCGGCAGTTCTTTGGGCGAAAAATGCCTTGTTGATGCCAGAGGTCAGAGGAGAATGGCCAGATTGGTTCAGAACGAAAGAACTATAACCGTAATTTGCAACAGTAATTCAAAACACCACTCATTACAACGAAGGTATGCAGAAGGCTATGTCTAAGTGCACCACATGTCCCACCTTGAAGCAGATGGGCTACAGCAGAGCAGCAGAAGACCACAATGGACACTTTTAAAATGTACACATAATACCTTGAGAAGTGGCCTGTGAGTGTACATGACTCCACAGCAGTGACAGTTTTGTGAGAACCCTCTTAAATTTTATGGGTAGCTATGTAGGAGGCGGCACTATGGTTAGAAGCACCTTAAAAATGCTCAATGCCACTACCTTACTATGCTTCAGTTTGATGTAGGGCCCCCTTGGGTCCTTTTTACCTGCTATTTTCAAGTCTCTTGAAACAGCCCTGGTTGAAGAGTTGACCGATGCTTTTCCCACTTTTTCAAAAGTGAACATTATTGCCCTTTTCACACCAGAGATTTCAAATTTCTTATTGTAGTATATTCAAGTTAAAGTAAGCCGCTAAATGGAGTTTAAGCATCATGTATTTCCCGCTGCTGCTAGGATACGGACAGCTTCATGTGTACCATTTTTTAATCCTTTTTTAGATTCAGTACGATTAGCTGCTCCTCATACTTTTTCTTATTCAGAAGTACACCGATTGGCATTTTCAAAAGGACATGTAAAGGTCATACACTGTCTTTCTCTATTCCAAGCTGTGTGTCACCATACTTGAGATGCATTACGTTCCCTCATTGTGCCCCCGTCTCCGATTGCACTGTCTTGAACTGTTCGCTATGGTTTCTTATCGGGGTCCAGAGTGGTCCTGAAAGCTGTCATGGAACCCGGAAAAATTGTGATGCTTGACATTTTCAGAGGGAGGAACTTTGTCCTCATAGAGGTCTGGCAGTCAAGGCAGATGCACCTTTACTTTTCTTTACGCTGCCAGTGTGGAACTGGATGTACTCATTTCAAATCCCTGAACCCTATATCCTTGTTCAGAGGACACTTTCTGAAAAAAACAAACAAAATGTATGCGATGTCAGACACTCTGATCAAATTACTATGTTCTTTTCTAGCGAGATCACTCTTTCCTGAAGGTTATTATCTCTCAACCCTACACAAACAACACCATATTAATGTATTTATAGACCACTGTTGTATAGCAAGGCATCTATCTTGTAGATGCACAAAAAGTCATATTTGGACTTCAGGGTGTTTTTGTTTTCAAAAAATGTATTAAAATCTGTGCTGAATATTTCCATTACCTACCAATAATGTTTCTCCCCTTTTTTTTGTATGTAGTTTACTAGTTGATGTAGTGAAATATTAGGTATTTCATCACAAATGTTGATGGAGATTGTGAAGTGTTTTGGTCAAGGATACGCTGGAAACGGCTTGTCCTAATATTTCTCACTCACTTCCACCATTTCTTTCTTACCTGGTGTTGGGATTTTTCACAAATTCTTGTTTCTGTTTTTTTTTTTTTGTTTCTGTCATGTTTAGGTTTACTCTCAATGCAGTGGATAGCCGAGGCAGTCACTCCGAATCAAGCTTCGTCTCTGTACGGACATCCTGTCCGATGGTGGATGACAGCCGGGCTGAAGGTACGCCGCTCACCTTTTAACCACTCGGCCTCCTTTCAACATTTTTGTTTCCATCTCTTGTCTATACCGTACAGTGCATGTACTAATCCACTGTTTTGTCCAGGTATATTTTTTTCTGTTATTGCAAGTCTCATTCGAAATTTTAGTTTTTAGTACTGCTGAGCCGGTAACTGCTCACATCTGGCATTACAATGTGTCCTGGAACTTCCGTAGGCAGGGACATCATGTCTGTATGTGCAAAATAAAATTGTGTTTGTAGCAATAGCATGATAACCTATTAGCAAGAAGCACTCAACATGTTTCCCCTTGTTTTTCATTAAATGAAGTATCTTTTTACAAGACAACCAGAAATGTCTTGAAGTGCAATTTCAACAATATTATACCTAATTGACCGGAGTAACCATGTGCAGGTATCTGTAACTGAAAAATATCATATCACAATAGGATTAGATTCTAATCATAATCCTGGGGGCCGGATTGGACCCACTGGTGGGCCGGTTATGGCCCGCGGGCCGTATGTTTGACACCCCTGGTTTATTTTTTTTGGCAGTGTGAGTGGCAGGTAGAAAAAGAGAAGATTGTCTGCAGGAGCAGAGCGAATCAAAGCTCTTATCGCACAGCTGTAACATGAAATAAGATGTTGCTGTCAAAATAAAATAATTCAGTGTTAATAGTATCTGCAGAGGAGGCAGTCTCTCATGCATTTTTGCCACGTGTCCTCAAACTACCTCCAAAGACACATTCAGGAAAGAGGTGAATCTAGTGTATTTGAAAAGTTAGGGAAGTTAATCATTTATTTTTTGTCCAATAAATTCTGTTATTTGCTTTCCCTTCTCATAACAAATCCCCCCCTCTCCCCATTGTGCCTCTGTCTGTCTCCTACTTCCTCACAGAGGTTGCAGACAAGGTGTACAACTTGTACAATGGCTACACCAGTGGTAAGGAGCAGCAGATGGCCTACAACACACTGATGGAGGTCTCGCCACCCCTGCTCTACAGAGTACAGCATCACTACAACTCCCACTACGAGAAGTTTGGGGACTTTGTGTGGCGCAGTGAGGATGAGCTGGGTCCCAGGTGAGCCGTTTAGTCCCATGAAGGCTCACAAGAATGCCTCGCATGTTTTCCACTTTTACAGTTTGTTCAGGATTTTATGTGTAACGGTTGTTTTCTCGTCTAGAAATGTACTCATTTTTCCCAGTCTGTCACTACGCATACGAGTCTCCTTGTCATCTTGTTTAATGACGTGCTGTTAAGGATCAATTACAGTCATCCTGAGGTTTCTTACATAACAAAAGCACGGGCTGTCTGGACTGGTGCTGCCAGATTCAGACAATTCAGTCATTCCTCATGGTATTGTCTGCGCTCCCACGAAGCACTGGCGTTGTTGATGAATTGGCCTGTCCCCCCACCCACCCACCCATCCATCCCCTCTCTACAGAAACCTCTTCTGAAAAGCAAGCAAGCAAGGTCACCGTGAAAACTCCACAGTTACTGTCGCGCCTCGAATTACCAGTGTGATGCTGAAAGCGGGTTTGACCGCCAAGCCAAACACTAAATTTGATAGTCACCTAACACCAAACTCTACTTCCAACTCCCATTTCCTCCTCTATCTCATAAAAAAATGTTCCTTCATGTCCACATCGTGCCACTCTGACATCCCCACACTCATGACCCCTCTTTATGGGGACACCCCCACAGACGGATTGTTGTGTGAACAGACATTACGTCACCATGGACACAATGGAATGTTTACTGACTAACTGAACTGCACAGAGGGGTAATAAACAATACATAAAAAAGTATAAAACTTGGAAGATTTATGCGTGACAAGGCATTTGATCCAGGGATGATGAACCAACTGCTTTGGTTGGTCCGTGTGTTGGTTTGTCCAATTATGGTCCAATGTTTTTGTTTGTCCACCCCTACTGCCTGGAAGCAGTCCTTTCAAGCCATAAATAATATAATAATTGCGGAATAAGTTTCGTCTGTAGAAAGATTATGCTTCTCTCTGATTGGTGAAGGGGGGTGGGAGGCGCGGGTTGGCCGCCGAGACTTAATATGGGGATTGAAGGTGGTCAAATAGTGTGTTTGTGGATGTGTTTGTGTGCGGGCACGTGTGAGAGGTGGGGGCAGCTTTTGGATGAGCGAGCATGGATTATTTACTGCCTGAAGTTGGCAGCGTTGAGCCCCGTTGGGGTAATTTACAAGCAGGCTCTATTGGTGGTGCCTTTTTAAAAGGTAACAGAATGGCCAAGTGAAACATTAGCATAGTCAGCACTCCGTCAGGAGCTGAGAATCCCAGGAGCTATTCCACCAGCATTGTTTCAACTGAACACTAGCTCCTTTCAAAATTGTTTTGTTCTCTGGATGTGCTATGATCTTCTTTTTTAAACCTTCACTGTAAATACAACCATTATCTTGTACTTAAGCATTATTTTCCCACAAATCCGTCTCCCTTTATTTAGTGTTTAGTTTGGTTCTGAGGTTTAATTTCATAGAAACGGTGTTTTGTGTTGTAATCACTTCAGAGGAACTCTGTTGCTTAAGTTACTTTTACTGACATGCCGTGGTTGCACCATGGAAGTTTGTGCATAAATAACATAATGAGTCTTTTTTTTTTTTTTTTTTTTTTTTCATTTTCTTTCTTTTCAGTGTTGTGTTGCTGTCTTGTGTGACATACAATGTGTTTAATTTGTCCGGCGCGCACGTGTTTGCAAGCCACCCTTCATTATGTGTTTGGTATTCTGTTGTTTCAGACGTAAGAATTTAAGGGAAATGAGAAAATACCCCCCCCGCCACCCCCCCCTTTTTTTCAACAAATAAGTGAAAAGGATGTCTGTACTCCTTTCCTAACCAAAGACAGATGTTGATGCTCAGCAGACACTGCTTTTTCAAAACAAATGGAATTTTGCCCTTTTCCACGTGTGTTTTCCTCATTTCAGTATCCATAGTAGGCGAACAACCTTGAGTTCTCACGCTGTAGGTATATCTCTGTTTAGTAAGTTTTATAACTTTTGCATCTTTTCCAAATTGAGCTGACATATGGCCTCCTTCGCATCATAAATGGCAAGTCCAGACTCTTGACCTGGAGACAAATCTTTTGGTTTAACTCACTCTAGACAAGCTATCTCTGGTGCACTGTTCAACGAGCGTCAGTGCCTCAGGGTTCAAAGTGGGTTCAAGACCATCAGAATGACATAATAACACTGGTAACACTGAACGCTTTATTTGCATGCAGACATGGAGTCAGACAAAGTGCAAGTGAAAGCCAACTACTGCGTTTGTTTGTTTTTGTATCGTTTAAGAGTTTTGTTTTTTCCACACTGTGGCAACAAATGAACCAGCAGTGATGTAGGGTGAAGAGGCAAATCTGATCTAGCTCATCAGGTAGTGTGTCCTGTTCGGCATCAAAGTTGTGAAAACCGACACAATCGCCGACCCTTCTTGAACCCCACACACGTGCCTCTCCTAATGTTTCATGAACTGTTTTTACGATTTCATGATTTTCCTTAATAGTGGACTATAAGTGTATAAGTGTAGATTTTATATCTTAGACTAAGACTTCCTTTTATTGTCATTGTACAGAAAACACAACAGTGAAACTGGCAACGATATTGTGTTGCTTGGCAACCAGAAAAAACACAGCATTGAATTGTGAGGTAGTTACTGTAAACTATAACTCAAGAAAAAAATAAATAAGTGTATACGTATATAAATGTATATATACATATACAAAAGTAGTGCAAAGATAAAATATAGACTTAAAGCAAAAATGAAAACTGTAAGCAAATATAAACAATATGAAAAAATAACAGTTAAAATATTATATCTGCATATGTCTGTATTTTACCAATATTATAATCCACAGCTACTTTTAAGTTGTATAAAGGATTTGTTCCTGTAATCCAAGGGTGTCAAACGTACGGCCCGCGGGCCAGAACTGGCCGACCAATGGGTCCAATCCGGCGCCAAGGATGAATTTGGCGCTGGATTTTCTTTTGCAGACACCAGACAATGGTTAACTTAGGTATAATATTTTTTTATATTGCACTTATTTTTTCAAGAAATTTCCAGTAGTTTTGTAAAAAGATACTTAATTGAATTTAAAACAACATTGTCAGTGTACCAGCTTTGTGCTTTCATTCGCACTGTGTCCTATGTGGAAAAATGTAAAAAAAAAAGGCATGCGATGACAATCACATTATTCAAATTGTATTTTTATTTATTTATTATTTTTGTTTACTCCCTCTCAAACAGAAAAGCCAACCTGATACTTCGCAGAGTGGAGAAGATCAGCCACTACTGTCGCTCGCTCCTGCGCAGCACCCACATCCAGAGCCGCACCGACACCATGGCGTACGTCTTCTGTCGGAGCGAAGAGGGCCGACCTCCGGGGAACTTAAGGCACGGCTCCTTGCACGAAAGACGCGCCTCCTGCATGGAGAAGCTCATTTCGGTACAGCGCAACACATACAGCAACACCAAACTCCGATGAGACGAGAGCTCGGACGTGATCGGCGCGTCTTTCTCCTTGCAAAATGACATCATCGATTGATGTACTCGGTCACGCCGCTCTGCAGCAGGTGTCGCTCGAGTGACTGGTACATTTTGAAAACCAGGAGAGCCCCATCCCCCCCTCCCTCCCCCACCCCCCCAAAAAAAAAATCTCCCACAAAATTCACTGGACATTGTGGTAAAGCTACCGAAAAAAACATATTTTTGTGTGGCCTACTTTTATTATAAGACGAGAAGATTTGAGAAATAAAAGAAGAAATATATGGAGTGATCATTATGTCTCAAATGCAAAATGCCAGTGATTGCACATATCAAGGAGAGACTGCAGTGTGGACATGTTAAATATCATCCAGCCAAGAGAAACTGCTTGGCTTAAGTACTTCGAATGTATTATTGTAGTTCCTTTTTGGTGCTTTGAGGCTTATTTGGAACACATAACAGTAGGGGGGGGAATCAATAGCATAACTTATTTGCCTTTACTACCTTCATTTGAAAGGTGAAACTCAAATGTGTTAAAGCCATTTTGAAATCACTCACTTGTTTTCAAGTTTACATGACATAGAATTAAAAAAAAAAAAAAAAAAAAAATCTCCATAAATTCAATTCTGTGAGGAATCTTTGTAGTGACTAGTCTTGTATTACATTTGATGGACACAACTGAAGTTGCAAGGCTTTGTGTGATGACAGGATCGATAAAACGGGCCCTGTTGAAATTATGCAAAGACTTATTCATAGAAATTAAATTTAACGCTGACATCGAAAGGGGATAAGTATTGTAATTGTCATGCAAACGCAGTTTTTCTGACTGCATTTTTAGAACGTTTCTGTCTCGGCCGAAGAAAAATATTTATTAAAAATAGACAGCTGAACCAATGGTAACAATGTGAGGTAGTGAAACGTGAGGAATCACTGATTGTAAGGTCACCTGTGCTCCTTTTAATACACTTGTTTTCCAGGCCAGTGTCATAACTTTAAAGCCATGGATATTGTGTTAACGAAAAACAATGCCTTTTTTTGTCTCAATATTTTCATCTCATGTTAAATGAATTGTAATAATAAATATGATATTGTACATTTTAAATTGCAAAACAAACAAACAAAAAAAAAAACAGACACCTGTATCATGTGGCTTTGATTGTCTTTTTTTCTGAAGAATGTGAAATATTAAAAAAGAAAAATGTATATATTAAAAAGAAAAAAGCAGAGGGTGCTTCTTTCAGCTCTGTATAATAAGACGATCGTATCACAGACGGTGACATTGATTTAGGTTAGTACTCGAACAGCTGCGGAACATTTATCTAAACCTATTCTAACACACAAGTTCCAAAACAATTTAAATTCCACCACAAACATAATTCATTCCAAAATTGTTTATCACATGTGCAGATGGTTTCCTCATGTATTTATGGACGATTGTCTCACTGCATCCCCGATCGCCATGAATATTATCGATTATTACCCACCTGGTAGTTATTTCCCTGGTGCACAGTGACTATTTTTTGCTCTACTTAGAAATACCGAACATACCCTTGGGTTTGAATCACTAATGCAGTCCAGTGGAGGAACTCATTCAAACCAAAAAGAAGTGACTCAAATGCGTCACGTTAACAATAACACCCTGCCAGTGGACATCTTATTAGAGCTAATTGCCACAGCATGTTAGTTAATAGCCCATTTGATAAGCTGGTACTCGATATTCCCACATTTCCCTGTGTAATCTTGAGTGCTCGTCTTGTGGTGTGTTAACGTCATATTAGAGGAAACCAAAGAATGGGATGTTGTTGCCTCAAAGCGTTAACACATGTCAGAACACCCACTCATCCACGAGACCAATTGTGTTCCTGGCTTCGGAATCCACGGCGAGCAACGCATATTTTTGTTCACACGTTTTTTTTTTTTGTTTTTTTTTTACAAGCCAGAAATTTGTGACCCTGCGATGTTAACTCTTTGTGTTAAACTATAATTTATGAGGCTTGGTGAAAAATACTGCAATCAGAGAGATGTTTTATCAGCTCTTTATTTTGAAAATGTATTTATTCATTTGACTGACAGCAGTGATCTGGGTTACGGCTAATAATCCACTCGGACCATCGACGCCAGCATGTAGCAGCACAGAGAACAACCTCACAAGTGGTCAAATGTAACCCGATGTGATTTTGATCAGTTGATGTGGCTCATGTGTCCTGACATAGGATTAGGATCTGAATTAATCAGCTGTTTCATGATTGGAACACAGAAATATTCAAATATTCATATTTTCCTTAGGTGGTTGTAGAATGCAATGAACGTTTCTTTTCCCCCAGGTTTTACCCAACACAATTCCACGTTGAAAATATTCACATTGAGCTGAAAACGGGGGGAAATCATTCACTGAAATAACAGACAGCTATCCCCTATGAATTACAATTTATATCATTAACTGAAGGTGACTATGCCTCTCTGCATGCTGCTGGGAAGCATTTTCTTTTTCCATCTCCCTCAACAAACTATTCCTTTAAGCTCAGATCCAGTTTCTTTCCAGTCATGCAACATTAACTGCACTTTAAAAATCAGTAGCTTGATGTTCATGCTCACAAATTAGGCCATTAACGTCATTGGGGTGCCAGGAACAGAACTCACATTTCCATGCCAATGTATCAATGGAGGCTTAAAGAATGAGTTCCTCTTTTATAACCACCTCAGCCCATTATTTGGTTTTGAAAGGGCTCACTATGGATCTCAATGACATCCAGAGGGAGCAAACGCTTTAGAGGCACAAAAAACAACAACAAGAATTTCAGAGATGGCAGACTTAACCCCATTCACGCAACAAGCTTCTGGCGGCCTCTGTTGGTCATACTGGCAAGTGCAAGTGTGGAAGTACAAACAAACAGACAGAAAGACAGACACAGAGCCACATTTTGCCGACATTTTGGACGACAACATACTAAAGTATATACCCACACAGTCCATTTCAGATCAGCTTCTGTCAAGTAAGTGTAAATTATTTTGAACAACTCATCTGCAGTGGCTCTGGTAGTGACACGTTTGCAGAAAAGCAAATCCTCCCTCAAGTCTTCGCCATCAATGAATCTGACGTATGCTATTAATAAACAGTCTTTATTATTGTGAGTAGCTTCATCCACCTGCAGCGCAAAGCGGTTGTCTCGTATTTTGTCATTAAGCTCCTCCTCTATGTCATTTGACATGTCATAAATTCTATGGTATGTCGTCCAAAATGTGACTAAAAAGTCATACTATAGTATGTAATCCAAAATGTGACTAAAAAGTCATACTATAGTATGTAATCCAAAATGTGACTAAAAAGTCATACTATAGTATGTCGTCCAAACTGTGACTAAAAAGTCATACAATAGTATGTCGTCCAAAATGTGACAAAAAAGTCATTCTATGGTATGTCGTCCAAAATGTGACTAAAAAGTCATACTATAGTATGTCGTCCAAAATGTGACTAAAAAGTCATACTATAGTATGTCGTCCAAAATGTGACTAAAAAGTCATACTATAGTATGTCGTCCAAAATGTGACTAAAAAGTCATACTATAGTATGTAATCCAAAATGTGACTAAAAAGTCATACTATAGTATGTAATCCAAAATGTGACTAAAAAGTCATACTATAGTATGTCGTCCAAACTGTGACTAAAAAGTCATACAATAGTATGTCGTCCAAAATGTGACAAAAAAGTCATTCTATGGTATGTCGTCCAAAATGTGACTAAAAAGTCATACTATAGTATGTCGTCCAAAATGTGACTAAAAAGTCATACTATAGTATGTCGTCCAAAATATGACTAAAAAGTCATACTATAGTATGTTGTCCAAAATGTGACAAAAAAGTCATACTATAGTATGTCGTCCAAAATGTGACTAAAAAGTCATATTATAGTATGTAGTCCAAAATGTGACTAAAAAGTCATACTATAGTATGTCGTCCAAAATGTGACTTAAAAGGTCATACTTGTTGTTTGTATCTAAGTATGTGGCCCTGCGATGGACTGGTGAACTGTCCAGGGTGTACCCCGCCTAACGCCCGATGTAGAAGAGATTGGCACAGCACCCCCGGCAATCCTCTGGTGGAGGATAAAGGGGTAGATGATGACTGACCATACTATGATTTTTTTTGACTGATTGTGGACGACATAGTAACCTATCACTTTTTTGACTGATTTCAGACGACATACTAACCTATGGCTTTTTTGACTGATTTTGGACAACATACTAACCTATGGCTTTTTTGACTGATTCCGGACAACATACTATACTATGACTTTTTTGACAGATTTTGGACGACATACTATACTAGGACTTTTTTGACTGATTCCGGACAACATACTATACTATGACTTTTTTGACTGATTCCGGACAACATACTATACTATGACTTTTTTGACAGATTTTGGACGACATACTATACTAGGACTTTTTTGACTGATTCCGGACAACATACTATACTATGACTTTTTTGACAGATTTTGGACGGCATACTATACTATGACTTTTTTGACAGATTTTGGACGGCATACTATACTATGACGTTTTTGACTGATTTTGGACGACATACTAACCTATGACTTTTTGGACTGTTTTTGGACGACATACTAACCTATGGCTTTTTTGACTGATTTTGGACGACATACTAATCTATGACTTTTTGGACTGATTTCGGACGTCATACTAACCTATGACATTTTAGATGATCTTTGAGGTAAAGCAGTGTTTCTTCAGTTGGCTGTGTGGTTTGCAATGCTCCTGTTGCAATACTGCCCTTTAAGAAACACTGGTTTGAATCCCAGCGAGGTCAAATATTTTTGGGTCACTTTTGATGACATACTATACTATGACGTTTTTGACTGATTTTGGACGACATACTAATCTATGACTTTTTTGACTGATTTTGGATGACATACTAACCTATGACTTTATTGACTGATTTTGGACGACATACTATAGTATGACTTTTTTGACTGATTTTGGACGACATACTATACTATGACATTTTTTAGTGATTTTGGACGACATACTAACCTATGACATTTTTGATCGATTTTGGACGACATACTATACTATGACATTTTTGATCGATTTTGGACGACATACTATACTATGACATTTTTATCACATTTTGACGACATACTATACTAAGACTTTTTTGACCTATTTTGGATGACAAACTAACCTATGACTTTTTTGACTTATTTTGGACGACATACTATACTATGACTTTTTTGACTGATTTTGGACGACATATTATACTATGACGTTTTTGACAGATTTTGGACAACATACTAACCTATGACTTTTTTGACTGATTTTGGACGACATACTAACCTATAACTAACCTATAACTATGACTTTTTTAACTGATTTTGGACGACATATTATACTATGACGTTTTTGACAGATTTTGGACAACATACTAACCTATGACTTTTTTGACTGATTTTGGACGACATACTAACCTATGACTTTTTTGACTGAATTTGGACGACATACTATAGTATGACTTTTTTGACTGATTTTGGACGACATACTATACTATGACATTTTTTAGTGATTTTGGACGACAGACTATACTATGACATTTTTGAGTGATTTTGGACAACATACTATACTATGACTTTTTTGACTGATTTTGGACGACATATTATACTATGACATTTTTTTGTGATTTTGGACGACAGACTATACTATGACATTTTTGATCGATTTTGGACGACATATTATACTGTGACGTTTTTGACAGATTTTGGACAACATACTAACCTATGACTTTTTTGACTGATTTTGGACGACATACTATACTATGACTTTTTTGACTGATTTTGGACAACATATTATACTATGACGTTTTTGACGGATTTTGGACAACATACTAACCTATGACGTTTTTGACTGAATTTGGACGACATACTATAGTATGACTTTTTTGACTGATTTTGGACGACATACTATACTATGCCTTTTTTGACTGATTTTGGACGACATATTATACTATGACGTTTTTGACAGATTTTGGACAACATACTAACCTATGACGTTTTTGACTGAATTTGGACGACATACGATAGTATGACTTTTTTGACTGATTTTGGACGACATACTATACTATGACATTTTTTTGTGATTTTGGACGACAGACTATACTATGACATTTTTGAGTGATTTTGGACGACATACTATACTATGACTTTTTTGACTGATTTTGGACGACATATTATACTATGACATTTTTGAGTGATTTTGGACGACATACTATACTATGACTTTTTTGACTGATTTTGGACGACATATTATACTATGACATTTTTGATCGATTTTGGACGACATACTATACTATGACATTTTTGATCGATTTTGGACGACATACTATACTATGACATTTTTATCACATTTTGACGACATACTATACTAAGACTTTTTTGACTTATTTTGGACGACAAACTAACCTATGACTTTTTTGACTTATTTTGGACGACATACTATACTATGACTTTTTTGACTGATTTTGGACGACATATTATACTATGACCTTTTTGACAGATTTTGGACAACATACTAACCTATGACTTTTTTGACTTATTTTGGACGACATACTAAACTATGTCTTTTTTGCCTAATTTTGGACGACATATTATACTATGACATTTTTGATCGATTTTGGATGACATACTAACCTATGACTTTTTTGAGTGATTTTGGACGACATACTATACTATGACATTTTTTAGTGATTTTGGACGACATACTAACCTATGACATTTTTGAGTGATTTTGGACGACATACTATACTATGACATTTTTTAGTGATTTTGGACGACATACTAACCTATGACATTTTTGAGTGATTTTGGACGACATACTATACTATGACATTTTTTAGTGATTTTGGACGACATACTAACCTATGACATTTTTGAGTGATTTTGGACGACATACTATGCTATGACTTTTTTGACTGATTTTGGACGACATACTAACCTATGACTTTTTTGACTGATTTTGGACGACATACTATAGTATGACTTTTTTGACTGATTTTGGACGACATACTATAGTATGACTTTTTTGACTGATTTTGGACGACATATTATACTATGACGTTTTTGACAGATTTTGGACAACATACTAACCTATGACTTTTTTGACTGATTTTGGACGACATACTATACTATGACTTTTTTGACTGATTTTGGACGACATATTATACTGTGACATTTTTGATCGATTTTGGACGACATACTATACTATGACATTTTTGATCGATTTTGGACGACATACTATACTATGACATTTTTATCACATTTTTGACGACATACTATACTAAGACTTTTTTGACTTATTTTGGACGACAAACTAACCTATGACTTTTTTGACAGATTTTGGACGGCATACTATAGTATGACTTTTTTGACTGATTTTGGACGACATACTATACTATGAAATTTTTTAGTGATTTTGGACGAAAGACTATACTATGACATTTTTGAGTGATTTTGGACGACATACTATACTATGACTTTTTTGACTGATTTTGGACGACATATTATACTATGACATTTTTGATCGATTTTGGACGACATACTATACTATGACATTTTTGATTGATTTTGGACGACATACTATACTATGACATTTTTATCACATTTTTGACGACATACTATACTAAGACTTTTTTGACTTATTTTGGACGACAAACTAACCTATGACTTTTTTGACAGATTTTGGACGGCATACTATACTATGACTTTTTTGACAGATTTTGGACGGCATACTATACTATGACGTTTTTGACTGATTTTGGACGACATACTAACCTATGACTTTTTGGACTGTTTTTGGACGACATACTAACCTATGGCTTTTTTGACTGATTTTGGACGACATACTAATCTATGACTTTTTGGACTGATTTCGGACGTCATACTATACGATGACTTTTTTGACTGATTTCAGACGACATACTAACCTATGACATTTTAGATGATCTTTGAGCTAAAGCAGTGTTTCTTCAGTTGGCTGTGTGGTTTGCAACGCTCCTGTTGCAATACTGCCCTTTAAGAAACACTGGTTTGAATCCCAGCGAGGTCAAATATTTTTGGGTCACTTTTGATGACATACTATACTATGACGTTTTTGACTGATTTTGGACGACATACTAATCTATGACTTTTTTGACTGATTTTGGATGACATACTAACCTATGACTTTATTGACTGATTTTGGACAACATACTATACTATGACGTTTTTGACTGAATTTGGACGACATACTGTAGTATGACTTTTTTGACTGATTTTGGACGACATACTATACTATGACATTTTTGAGTGATTTTGGACGACATACTATACTATGACTTTTTTGACTGATTTTGGACGACATATTATACTATGACATTTTTGATCGATTTTGGACGACATATTATACTATGACATTTTTGATCGATTTTGGACGACATACTATACAATGACATTTTTGATCGATTTTGGACAACATACTATACTATGAAATTTTTATCACATTTTGACGACATACTATACTAAGACTTTTTTGACTTATTTTGGACGACAAACTAACCTATGACTTTTTTGACTTATTTTGGACGACATACTAAACTATGACTTTTTTGACTGATTACGGAAGACATACTAACCTATGACTTTTTTGACTGATTTTGGACGACATACTATATACTATGACTTTTTTGACTGATTTTTGACGACATATTATACTATGACGTTTTTGACAGATTTTGGACAACATACTAACCTATGACTTTTTTGACTGATTTTGGACGACATACTAACCTATGACGTTTTTGACTGAATTTGGACGACATACTATAGTATGACTTTTTTGACTGATTTTGGACGACATACTATACTATGACATTTTTTAGTGATTTTGGACGACAGACTATACTATGACATTTTTGAGTGATTTTGGACGACATACTATACTATGACTTTTTTGACTGATTTTGGACGACATATTATACTATGACATTTTTGATCGATTTTGGACGACATACTATACTATGACATTTTTGATCGATTTTGGACGACATACTATACTATGACATTTTTATCACATTTTGGACGACATACTAACCTATGACTTTATTGACTGATTTTGAACAACATACTAACCTATGACATTTTAGATGATCTTTGAGGTAAAACAGTGTTTCTTCATTTGGCTGTGTGGTTTGCAATGCTCCTACTGCAATACTGCTCTTTAAGGAACACTGGTTTGAATCCCAGCGAGGTCAAATATTTTTGGGTCACTTTTGATGACATACTATACTATGATGTTTTTGACTGATTTTGGACGACATACTAACCTATGACTTTTTTGACTGATTTTGGATGACATACTAACCTATTACTTTTTTGACTGATTTTGGACGACATAGTAACCTATGACTTTTTTGACCGATTTTGGATGACATACTAACCTATGACTTTTTTGACTGATTTTGGACGACATAGTAACCCATGACTTTTTTGACTGATTTTGGACGACATACTAACCTATGACTTTATTGACTGATTTTGGACAACATACTATACTATGACATTTTTGACAGAATTTGGACGACATACTATACTATGACTTTTTTGACTGATTTTGGACGACATACTAACCTATGACTTTTTTGACTGATTTTGGACGACATACTATACTATGACGTTTTTGACTGATTTTGGACAACATACTAACCTATGACTTTTTGGACTGATTTTGGACGACATACTAACCTATGACTTTTTTGACTGATTTTGGACGACATACTATACTATGACTTTTTTGACTGATTTTGGACGACATACTATACTATGACATTTTTGATCGATTTTGGACGACATACTATACTATGACTTTTTTGACTGATTTTGGACGACATACTAACCTATGACTTTTTTGACTGATTTTGGACGACATACTATACTGTGACGTTTTTGACTGATTTTGGACAACATACTAACCTATGACTTTTTTTGACTGATGTTGGACGACATACTATGACTTTTTTGACTGATTTTGGACGACATACTAACCTATGACTTTTTTGACTGATTTTGGACGACATACTATACTATGACTTTTTTGACTGATTTTGGACGACATACTATACTATGACTTTTTTGATCAATTTTGGACGACATACTAACCTATGACTTTTTTGACTGATTGTGGACGACATGCTAACCTATGACTTTTTTGACTGATTTTGAACGACATACTAACCTATGACATTTTAGAAGATCTTTGAGGTAGAATAGCGTTTCTTCAGTTGGCGGTGTGGTTTGCAAAGCTCCTGTTGCAATACAGCTCATTAAGGAACAGTGGTTTGAATCCCAGCGAGGTCAAATATTTTTGGGTCACTTTTGATGACATACTAACCTATGACTTTTTTTGACTGATTTTGACGACATACTATGACTTTTTTGACTGATTTTTGACGACATACTAACCTATGACTTTTTTGACTGATTTTGGACGACATACTATACTATGACTTTTTTGACTGATTTTGGACGACATACTATATACTATGACATTTTTGATCGATTTTGGACGACATACTAACCTATGACTTTTTTGACTGATTTTGGACGACATACTAACCTATGACTTTTTGGACTGATTTTGGACGACATACTAACCTATGACTTTTTTGACTGATTTTGGACGACATACTAACCTATGACTTTTTTGACTGATTTTGGACGACATACTATACTATGACTTTTTTGACTGATTTTGGACGACATACTATACTATGACATTTTTGATCGATTTTGAACGACATACTATACTATGACTTTTTTGACTGATTTTGGACGACATACTAACCTATTACTTTTTTGACTGATTTTGGACGACATACTATACTGTGACGTTTTTGACTGATTTTGGACAACATACTAACCTATGACTTTTTTTGACTGATTTTGGACGACATACTATAACTTTTTTGACTGATTTTGGACGACATACTAACCTATGACTTTTTTGAGTGATTTTGGACGACATACTATACTATGACTTTTTTGACTGATTTTGGACGACATACTATACTATGACATTTTTGATCGATTTTGGACGACATACTAACCTATGACTTTTTTGACTGATTTTGGACGACATGCTAACCTATGACTTTTTTGACTGATTTTGAACGACATACTAACCTATGACATTTTAGATGATCTTTGAGGTAGAATAGCGTTTCTTCAGTTGGCTGTGTGGTTTGCAAAGCTCCTGTTGCAATACAGCTCATTAAGGAACAGTGGTTTGAATCCCAGCAAGGTCAAATATTTTTGGGTCACTTTTGATGACATACTAACCTATGACTTTTTTGACTGATTTTGGACGACATACTAAACTATGACTTTTTTGACTGATTTTGGACGACATACTATACTATGACATTTTTGATCGATTTTGGATGACATACTAACCTATGACTTTTTTGACTGATTTTGGACGACATAGTAACCTATGACTTTTTGACTGATTTTGGACGACATAGTAACCTATGACTTTATTGACTGATTTTGGACAACATACTATACTATGACATTTTTGACAGAATTTGGACGACATACTAACCTATGACTTTTTGGACTGAATTTGGACGACATACTAACCTATGACATTTTTGATCGATTTTGGACGACATACTATACTATGACTTTTTTGACTGATTTTGGACGACATACTATACTATGACTTTTTTGACTGATTTTGGACGACATACTATACTATGACTTTTTTGATCGATTTTGGACGACATACTAACCTATGACATTTTTGATCGATTTTGGACGACATACTATACTATGACTTTTTTGACTGATTTTGGACGACATACTATACTATGACTTTTTTGACTGATTTTGGACGACATATTATACTATGACTTTTTTGACTGATTTTGGACGACATACTATACTATGACATTTTTGATCGATTTTGGACGACATACTTTACTATGACATTTTTATCACATTTTTGACGACATACTATACTATGACTTTTTTGTTGATTTTGGACGACATACTATACTATGACTTTTTTGACTGATTTTGGACGACATACTAACCTATGACTTTTTTGACTGATTTTGGATGACATACTAACCTATTACTTTTTTGACTGATTTTGGACGACATAGTAACCTATGACTTTTTTGACCGATTTTGGATGACATACTAACCTATGACTTTTTTGACTGATTTTGGACGACATAGTAACCCATGACTTTTTTGACTGATTTTGGACGACATACTAACCTATGACTTTATTGACTGATTTTGGACAACATACTATACTATGACATTTTTGACAGAATTTGGACGACATACTATACTATGACTTTTTTGACTGATTTTGGACGACATACTAACCTATGACTTTTTTGACTGATTTTGGACGACATACTATACTATGACGTTTTTGACTGATTTTGGACAACATACTAACCTATGACTTTTTGGACTGATTTTGGACGACATACTAACCTATGACTTTTTTGACTGATTTTGGACGACATACTATACTATGACTTTTTTGACTGATTTTGGACGACATACTATACTATGACATTTTTGATCGATTTTGGACGACATACTATACTATGACTTTTTTGACTGATTTTGGACGACATACTAACCTATGACTTTTTTGACTGATTTTGGACGACATACTATACTGTGACGTTTTTGACTGATTTTGGACAACATACTAACCTATGACTTTTTTTGACTGATGTTGGACGACATACTATGACTTTTTTGACTGATTTTGGACGACATACTAACCTATGACTTTTTTGACTGATTTTGGACGACATACTATACTATGACTTTTTTGACTGATTTTGGACGACATACTATACTATGACTTTTTTGATCAATTTTGGACGACATACTAACCTATGACTTTTTTGACTGATTGTGGACGACATGCTAACCTATGACTTTTTTGACTGATTTTGAACGACATACTAACCTATGACATTTTAGATGATCTTTGAGGTAGAATAGCGTTTCTTCAGTTGGCGGTGTGGTTTGCAAAGCTCCTGTTGCAATACAGCTCATTAAGGAACAGTGGTTTGAATCCCAGCGAGGTCAAATATTTTTGGGTCACTTTTGATGACATACTAACCTATGACTTTTTTTGACTGATTTTGACGACATACTATGACTTTTTTGACTGATTTTTGACGACATACTAACCTATGACTTTTTTGACTGATTTTGGACGACATACTATACTATGACTTTTTTGACTGATTTTGGACGACATACTATATACTATGACATTTTTGATCGATTTTGGACGACATACTAACCTATGACTTTTTTGACTGATTTTGGACGACATACTAACCTATGACTTTTTGGACTGATTTTGGACGACATACTAACCTATGACTTTTTTGACTGATTTTGGACGACATACTAACCTATGACTTTTTTGACTGATTTTGGACGACATACTATACTATGACTTTTTTGACTGATTTTGGACGACATACTATACTATGACATTTTTGATCGATTTTGAACGACATACTATACTATGACTTTTTTGACTGATTTTGGACGACATACTAACCTATTACTTTTTTGACTGATTTTGGACGACATACTATACTGTGACGTTTTTGACTGATTTTGGACAACATACTAACCTATGACTTTTTTTGACTGATTTTGGACGACATACTATAACTTTTTTGACTGATTTTGGACGACATACTAACCTATGACTTTTTTGAGTGATTTTGGACGACATACTATACTATGACTTTTTTGACTGATTTTGGACGACATACTATACTATGACATTTTTGATCGATTTTGGACGACATACTAACCTATGACTTTTTTGACTGATTTTGGACGACATGCTAACCTATGACTTTTTTGACTGATTTTGAACGACATACTAACCTATGACATTTTAGATGATCTTTGAGGTAGAATAGCGTTTCTTCAGTTGGCTGTGTGGTTTGCAAAGCTCCTGTTGCAATACAGCTCATTAAGGAACAGTGGTTTGAATCCCAGCAAGGTCAAATATTTTTGGGTCACTTTTGATGACATACTAACCTATGACTTTTTTGACTGATTTTGGACGACATACTAAACTATGACTTTTTTGACTGATTTTGGACGACATACTATACTATGACATTTTTGATCGATTTTGGATGACATACTAACCTATGACTTTTTTGACTGATTTTGGACGACATAGTAACCTATGACTTTTTGACTGATTTTGGACGACATAGTAACCTATGACTTTATTGACTGATTTTGGACAACATACTATACTATGACATTTTTGACAGAATTTGGACGACATACTAACCTATGACTTTTTGGACTGAATTTGGACGACATACTAACCTATGACATTTTTGATCGATTTTGGACGACATACTATACTATGACTTTTTTGACTGATTTTGGACGACATACTATACTATGACTTTTTTGACTGATTTTGGACGACATACTATACTATGACTTTTTTGATCGATTTTGGACGACATACTAACCTATGACATTTTTGATCGATTTTGGACGACATACTATACTATGACTTTTTTGACTGATTTTGGACGACATACTATACTATGACTTTTTTGACTGATTTTGGACGACATATTATACTATGACTTTTTTGACTGATTTTGGACGACATACTATACTATGACATTTTTGATCGATTTTGGACGACATACTTTACTATGACATTTTTATCACATTTTTGACGACATACTATACTATGACTTTTTTGTTGATTTTGGACGACATACTATACTATGACTTTTTTGACTGATTTTGGACGACATACTAACCTATGACTTTTTTGACTGATTTTGGACGACATACTTACCTATGACTTTTTTGACTGATTTTGGACGACATACTAACCTATGACATTTTAGATGATCTTTGAGGTAAAATAGCGTTTCTTCAGTTGGCTGTGTGGTTTGCAAAGCTCCTGTTGCAATACCGCTCATCAAGGAACAGTGGTTTGAATCCCAGCGAGGTCAAATATTTTTGGGTCACTTTTGATGACATACTATACTATGACTTTTTTGACTTATTTTGGACGACATACTAACCTATGACTTTTTGACTGATTTTGGACGACATACTAAACTATGTCTTTTTTGCCTAATTTTGGACGACATGCTAACCTATGACTATTTTGACTGATTACGGACAACATACTAATCTATGACTTTTTTGACTGATTACGGAAGACATACTAACCTATGACTTTTTTGACTGATTTTGGACGATATACTAAACTATGTATTTTTTGCCTAATTTTGGACGACATGCTAACCTATGACGTTTTTGACTGATTTTGGACGACATACTAACCTATGACTTTTTTGACTGATTACGGAAGACATACTAACCTATGACTTTTTTGACTGATTTTGGACGACATACTACTATGACGTTTTTGACTGATTTTGGACAACATACTAACCTATGACTTTTTTGACTGATTTTGGACGACATACTAACCTATGACTTTTTTGACTGATTTTGGACGACATACTATACTATGACGTTTTTGACTGATTTTGGACAACATACTAACCTATGACTTTTTTGACTGATTACGGAAGACATACTAACCTATGACTTTTTTGACTGATTTTGGACGACATACTATACTATGACTTTTTTGACTGATTTTGGACGACATACTAACCTATGACTTTTTTGACTGATTTTTCGACAACATACTAATCTATGACTTTTTTGACTGATTTTGGACGACATACTAACCTATGACTTTTTTGACTGATTTTGGACGACATACTATACTATGACGTTTTTGACTGATTTTGGACAACATACTAACCTATGACTTTTTTGACTGATTACGGAAGACATACTAACCTATGACTTTTTTGACTGATTTTGGACGACATACTATACTATGACTTTTTTGACTGATTTTGGACGACATACTATACTATGACTTTTTTGACTGATTTTGGACGACATACTATACTATGACGTTTTTGACTGATTTTGGACAACATACTAACCTATGACTTTTTTACTGATTACGGAAGACATACTAACCTATGACTTTTTTGACTGATTTTGGACGACATACTATACTATGACGTTTTTGACTGATTTTGGACAACATACTAACCTATGACTTTTTTGACTGATTTTGGACGACATACTAACCTATGACTTTTTTGACTGATTTTGGACGACATACTATACTATGACGTTTTTGACTGATTTTGGACAACATACTAACCTATGACTTTTTTGACTGATTACGGAAGACATACTAACCTATGACTTTTTTGACTGATTTTGGACGACATACTATACTATGACTTTTTTGACTGATTTTGGACAACATACTAACCTATGACTTTTTTGACTGATTTTGGACGACATACTATACTATGACTTTTTTGACTGATTTTGGACGACATACTAACCTATGACTTTTTTGACTGATTTTTCGACAACATACTAATCTATGACTTTTTTGACTGATTTTGGACGACATACTTACCTATGACTTTATTGACTGATTTTGGACGACATACAATACTATGACTTTTTTGACTGATTTCAGACGACATACTAACCTATGACGTTTTTGACTGATTTTGGACGACATACTAACCTATGACTTTTTTGACTGATTTTGGACGACATACTAACCTATGACATTTTAGATGATCTTTGAGGTCAAATAGTGTTTCTTCAGTTGGCTGTGTGGTTTGCAATGCTCCGACTGCAATACTGCTCTTCAAGGAACACTGGTTTGAATCCCAGCGAGGTCAAATATTTTTGGGTCACTTTTGATGACATACTATACTATGACGTTTTTGACTGATTTTGGACGACATACTAACCTATGACTTTTTTGACTGATTACGGAAGACATACTAACCTATGACTTTTTTGACTGATTTTGGACGACATACTATACTATGACGTTTTTGACTGATTTTGGACAACATACTAACCTATGACTTTTTTGACTGATTTTGGACGACATACTAACCTATGACTTTTTTGACTGATTACGGAAGACATACTAACCTATGACTTTTTTGACTGATTTTGGACGACATACTATACTATGACTTTTTTGACTGATTTTGGACGACATACTAACCTATGACTTTTTTGACTGATTTTTCGACAACATACTAATCTATGACTTTTTTGACTGATTTTGGACGACATACTATACTATGACGTTTTTGACTGATTTTGGACAACATACTAACCTATGACTTTTTTGACTGATTACGGAAGACATACTAACCTATGACTTTTTTGACTGATTTTGGACGATATACTAAACTATGTATTTTTTGCCTAATTTTGGACGACATGCTAACCTATGACGTTTTTGACTGATTTTGGACAACATACTAACCTATGACTTTTTTGACTGATTACGGAAGACATACTAACCTATGACTTTTTTGACTGATTTTGGACGACATACTAACCTATGACGTTTTTGACTAATTTTGGACGACATACTATACTATGACGTTTTTGACTGATTTTGGACGACATACTAACCTATGACTTTTTTGACTGATTTTGGACGACATACTATACTATGACTTTTTTGACTGATTTTGGACGACATACTAACCTATGACTTTTTTGACTGATTTTTCGACAACATACTAATCTATGACTTTTTTGACTGATTTTGGACGACATACTTACCTATGACTTTTTTGACTGATTTCAGACGACATACTAACCTATGACGTTTTTGACTGATTTTGGACGACATACTAACCTATGACTTTTTTGACTGATTTTGGACGACATACTATACTATGACTTTTTTGACTGATTTTGGACGACATACTAACCTATGACTTTTTTGACTGATTTTTCGACAACATACTAATCTATGACTTTTTTGACTGATTTTGGACGACATACTTACCTATGACTTTATTGACTGATTTTGGACGACATACTAACCTATGACTTTTTGGACTGATTTTGGACGACATACAATACTATGACTTTTTTGACTGATTTCAGACGACATACTAACCTATGACGTTTTTGACTGATTTTGGACGACATACTAACCTATGACTTTTTTGACTGATTTTGGACGACATACTAACCTATGACATTTTAGATGATCTTTGAGGTCAAATAGTGTTTCTTCAGTTGGCTGTGTGGTTTGCAATGCTCCGACTGCAATACTGCTCTTCAAGGAACACTGGTTTGAATCCCAGCGAGGTCAAATATTTTTGGGTCACTTTTGATGACATACTATACTATGACGTTTTTGACTGATTTTGGACGACATACTAACCTATGACTTTTTTGACTGATTACGGAAGACATACTAACCTATGACTTTTTTGACTGATTTTGGACGACATACTATACTATGACGTTTTTGACTGATTTTGGACAACATACTAACCTATGACTTTTTTGACTGATTTTGGACGACATACTAACCTATGACTTTTTTGACTGATTTTGGACGACATACTAACCTATGACTTTTTTGACTGATTACGGAAGACATACTAACCTATGACTTTTTTGACTGATTTTGGACGACATACTATACTATGACTTTTTTGACTGATTTTGGACGACATACTAACCTATGACTTTTTTGACTGATTTTTCGACAACATACTAATCTATGACTTTTTTGACTGATTTTGGACGACATACTTACCTATGACTTTTTTGACTGATTTTGGACGACATACTATACTATGACGTTTTTGACTGATTTTGGACAACATACTAACCTATGACTTTTTTGACTGATTACGGAAGACATACTAACCTATGACTTTTTTGACTGATTTTGGACGATATACTAAACTATGTATTTTTTGCCTAATTTTGGACGACATGCTAACCTATGACGTTTTTGACTGATTTTGGACAACATACTAACCTATGACTTTTTTGACTGATTACGGAAGACATACTAACCTATGACTTTTTTGACTGATTTTGGACGACATACTAACCTATGACGTTTTTGACTAATTTTGGACGACATACTATACTATGACGTTTTTGACTGATTTTGGACGACATACTAACCTATGACTTTTTTGACTGATTTTGGACGACATACTATA
Organism: Solea solea; assembly: GCF_958295425.1. NCBI lineage: Eukaryota > Metazoa > Chordata > Actinopteri > Pleuronectiformes > Soleidae > Solea > Solea solea. The sequence continues at coordinate 11,013,824 of NC_081152.1, forward strand.
CTATGACTTTTTTGACTGATTTTGGACGACATACTAACCTATGACTTTTTTGACTGATTTTTCGACAACATACTAATCTATGACTTTTTTGACTGATTTTGGACGACATACTTACCTATGACTTTTTTGACTGATTTCAGACGACATACTAACCTATGACGTTTTTGACTGATTTTGGACGACATACTAACCTATGACTTTTTTGACTGATTTTGGACGACATACTAACCTATGACATTTTAGATGATCTTTGAGGTCAAATAGTGTTTCTTCAGTTGGCTGTGTGGTTTGCAATGCTCCGACTGCAATACTGCTCTTCAAGGAACACTGGTTTGAATCCCAGCGAGGTCAAATATTTTTGGGTCACTTTTGATGACATACTATACTATGACGTTTTTGACTGATTTTGGACGACATACTAACCTATGACTTTTTTGACTGATTACGGAAGACATACTAACCTATGACTTTTTTGACTGATTTTGGACGACATACTATACTATGACGTTTTTGACTGATTTTGGACAACATACTAACCTATGACTTTTTTGACTGATTTTGGACGACATACTAACCTATGACTTTTTTGACTGATTTTGGACGACATACTATACTATGACGTTTTTGACTGATTTTGGACAACATACTAACCTATGACTTTTTGGACTGAATTTGGACGACATACTAACCTATGACATTTTTGATCGATTTTGGACGACATACTATACTATGACTTTTTTGACTGATTTTGGACGACATACTATACTATGACTTTTTTGACTGATTTTGGACGACATACTATACTATGACTTTTTTGACTGATTTTGGACGACATACTATACTATGACATTTTTGATCGATTTTGGACGACATACTTTACTATGACATTTTTATCACATTTTTGACGACATACTATACTATGACTTTTTTGTTGATTTTGGACGACATACTAACCTATGACATTTTAGATGATCTTTGAGGTAAAATAGCGTTTCTTCAGTTGGCTGTGTGGTTTGCAAAGCTCCTGTTGCAATACCGCTCATCAAGGAACAGTGGTTTGAATCCCAGCGAGGTCAAATATTTTTGGGTCACTTTTGATGACATACTATACTATGACTTTTTTGACTTATTTTGGACGACATACTAACCTATGAATTTTCGACTGATTTTGGACGACATACTAAACTATGTCTTTTTTGCCTAATTTTGGACGACATGCTAACCTATGACTATTTTGACTGATTACGGACAACATACTAATCTATGACTTTTTTGACTGATTATGGAAGACATACTAACCTATGACTTTTTTGACTGATTTTGGACGATATACTAAACTATGTATTTTTTGCCTAATTTTGGACGACATGCTAACCTATGACGTTTTTGACTGATTTTGGACAACATACTAACCTATGACTTTTTTGACTGATTACGGAAGACATACTAACCTATGACTTTTTTGACTGATTTTGGACGACATACTAACCTATGACGTTTTTGACTAATTTTGGACGACATACTATACTATGACGTTTTTGACTGATTTTGGACGACATACTAACCTATGACTTTTTTGACTGATTTTGGACGACATACTATACTATGACTTTTTTGACTGATTTTGGACGACATACTAACCTATGACTTTTTTGACTGATTTTTCGACAACATACTAATCTATGACTTTTTTGACTGATTTTGGACGACATACTTACCTATGACTTTATTGACTGATTTTGGACGACATACTAACCTATGACTTTTTGGACTGATTTTGGACGACATACAATACTATGACTTTTTTGACTGATTTCAGACGACATACTAACCTATGACGTTTTTGACTGATTTTGGACGACATACTAACCTATGACTTTTTTGACTGATTTTGGACGACATACTAACCTATGACATTTTAGATGATCTTTGAGGTCAAATAGTGTTTCTTCAGTTGGCTGTGTGGTTTGCAATGCTCCGACTGCAATACTGCTCTTCAAGGAACACTGGTTTGAATCCCAGCGAGGTCAAATATTTTTGGGTCACTTTTGATGACATACTATACTATGACGTTTTTGACTGATTTTGGACGACATACTAACCTATGACTTTTTTGACTGATTACGGAAGACATACTAACCTATGACTTTTTTGACTGATTTTGGACGACATACTATACTATGACGTTTTTGACTGATTTTGGACAACATACTAACCTATGACTTTTTTGACTGATTTTGGACGACATACTAACCTATGACTTTTTTGACTGATTTTGGACGACATACTATACTATGACGTTTTTGACTGATTTTGGACAACATACTAACCTATGACTTTTTTGACTGATTACGGAAGACATACTAACCTATGACTTTTTTGACTGATTTTGGACGACATACTATACTATGACTTTTTTGACTGATTTTGGACGACATACTAACCTATGACTTTTTTGACTGATTTTTCGACAACATACTAATCTATGACTTTTTTGACTGATTTTGGACGACATACTTACCTATGACTTTTTTGACTGATTTTGGACGACATACTATACTATGACGTTTTTGACTGATTTTGGACAACATACTAACCTATGACTTTTTTGACTGATTACGGAAGACATACTAACCTATGACTTTTTTGACTGATTTTGGACGACATACTAACCTATGACGTTTTTGACTAATTTTGGACGACATACTATACTATGACGTTTTTGACTGATTTTGGACGACATACTAACCTATGACTTTTTTGACTGATTACGGAAGACATACTAACCTATGACTTTTTTGACTGATTTTGGACGACATACTATACTATGACGTTTTTGACTGATTTTGGACAACATACTAACCTATGACTTTTTTGACTGATTTTGGACGACATACTAACCTATGACTTTTTTGACTGATTTTGGACGACATACTATACTATGACGTTTTTGACTGATTTTGGACAACATACTAACCTATGACTTTTTTGACTGATTACGGAAGACATACTAACCTATGAGTTTTTTGACTGATTTTGGACGACATACTATACTATGACTTTTTTGACTGATTTTGGACGACATACTAACCTATGACTTTTTTGACTGATTTTTCGACAACATACTAATCTATGACTTTTTTGACTGATTTTGGACGACATACTTACCTATGACTTTTTTGACTGATTTTGGACGACATACTATACTATGACGTTTTTGACTGATTTTGGACAACATACTAACCTATGACTTTTTTGACTGATTACGGAAGACATACTAACCTATGACTTTTTTGACTGATTTTGGACGACATACTAACCTATGACGTTTTTGACTAATTTTGGACGACATACTATACTATGACGTTTTTGACTGATTTTGGACGACATACTAACCTATGACTTTTTTGACTGATTTTGGACGACATACTATACTATGACTTTTTTGACTGATTTTGGACGACATACTATACTATGACGTTTTTGACTGATTTTGGACAACATACTAACCTATGACTTTTTTACTGATTACGGAAGACATACTAACCTATGACTTTTTTGACTGATTTTGGACGACATACTATACTATGACTTTTTTGACTGATTTTGGACGACATACTATACTATGACATTTTTTGGTAATTTTGGACAACATACTATACTATGACATTTTTTGGTGATTTTGGACGACATACTATACTATGACATTTTTGAGTGATTTTGGATGACATACTATACTATGACTTTTTTGACTGATTTTGGACGACATACTAACCTATGACTTTTTTGACTTATTTTGGATGACATACTAACCTATGACTTTTTTGACTGATTTTGAACGACATTCTAACCTATGACTTTTTTGACTGATTTTGGAGGACATACTAACCTATGACTTTTTTGACTGATTTTGGACGACAAACTAACCTATGACTTTTTTGACTGATTTTGGACGACATAGTAACCTATGACTTTTTTGACTGATTTTGGACGACATACTAACCTATGACTTTATTGACCGATTTTGGACAACATACTATACTATGACATTTTTGACAGAATTTGGACGACATACTAACCTATGACTTTTTGGACTGTTTTTGGACAACATACTAACCTATGACTTTTTTTCCCTGATTTTGGACAGCATACTAACCTATGACTTTATTGACTGATTTTGGACGACATACTATACTAAGACATTTTTGACTGAATTTGGACAACATACTAACCGATGACTTTTTTTCCCTGATTTTGGACAGCATACTAACCTATGACTTTTTTGACTGATTTTGGACGACATACTAACCTATGACTTTTTTGACTGATTTTGGATGACATACTAACCTATGACTTTTTTGACTGATTTCGGATGACATACTATACTATGACGTTTTTGACTGATTTTGGAGGACATACTAACCTATGACTTTTTTGACTGATTTTGGACGACATAGTATAACCTATGACTTTTTTGACTGTTTTTGGACGACATACTAACCTATGACTTTATTGACTGATTTTGGACGACATACTATACTAAGACATTTTTGACTGAATTTGGACGACATACTAACCTATGACTTTTTGGACTGTTTTTGGACGACATACTAACCTATGACTTTTTGGACTGATTTCGGACGACATACAATACTATGACTTTTTTGACTGATTTTGGACGACATAGTAACCTATGACTTTTTTGACTGTTTTTGGACGACATACTAACCTATGACTTTATTGACTGATTTTGGACGACATACTATACTAAGACATTTTTGACTGAATTTGGACGACATACTAACCTATGACTTTTTTTGACTGATTTTGGACGACATACTATACTATGACGTTTTTGACTGAATTTGGACAACATACTAACCTATGACTTTTTTGACTGATTTCGGACGACATACAATACTATGACTTTATTGACTGATTTTCGACGACATACTATACTATGAAATTTTTGACTGATTTTGGACAACATACTAACCTATGACTTTTTTGACTGATTCCGGACAACATACTATACTATGACTTTTTTGACTGATTTTGGACGACATACTAACCTATGACTTTTTTGACTGATTTTGGATGACATACTAACCTATGACTTTTTTGACTGATTTCGGACGACATACTATACTATGACGTTTTTGACTAATTTTGGACGACATACTAACCTATGACTTTATTGACTGATTTTGGACAACAACCTATACTATGACATTTTTGACAGAATTTGGACGACATACTAACCTATGACTTTTTGGACTGTTTTTGGACGACATACTTACCTATGACTTTATTGACTGATTTTGGACGACATACTATACTAAGACATTTTTGACTGAATTTGGACGACATACTAACCTATGACTTTTTTTGACTGATTTTGGACGACATACTATACTATGACGTTTTTGACTGAATTTGGACAACATACTAACCTATGACTTTTTTTGCCTGATTTTTAACAACATACTAACCTTTGACTTTTTTGACTGATTTTGGACGACATACTAACCTATGACTTTTTTGACTGATTTTGGACGACATACTAACCCATGACTTTTTTGACTGATTTTGGATGACATACTAACCTATGACTTTTTTGACTGAATTTGGACGACATACTAACCTATGACTTTTTGCACTGTTTTTGGACGACATACTAACCTAGGACTTTTTGGACTGATTTCGGACGACATACAATACTTTGACTTTTTTGACTGATTTTGGACGACATACTAACCTATGACTTTTTTGACTGTTTTTGGACGACATACTAACCTATGACTTTATTGTCTGATTTTGGACGACATACTATACTAAGACATTTTTGACTGAATTTGGACGACATACTAACCTATGACTTTTTTGACTGATTTTGGACGACATACTGTACTAAGACATTTTTTCCCTGATTTTGGACAGCATACTAACCTATGACTTTTTTGACTGATTTTGGACGACATACTAACCTATGACTTTTTTGACTGATTTTGGACGACATACTAACCTATGACTTTTTTGACTGATTTTGGATGACATACTAACCTATGACTTTTTTGACTGATTTCGGATGACATACTATACTATGACGTTTTTGACTGATTTTGGAGGACATACTAACCTATGACTTTTTTGACTGATTTTGGACGACATAGTATAACCTATGACTTTTTTGACTGTTTTTGGACGACATACTAACCTATGACTTTATTGACTGATTTTGGACGACATACTATACTAAGACATTTTTGACTGAATTTGGACGACATACTAACCTATGACTTTTTGGACTGTTTTTGGACGACATACTAACCTATGACTTTTTGGACTGATTTCGGACGACATACAATACTATGACTTTTTTGACTGATTTTGGACGACATAGTAACCTATGACTTTTTTGACTGTTTTTGGACGACATACTAACCTATGACTTTATTGACTGATTTTGGACGACATACTATACTAAGACATTTTTGACTGAATTTGGACGACATACTTACCTATGACTTTTTTTGACTGATTTTGGACGACATACTATACTATGACGTTTTTGACTGAATTTGGACAACATACTAACCTATGACTTTTTTGACTGATTTCGGACGACATACAATACTATGACTTTATTGACTGATTTTCGACGACATACTATACTATGAAATTTTTGACTGATTTTGGACAACATACTAACCTATGACTTTTTTGACTGATTCCGGACAACATACTATACTATGACCTTTTTGACTGATTTTGGACGACATACTAACCTATGACTTTTTTGACTGATTTTGGATGACATACTAACCTATGACTTTTTTGACTGATTTCGGACGACATACTATACTATGACGTTTTTGACTAATTTTGGACGACATACTAACCTATGACTTTATTGACTGATTTTGGACAACATACTATACTATGACATTTTTGACAGAATTTGGACGACATACTAACCTATGACTTTTTGGACTGTTTTTGGACGACATACTAACCTATGACTTTATTGACTGATTTTGGACAACATACTATACTATGACATTTTTGACAGAATTTGGACGACATACTAACCTATGACTTTTTGGACTGTTTTTGGACGACATACTAACCTATGACTTTATTGACTGATTTTGGACGACATACTATACTAAGACATTTTTGACTGAATTTGGACGACATACTAACCTATGACTTTTTTTGACTGATTTTGGACGACATACTATACTATGACGTTTTTGACTGAATTTGGACAACATACTAACCTATGACTTTTTTTGCCTGATTTTGAACAACATACTAACCTTTGACTTTTTTGACTGATTTTGGACGACATACTATACTATGACGTTTTTGACTGATTTTGGACAGCATACTAACCTATGACTTTTTTGACTGATTTTGGACGACATACTATACTAAGACATTTTTGACTGAATTTGGACAACATACTAACCTATGACTTTTTTTCCCTGATTTTGGACAGCATACTAACCTATGACTTTTTTGACTGATTTTGGACGACATACTAACCTATGACTTTTTTGACTGATTTTGGACGACATACTAACCTATGACTTTTTTGACTGATTTTGGATGACATACTAACCTATGACTTTTTTGACTGATTTCGGACGACATACTATACTATGACGTTTTTGACTGATTTTGGACGACATACTAACCTATGACTTTTTTGACTGATTTTGGACGACATAGTATAACCTATGACTTTTTTGACTGATTTTGGACGACATACTAACCTATGACTTTATTGACTGATTTTGGACAACATACTATACTATGACATTTTTGACAGAATTTGGACGACATACTAACCATGACTTTTTGGACTGTTTTTGGACGACATACTAACCTATGACTTTTTGGACTGATTTCGGACGACATACAATACTATGACTTTTTTGACTGATTTTGGACGACATAGTAACCTATGACTTTTTTGACTGTTTTTGGACGACATACTAACCTATGACTTTATTGACTGATTTTGGACGACATACTATACTAAGACATTTTTGACTGAATTTGGAAGACATACTAACCTATGACTTTTTTTGACTGATTTTGGACGACATACTATACTATGACGTTTTTGACTGAATTTGGACGACATACTAACCTATGACTTTTTTGACTGATTTTGGACGACATACTAACCTATGACTTTTTTTGCCTGATTTTGAACAACATACTAACCTATGACTTTTTTGAATGATTTTGGACGACATACTATACTATGAAGTTTTTGACTGATTTTGGACAGCATACTAACCTATGACTTTTTTGACTGATTTTGGACGACATACTAACCTATGACTTTATTGACTGATTTTGGACGACATACTATACTAAGACATTTTTGACTGAATTTGGACAACATACTAACCTATGACTTTTTTTCCCTGATTTTGGACAGCATACTAACCTTTGACTTTTTTGACTGATTTTGGACGACATACTAACCTATGACTTTATTGACTGATTTTGGACGACATACTATACTAAGACATTTTTGACTGAATTTGGACAACATACTAACCTATGACTTTTTTTCCCCTGATTTTGGACAACATACTAACCTATGACGTTTTTGGACTGATATCGGACGACATACTATACTATGACTTTTTTGACTGATTTTGGACGACATACTAACTCATTTTTGATGACTTACCAACCTATGACTTTTTTGTCACATTTTGGACGAGATACTAAAGTATGTTTTTTTTGTCATCTTTTGGAAGACATGCTTACCTATGACTATTTTGTCACATTTTGGATGAGATACTAACCTATGACTTTTTTGTCATATTTTGTACGACATACTAATGTATGACTTTTTTGTCTCAGTTTGGACCACATACTAACCTATGACTTTTTGGTCAAGTTTTGGATGACATACTAACCTATGACTTGTCACATTTTGGACGACATACTTAAGTATGACTTTTTTTGTCAAATTTTGGACGACACACTTAACAAGGCCAGCAGAGATAAGCAGACTTCACCACATTCACGCAACAAGCCTCTGGTGGCCCTTGTTGGTCTCGGTGGCAAGTGCAAGTGCAGATGAACAGACAGACTGACAGACACACAGATCTACCAAAAACAATACTTTACTTCCACTCCGTGGTGTGAAGTAACAACAATGTAAAACAGCTCCAATATTACCCTGTTTTCAGATGTGATGGGGAAAAAAACCTAACTTTCAATGAACCACACTCCACCAGCTTATGTTCACTTTAACCAGTGTTTTATTTCTACACAATAAATGACAGCAAAATGAACATGATACTCATCTTTATGACTCTTCCTTATGAAAATATAGTACACATGTTTTTCCATGTACCAGAGCACCAAAAAATATATATAATTGCAACTGTGGTAACAGAGAGAAACGTTCAACTTAAACATAAAAGTCCAATCTGTTGTATATGTGCCAGAAAAAGTGCATACTGTGTAAGAACCAAAAAGAGAGGAGGCCATCAGAGGGGAGGGAGGAAAGGACCACTGGGTCTGATGGCAACCTTTACAGTGTTGGTGAAATCCTCAGCAAACACAAAGGCATTGGGAAAAAGACTCAATGATGTACAGTATGGAGTGAGGAGGATTGATGTTTGGTGCCAGTCAACTCAGACAAATCTGAAAAATAAACCTCTCGATGTTTAACAAAGATCAGTCAAGTCGGAGCATGAGGATGAATTTCAACAGACTCCTACGACCCACAAATGACCATCTTGGGTTTTATTCATCTTGACAACAAATAAATAATTTATGATTCAATGGATAAATTCATGGTTTTAGACAACTGACAACAGTGCTTGTACTTAAGCCTTTATGAACAAATAAATGCAGACAGCAAGTGGTGTGGTAAAGCATCACAGGTCTTTTTTTTTTACTTTTTCTGTCTTGCAGGTGATACTTTGACACAATGCACAAACATATTCACGGTTCATCTCTTTGTATAATAATTATGATTAAAAAAATCAATCCAAGAGCTACTCCCAAACAGTTAGTACATGGTTTGCAAATACAATCATCATGTAATATTATTATTTACATCTTAAAATATATTTGTTGAGCAATCAGGTACGAAACATTGCAATAATACCACTAGTTATCCACATAATATGTAAATACATTTTTTTTGTACTTTCCCACTTAGAAAAAAGGACAATTCACTTATTTATTTTTATTTAATGAGAGATTAGGAAACAGACGTAAGTGGACCATTCTATAACCAGAGGCCTGTGAGAGGTACTTCATGTGGTACAATACACAAAGAAAATGTCTTACAACAAGATGGCACATCAGCATTTTTTCTCCACAATGATCTGAGAAGAAACATCAATAGATTCTTGTATTTTTTTTTCACCCAACATCACTCTTTAATGAGTTAGACGCCACACCATTTTTTCCAATTTTTTTTAGACGAGCAATACAACAATCTGGTGTTAAATTAAAAACAAAAGATCGACTATTGGTGGTTATCAAAGCTGCGACCCAAATCATGTGATATGATAAGCATAGGGCTCTATGTTTGTGAGAAGAAACTGTGTTCCCTTTGCCTAACTTCAAAAGACTCTGTAAGCTGGGCAAACATCCTCTCTCATTTTCACAGGGCCAGCTTGACCCTAGCGGCTCTGTGCAGGCATACCTGACAGTGACAGATGAGGCAGTGTGTGTCGAGGAGCGGGGAGGTGGAGGTAGGAGCAGAGGAGTGGTGGAGAGTCCCAGAGAGGGATGGCTGCCATCCCTAGGAGAAACTCTGACTCACTGGCCTCGGCTTGTTGCCAGTCAGCACCAGCCACCCTTGGCCCAGGGGCAGCCTCTGTGAGTACACATTTTCACACCTGGACAAACAGCTAGACAAGCCAGGAAAAGCAGCCCACCCATCCTTACCTCACTCCCTGCCCACCCTCCACTCCACTACCTCTCCAAGATCACTCTATCTGAGGCACCACTGGCTGCCTTTTGACCTCCAGTCCTTTCACTTCACTTCATTTCATTTTATTTTTTTAATCCTCTCTTTTGCCACTAGCCCTCAGCTGTGTAAAAGCATTCCCTTCACCTTACACTGGCTTGGAAAATAGTATTTGCTATATGATGGATTTTGTACTTGCCATTATATACTTGTGTGCATTTAAACAAGCAAATTAAGGTTTAAAAAAACAACAACTACATTCTGGATTTGAAGGGGAAACTATACACTGTAACTGGATGCAAGCAGTATTAATCCACACTTTGTGACCAATTTTTTGTTGTATGGTTGTGGGTTTGATGTAGACTGTATGTTTGATCCATGCATGACAGCAATGATTGCAACAGAGTGTGATGACAGACAGACAGACAGACAGCTTTTTTTTTTTTTACTCACAACCAAATAATGTTTCCGTTTATAAGAACAATGTAAAAAATAACTTACATGAACATTAAATATAACTTAAAAAAGTATAACACTCTCAATAAATAGTTCTACTATGTACACCATTGTTATGAGACGCAAAAAAAAGAAATGTCACTAAAATACCAAAAAATATAGAAGCAGCAAACATTACAGGCATGAGGTACAGCAAGGGATCCTGTGAAGACTACAGTAGAGAGGCGATGTCCTCATCCAATAAGCAATCTTATACTTTCTTCAATTAGTATCTCGGTTAACTGTGGGTTATGGGCACCTTCTCCAATATTCATAATAGAATTTGTCATGGTGACAGATTAGCAGTCGTGTTGTATAATGTTTCTGATACAAATAGACTGATGATAAAAGTGATAGAATTAAGTCAAAGAATGTGGAAGCAACTGTTATATATAGGAATGAAGGGAGGAAGGATCCACTGACAGGTTTTAAATTCACTCAGTGGCTGGAACGACGTCCACTGACCTCAACGGCAAGTGATAAACCACTCTCTCTCTCTCTCCCCACTGGTGGCAGTTCTATGTAAAGCAGCAGTATCTGGATTAATTATATGATATAGAAGTTGATAATATCAACATAATACAGGTCTCTCTTTTTTTTTTTTTTTCCTTTCTTTGCTTTTTTTTTTTTTTTTTTTTAAACCAGGGCTAGGCTATATGATTTCATATAAAGTGTTAAATGTAATCGCTGAAGATGATGTAGCCTGAAGAATGCTCTTGGAAAGTTTCATATTTCATAAAAGTTACAAAGTTCCCTTTGAACGGGGGATTTCTTCATTTAAGCGTTTCCTTCACTTTTGCAGGTTCTCCAAAATGTACACCTTCACCTTAGGAATATCAGGGCAAAACAAAACAAAACAAACCTTCAATCTAGCTAGACCTTACATATGTGACAATATACTTTCAATATACAATATACCCTCTATATATAATGTATTGCGGGCCCCCTTTAGTAAGATTCGGGGCCTCTAAGAGTGATGGAGGATGATAGTTAAGGTCTGGAGGAGTATTTAGGTTCAGATACAACTAAAACACTAACAACAGGAAGAGTTATAGCAACACAGGGAGTCAGATGACCAAATATTGTACAGTTTGTTTCAGATCACCATTCTGACAATAGCAGCTTCTAAAGTTTTTTGAAAGATTTTTGTTTTCTTCATACATGGCAACTAAAAAAAAAGTGCAGTAACTGAGGTCAATTATACAAACACTGATTAAATATGACATATTGGAAAACAAAACAAAACATGAAAATGAAAACAAAAACATCTCCTGTCCTTCAAGAACATAAAGTAATATTTACAAAATGTTTTTTTTTCTTTTTTGCTGTATTTGGTGGAAAATAATACCTTTCTCTGCATGTTCTCTCGCTAACATCGGTTTAAAAAAAAAGATAAGACATGATATTGGACATTACCACTTTGTTGTACAGTCTGTTGTATACAATTGTTTCCCCGCTCTTGAGAATGATGTGGAATGTTTTAGCAGCCTAATATGAGTCAGAGAGGCCCGCGCCGCTGACCCAAATGAAATGGCAAGTTAAGAGTCACGCTGATTGTAATCATGACTTCACTTTCAGCCAAATAGCAGCAGCAACGTTTAGACCAATGTACCAAGCAGCTTTCATTATCGAATGAGCACGAATAAAAGCAAGCGTGTGTGTATGTGTGTGTCTGGAATGACGAATAACAAAATACAAAGCAGTCGTAGCAGCCATGAAATCTATTGAAGTTAATTGGAGGGGACGGACACCCAGGTTCACAATACTGAAAAGTGCCAATCACAACCAATTGCACTTTCTTTTTTTTTACTGCAGAGATAAACATAAAGGTAAAACTAATTACTCACCAGTGAGTCTCAGTGACCATTGATCATATTGGGAATGCTAATGCTGTATTGACATATACATCCAAATGTCATGTTTACGTACATTGTTGCATGTGTGCGTAGAGCTGATAGTCCCGTACTAGTAAGAGGGGAGTGAATGAGTTTTGTTTATGTGTGTGTGCAGATGTGGTCTCCTCCCACCTATATACTCATTCTCACTGACAGCCATGGCCTCTATCCAGCCCTTTATTTCTGTACTCTTGTGTGACTGTACTGTGCAATAAAAAAAAAAAAGAAAAAGCCACAGACTCCTTACAAGAATTGACTACATTCTGAACACAGCTGGGATCATTTTATTTTCAGTTTAAACATTTTAAAATCGGTGCTCGAGGAAGCAGAGTTCTTATCGAGCGCCGTGAGGGAGGAGTTCAAACTGAAACCAAAAATCAACCCAACCCAAAGTGAGGTGTTATGGATGACATTCTTTAAGTCGTGGTCAACGTACATACTGTTTTCTCGGGGTGGGAGAGGAGGCGGTTAAATGGGGATTAATGAGTGAGGTTCTGAGTTTTGTGTTTGTTTGTTTTTAAAGTTCTTAGTGCATTTCATAACGTGGTATTATCATATACATATTCATATGTGCGGAAGGTAATTCATGTCACACGTGCAAGCGTGAGTGGATGCGATCAAGAGGTACTTTAAGCAGCAAGGCAGACAACCCTATTGGATGTCTAGCAGCAGACATAGTAGCAGAAGCCATGCACACGCACACACACACACACACACACACACACACAGGAAAAAAGGTTTTGGTTACGCATTCAAGGTTTTGCTCAAAGTATAAAACTGTTTTCGGGGAAATTGCGTGTGTGTGTGTGTGGTGGGTCAACAATTAGCTTTTGTGTGGAATCTGTGGCTCAACATACAGCGAGACACCACAGGCAAATATGAACCTTCATTAGTTGAAATACACGTTTAGGTGTTTGTTTTACTAAACTGTGTTATCAAATTGTACTTTTGTAAAACTGTCCTGTACATCAGAGCCAAACATGGACGTTCTCAGCGTATCAGATCTTGGGTTGTTAAATAGTGGTTTCTAAGATAACATGTATAAGGGATTTCTCAAATTTAGTTTTGTAATACTCATTTTTAATTTTTCATGTATGTAACATGGTTAAATGTGGCTTATTCTTTATGGTGGTTCAACAGAAAAAATATTGTATAAAAACATTTAACTGTGAAGATAATGTATGGTAAAGTTATGTGTTTAAAGTTACAGTTTTTTTTGTTGTTTTTTTAAATGGCTCTATTTAAATGGGAACCTGATGGTAATGTTTTAAAGCTTGTTGTACTAATTGTTTGAATCATATTCACCTGTGGTGTCTCGCCTATCAATATGGCTGTCTCATTCCCGGTCAAGCTCGGTATAACCACTACAGCGTCTGATGTGCCAGTGAAGAAACACACGACTGAAAAAGACACAAGAGCTACAGAACGTCTGACAAGTGTGAAACCAGCGACGACAGAAGCACGCGCGCTTGTCTTCCCTTCACTGCAAAAATCTAGGTAGAACATGCCTTCAAAGTGTCAGAGAATTTTTCTTTTTTTTTTTTCCTTCATATTTGAAACACACAAAGCCAACAACAACTCTCCCCCCCCCCCACCCCAATGTCTGAGTTATCGTATAGGTTTGATCATGTGATTGTAGAGCAAGGTCACTAAAGTAGACACTGAAGCCACAGCACAAAACTGAACAAAAGGCATGCTACCTAGGCTTGGTTATGTTTTTGTGTTTGCTTTCTTATTCTATAAAAAATGTCTGCTTCAGATTTCTTTTTTTTTTTTGCTATATATGTTGTTTTTTTTTGATGATGATGATGATGATGATGATGATGATATTGCAGGGTTACTTTCCTTAGAGTAGAGTAGTGGGTGAGAAATGGAGTTTTCAGTGGAGTCTCATGAGTCCCATCCTCATTCCTAGACCTTTGTGTGGTGTGGAGGTGGAGGCCTTTTTCAGCTGGTCGGGGGTTGCAGTATGGACGGAGAGGTATGCCTTTTAAGCAGCATGTGCAGGAAATTGGAGGCCGAGAGGAGGATGAAGGCTGTGTTGTGTTGGAGCAAGGTTTCTGGGATGTTTGGTTGGTAGGTTGGTCACCCCAGGGAATGGACATGTTCATCCCTTCTGTTCTCTATCGCGTTGGGGTCCCGACAGGAGCACTCATCTCGTATGTCGCACGACATGGGGAAAGGAATCACCTGGACGGGAGAGACAAAGACACAAAGTCATTAAGTTTGATTGCTAATTGATCTTTTCACTGCATTATAAATGCCTACTGGGTGGTCAAAGGTCAAATACAAGATGCCTTATCATCCTTATTATGGTCCCCCTAAAAACATTTAAGGCTATTGTTTAATGTGATGAATACTTTATTTTATGGCCCTATTACATTTGTTATTTTTATAATGCTTTCAGCCGACTTGCACACCATTTCGTTTTCCACATTTCTTTATCTCTGCCATATGTGCCCAGACAAGCTAGCTCATCATCACTGATGTAGACCAACTTTTCTAAAACATCAAAGGGGTCTGAAATTGAACCGGCGTGCTTCTCATCAATTTCTTTGACTCGGTTTTTATTGGGTACACAAACTGGGTACAAAGTGTACTCAGCGTTTGCTGCTATTGTGACCATTCGTCTGAGGAAAGTGTTTTTTGGTGAATTTATCACAGATGATCTATTTCCACGTCCAAACCTCTGAATATCAGATCAATCATGATCAGCCTCTCTGATAATCGGATGTCAAAGATAAATACTGAAGGTGAAAATAGAACCGGAGGATCATTGGCCATTGCCCCTGGCATTTGACGTCACTGGATAGTGTTGCCAATGCGTCACCAGCACCAGCTGCTGCTGCCTTGTCTGCTTGTGTCTCAGGGGGCCGTCTTCAGCTGTTTAGATACGCAAAATACGTCCCTCCTCTCCAGGCTAAACAAGGAACACATGTGGTCGAAGTCATGGAAGGCAGGCAGCAGACCAAGGCCGTGTCTGCTTTTGTGCCCTGGTAGCTTATCAGATCAATCTGTGGGAAGCCTGCAGGCAATGTCACTTTGTCTTGTTGGGATTTAATGCTATTGGTTCTTCTCAGTTTTTCATATTTACTGCTTTATAAAATGTCACATTGTCCATTCAATGAATTACAATTTCATAACACCACAGTATTGAACTGAACAAATTCTGATGTTTTGGGACTTTGAGGCTGACTAATATACCTTTTTGTGTTTACATTTTATTTTATTTAGTTCACTGTTAAAAGTACTATGTGTTTTCAATACAGGCCTTGACTTAAAAAAAGTAAAGAGAAAAAGTCTTAAAAATGATGGTAAGCTTTGGCACATTGGTGAATAAAATGTAATTATTTGGGCAAAATCTTGTTTTTTCAGGCCCTTTCACGGAGTTAAGATTAAAATTATGTTACCATTAAACAATTTACCACTTCGTAGTTGTGCTAAAAGTGCATCATAAAATTAGTCTCCCATTTTACTGTCCAATGGCACAGTAAAGTAAATGTCGAAAATGTAAAATGTTATGGTCAGTGGTAAAAGCAAAACACAGGAAACAGTCCCAATGGTTTGTGAGAGACCAGGATTTGTAGACGGCAGTTCTGTGGAATGACACGGGGGAGCATGCTAGTCACTAAGGTCTAGTGACGCAGGCTCCCCTTTGAAATGGGGTATAAAATACGTTTTTAGTGTGCGTATGTATGTGTGTGTGTGGTGGTGGTGGTGGAGGGGGTAGGGGGGGTTCCCCTAATGTGAGGGCCAGGTGGGCAGTGCCCAGACTCCTCTGAGAAAATGAGGCCTACATGTGACGACTTTACAAGCCCAGGGCCGGACACACTTCAGTAACAGCTGTCAACCGCGTGAGCGGTGTTTCCTCTTTTGCAATTTTGGAGCCAAAAAAATGGCTTGTCTCTTTTAGAGTCTCTTCCTTAGTTTGCCGTGCTTTAACCCACCACCCTTTCTCTCGCGCTCTCTCTCCCTTTTTCTCTCTCTCCGTCAGCACACCTTCTGCCTCCTACCTCCCTTCCACACCTCACTTCTCATCCAAGGCCACTTCTGTTTATCGCTCTATCTAGAGAATGATGGTGGGTGGCAAATTTGACATGGTTTCCTTTGACCTTGACCTTCAGGGTGGCTGGGCCAGCTGCCACATCTGGCCTCAACTTAGGTTTCTCACAGGGTGGCTAGGAAATGGGACTAGCTGGCCTTGTGGGCCTTGGGGCCCTCATTCTGCCCCATGTCCCAGGGCTAGAGGAGGGCTGGGGGAAGACAACCACTCACAGCAACATGAAAGCCCCTCTGAGGAACGCAGACCTTGCACAAGCCATATCCTTCCATCTCAGAGAGATTAACATCAAGTTCCTCTCTATATTTCTGTTTGTGCATGTGTCAGTGCATACAGGAAAAAAGGTGATGTATGGGGCACCTACCTAGGAAAAACAGGGAACTTGCTGATCTACAGAGGCTAAGACTGAGTAACTGAGTTATTAGAGTTTATTTAGAGTGTATAAAAATAAGCATGTCTATTTGAATGCAACATTCTCTACATGAGAAACAAAACCAAAATGCAGCGTGCCAAGATGCAAAAAAGACTTCAGACAATTTGTTGTTTTGAACCAACGAGCCAAACGTGACGTCTGAGAAAAAGCCATAGTATTTAACGGAGAACGATATATACAAAACTGGGAGAAATGTATAAATGAGAAAAAAACAAAGCAGGACCTCATTAAGGAAGGGGAACGAGCAACTTGAGAGCAAAGAACACATAACCTAGTTTGGCAAAGTTAGCGCAAACACTTGGCATCAGCAAACATCTAAAGCTCCTAAACACGGTGGGGAGTTCCCCCACCCGAGTGCCCCCCGGTGTGTAACTACCTACGCTCAGTTGTATAGAAAAGCCCTGTTATCCTCACTTCCCCTCATGCTTGGATGCATTTGGCAAACCCTATCCTCGGCCCCTGCGACCCACACACACACAGACACACAAGGAAGGTGCGGCATGCTGTTAATGATTTGCCATAAGCACTAATTTGCAGTGAATTAACAAAACATACAAAATAAGGGGGGAAACAATGTATTTCTTGATGCCATGACTAAGAAACACTCCTATCCGTGCCTCAGTCTCCTCCTCCCTTTTAATGGGCCTGGCAGGACCTTGGCAGTGGGGAAACAAGTAAACGTAACTGCCTAAAGCTGTTAAAAAAATAAAGAGCTTTTGATGGGATGGCTTTCTTGGCATCATGTACTTTTTATTTTTATTTTTTTGTTTTGTAGGACATATTAAGGCAGAAAGTTCTGGAAAAAATAACGAATATTATGTACTGTATCTCTAATCAATATTTATGTTACAGTATACGGTATTAGAATGGCGTTCATGTTGTAACGATATATGAAAATACCATCTTATTCTCAAGGCTGTTTCCAGCTTGGTAAAAACAAAAGTAATAGTGCGGTGATAAAGAGATGGCATTACAATAAATAACACACCATGTTATTTAGTAAAATCCAGGTAAGCTTGGTACTGACAATTTCCAGGCTACTTTGTGAGTCAAATTTGATAATTACTATATCATAAAGTTAGTACGTGTATGTGTCTTCCATTGTTTTCCCCGCACACATTTCCCTATTGCTATTGCCAAGGTATTACTTAGTGATTACTAAAGAAATAAGAAGACTGTATTACCATATTAGTTTCCTATTAGTGAATTATTTCCATACTATATTGGTACTGTTATGCAATCATATATGTAGTGTTTCCCATTGGATTGTTTATTGTAGATAGATGTCTGTTAAAAATTACAGACATGACCATAAATCTGCAAAAAACAATACATATACATATATACATATATATATATATAAATATATATATACATATATATATATATCAATTTACATTTTGAAAGCAAGCAAAGGGCTTTGCATCCGTGAGTCACCAGCACGGACAGAGAGGTTAGTGGTCAGGGGGTGGCTATCATGGACCATCAGCTGAGACACAAACATCAATTGAGCCACATGGAAAGTCACGTAGGGAGCGCACTTTTGCCAGAATTAGAGTTGTTACCAGGGGCGAGGGACTAACCCAAAACCCCCGCCATCACGCAGACAGAAAAACATACAGGCACATTTAGAAATAGTTGTTTTAAAGAGGCCAAGCCATATAACTATATAATCGGTGTCCTCTGCGTACTGCTCCCAGCATCCAAGAAAGGAATTCCTTCCAAACTGGGGGGGGCTACAAAACGGGTCTACCCTCAGAAAGGCATATGCTGGCCTGCTCTCCTCCCTGCGTCTCCAAATCCAGCCAACAGCTTGCAACTATTAAGGGGAGATCCTGTGGTGACCTTACGTGCAGCCAGTCCTTGCACCTTCAAAGCTCCTGGGGTGAAATAATACACAGCAAGTCATCCAGAACTCCTTAATACACAAATCTCAACCAAAATAAAAGATGAGAGCAGCATTTGCTGGGAAAAGGGAAGTAAAAGTAAATGAGCAACTGACTCCCATCGCGTTCCTCTTCAGGAGTAATCTGGAAATATTTAAGGATTGATAACCTAATTCCGACAACAGCTTTTCAGCTTTGAAAGGAGCAGAAGCCTCTCAGTTGTTGTGTCTGGAAGAAGATGTATCACATTCCAAAACGTTTTATGATTTCTTTTTTTTTTTTTTATATTGTACAATTGAATCATTTCATGTTTGAAAGGCATGATATTTGATGTTGGGAAACAAAAAACATAAAATAATAATAATAATCATGCAAATGCTGTAAAGAAGCCACTTTATTGTCTTCTGCTTAAGTGGGCGTGAGCAGATGTGTGCATCTGCTGTGTTGCATCTCCTCCATCAGTTGACTGGAGACAGTAGTGGTATGCACATTTAGTTTTGGGTCAAAGAAAAGAACAAATGAGACAAAGGAATTTTCTTTTTAACCTTTGGACAGAAATAAAGGACACAATGATATATGGCTACAATGATGAGGGAGAATGAAAGTCTGTTGTAATATTTCATTTTGTCCTGTTCTTTTCCCTTTACCTCATTACCAAGGATAAGAGGGAAACAGTGGATGAAAAAGGGTTTGGCAAAAGTACAAATAATATTTGTGTCTGGGCGTGTGTGTGTGTGTGTGTGTGTGTGTGTGCTCATCGTTCAGTGGAAGGGGGTCATACTATCATTCTTATGCACTGTGTCAAAACATAAAACATTAAGACTCCCACTGCATTTTCAGTGCACGACTGATGACTAGTATCATCAAGTGAAAGATCATGCACGAAACGCTTTGATGAATTCATCTCAGTCGTTGCTGTTGTTGCTGGTGTTTTACAGCAGTTGGCCTCCACAGTGTTGCATCACTGCAATCTTCCACCCTCTCTCTTCTGCCTCCTTCTACTTTTCCTTCTCAGTGACCTTCTCAAATACAGCGATTCAACTACTCCAGTGACTGATGAAGACGGTAAAGACCGGCTTTGAACATGGCCACCGCACATGTCACATCAAAGAATCTTCACTCTGACAGAGAACAGAATCTATGACAACAAAAACCATGTTCAGAAATAATTACAAAAGTTGGGAAAGGTCTGTACTTGTGGTCTGGAAGAGAACATTGATTTCCTGCTAAAGAGGAAAACACTGCCTGTCTTTGTCACCCAGCAAGTGAATCACTCAGCAGCTCAGAGGAGGACTCATAAACAAGTTACAGATTCCTTCTGTCATACATTGTCTTTTTCTTTTGTTTTTATGCATCCCCATCCTTCGTTGCCTGCCACGCATGTGTTTAGTTTGGTGGAAAATCAGAATCAGGTGCAAAATATCCTGTTTCTGTTTTGACAGAGTTGATCAAATAGGGATGACTATGAAGGCCGTGTCCGAGAGGAATAAACAACCGAATGTTAACGCCTAACTAAACGCAAATACCGAAATGATGATAAATACAGAGGGAAGTAAATGGACAAAAGGAAATATCAAAGTAACCTGATTAACTTATCGGGGAGGGAATTTGACTAATAATTTAACACTGACGTTCAGGCTTAGCCAAGGCACCAAGCAACATGTGGATGTAAGTAAGCAGCATCAATTAGGCAATCGGGTACGAAATGAAAGGGATTATATCAAACATCTGGCTTTTCCTCTGTTGCCATATCAATTTCACATATCAGCTCCATTCCTTGGTGTTTCCGTTTTGTTGTTCACCCACCACAACCTTCATCGCTGCTTGCTGCTGGCAGCTGATGAATAACATTACAATTGCTCATTTCAGAATAACTCTTCATATCGTTCTGAATAGTTTCATGGGGACCCACAAGTGGAAAACACCAGCCAGACTGTTTTCTTTGAATAAAGCCAGGAACCAAATGCCTTCAATTTAGAAATTGCACAAGCAGTCTGGAGTTCTTGTGATCACAAATAAAGTCAGTGTTATTCTAAATGTGTTATCAACACTTTTCTATACTTTTAAGGAAGAAAAGGGTTATTGGGGGGGAATTACCAGAAATACCCCTTTTCCTCTGTGTATCCATATGTGATTGACAGCAGCTGGTGGGCTGAACCCCGCCAGGGCAATGCAAGACTAAATAAATAAACCTTCACTGTAGCTTACAAGCCATGAGCAGACATTGTTTTAAGCCTATGAACAGTACAAGGTGATATTTGCACAAGTGTTTACATGCTGTTTAACGTGCAGCGCCTGAGCAGATCATTGGCAATCTAGCCGGAAAAGTGAAGTTAGCGGAGCACTTTTCCACATTGAAATGTTTTTGTCGCTCTTTGTTAGACAAGTTACAGCTCGGGGCACGTGTTCAAGTTTGAAATAAAATAGAAATAAAAATGATTTCCAAATCTCCCAATTCTGACACTCCTATGTGAAAAAGTAAAACGTTTTAAGTGATGATATTTTGTCCATTTGTCCAAATGTGCTTGTTTTCTACCACTTTATCCTTCACATGACAATCTACATCATCCTCCACAATCCAAGAGGACATAGTACAAAAGGCGGCGCACACCCTGGACGGGTCACCACAACCATCACTCTCACACCTGTTGGTGTTTTTCTGGACCGTGGGAGGGATGAATGTGTACCCAGAGTATTCTGAGAGAACCCACGCACACATGGGGGAAAACAGGCACACGCGGTAGGTTGAACAGGGGCTCTGAACCGGTGACCTTCTTCCTGTGAGGCAGCAATGCTAAAATGCTAGCCACTTTTCTGCCCTGTGGCCCAAGGAAGAACTTTCCCATTGGGTTGGTTTGACTCACTGACTCATCTTCAGATTTTAGTTTTACACCAACGTTGACTGACTTGACCAAAGCTCCCTTTGATGTACAACATAACCACTCAACAAGACCCACTGTCTGCTCTGCTCTTGCCCGGCTCGACCTCTTGTTGCTGCAGTAATTCAATAGAGTCCATCCTCCCATTGGGGTCTCTCACTTAACGTGAGTTATGCAAGCGTTGGCTGAACCCTTGCACAGGATCGGGGCCATGCAGAGATGCAGAGATGAGATAGCGTCAATCAACAGCAGTGAAACCACTTCAGGAGTAAGGTCACGTCCCAGCGGGCTACTCACGGACTTTCCTGCTGTCATTGAACGGGGGATGTGAGGCCTTAAATCTAACACTTAAGCCACGAATAAAGGGCAAAAAAAAAAATGAATAATCAAACTATGCACCCCTCTCTGTGAATCCAAGGTTATTGACCTTGTTTTTCCTCATTTTTCAGAACAACACTTGCCAGACATTGAGTGATTCGTGATAACTGCAGAGGTATCAGTGATCGGGTCGAAGCCACATGTGGAATACGCCAGAAAAGCAGATGTAGCATCACAGAACCTACAACTCACTTTCAATTGGATCGCTCCTGCCAGCAGCTGCATGGCGTGAGCCAGACAATGCACCTCTTAGATTTAAAAGTTCCTACCCCAGCGATGACCAAACCTTTGTGAAATGCACATCTTGATACTGAAATATAACTGCACTGATTCATGGCAGTCACATGTAAGAGGCACAGTGAAGATTTTAAAAGCTTTTTAACGCTCACACGTTGGGTAGTTGAATAAACGCAGGCACATTACAAAAGAAAATAAGAAACAGAATACCCAGAAAAAGCTCTATTGATGAACTCTGAAAACTCCCACTCTCTTGGATATGGAACCCGTAATCTGTCTACCAGTGATACAAGGTTGGACGCGAAGCAAAGGAAGGAAGAATCTGTTTAGAGATGTTCCAAGGGGTGAAATAAAACAGTCTTGAAAGGTATATTCTTATGTGTCCTGAGAATGTACCGTTCACAGAAATGATTACTTGTAAGGTTTAAGCGTAAGGTAAAATATGCAACCTCCAGAATGTAGGGAAAAACATTCACATGTGCACATTTTTTTCTTCTAAACTATTTGTGACTCCAGAGTTGGGGGACAAACATGGACTGTTGATCAGTGTTACCAGGCCCAAAATCAGACATCATCTTTGTGTTTGAAATGTGGGTTTAATTCTGAGACACAAGCACTAACCTTCTTGGTCTTGACAGTGGATTGGCAGCAGTCTCCTCCATCATAGTTGCAGAAGGCTCTGTTGTTGACCGCATCACAGTAGTTGTCTCCCATGAATGGCTACACAAGAGACACGCGGCATGTGAGGAGAAGAATAAAAAAGGTGTCACCTTTTAGGCCACTGTCCTAATTAGAAGATAATGGTTGAAAGGAAAATTGCTGAAAAAGATTAGTGTTTGTTTCCTCTTGAGCTTTTCAGGGCCTTTTAGAGGTCTCTGGGTGGATTTGCTAATGAATCTGAAACATTAAATTTCCCTTATCTTTCATTGTGACATTTTAAGGCCTTAGTGGGCCAGACCCATAAGTCAAACTGAGGATGCCATAAACTATCCACTGCACAAAACACTCCAGTAAGGTGATTTATTTGGTTGGCCCCACCCTCCACATGGGTTAACAATCAGGTTATAAAGTTGGCCTAAACTGAGTAGATGATATCATTCTTGATGAAAGACTCTGACTGTGCATCTGTACAGATTTGTATATTACAGCGGTAATAAAGCCAAAATTACATCAATTTACAGACGGCACATTTCAACATGAACATCAGTTATTGTGATAACAGATAACAACACTGTGACAGCGTTTCTAACTGGCTTTAAAGCGTGCACCGCGTGTAGGTGCTGTCCTCTGCTGCTGCTGCTGTCATAAAACTATGTGTTTCATTTCATCCTCACAGGTAATAGCTTGCTGAAAGAAAAGAAAAAAAGAAAAACCCGACCCCTCAGATCTCAGTTCTAATTCTCGTAAAATTATAGATCAAAAATATTCTGACAAGAGATCTGTCTTCACCCACAGGTTTGGTCTGAATGCCTAACTTGTAAAAACAATAGCCAACCCATTGTCCACTGGCCAGGTGCAATGAATAAATCTTAATACACAATGGATTCTAGATTTAGGATCAGGGAAAATTGGAAGAATTTTAGTGTCAAAGTCTTGAGTGATAGATGAGACTGTTCAAAGTTTAAAATCAGCTGGAGCCCTTACCTCACATCCTTTGATGCAATGGAGAAATTCTGGGTGTGGATACCATTTCATCCCCATTGTACAAACTATACTCTGTAGAATAGAACAAACAAACAAATCAGGCGGTTGAACACACACACACACACACACACTTAAGACGCTACACATGGTCACTTTCAACGCGAAGCCTTCTTTGATTTACGCTGACCTCTGTACAACAAAGCTCTTCAAATTGATTTTTGACAGGGTCTAACTTAAAAATGATGTTTTCAAACCTGAGTCATAGCCTCGGGAGGAAGAGAGGGGGAGGAGAGCCAGAGCTTAAGCGCACCGTGCCATCAAATATCTTTGCAGAATGTGTGGAATCTCCTCCTGTTCTCCTAATGTGCTTTTCATTGTAACGCAACAGAAAACACTTGTGCTCCAGGGAGGTGGGCAGTGCTGCGCATAGAAGATGCACCAGCATCGTGCAAATGTGCACGAAAGGACTCGCGTTCTCATCTCTGTGGCCATAAAACAGCAGTACATATCAGTCTACCTGACCTAGAGTACAGAGAAGGGTTTTGTTTACATTACAAGTGTGTGAACTAGCTGACCCTCAAATAATCCCTCCTCAGAAGCCCCATGTGTCCCAACATCGCACGAAATGTGATTTGTTTGTCTTATATTGCTGCGAATTAAGGTATTTTTCATTTCAACGGTGTCAGCAAATCAATGCAGGAAAGAACGATGGGGTCGGGTAAAAAGGGAACGCCGCATCTAACGACAACTTGGAGGCGCAGACGTAACAGCGCTACTCTACCACTGTGATGCAGTGCTGCGTCGCACAGCGCCGACACATCTGTGCAGCAGTACGACGTCTCGTCCCTATGTGGGAGAAGATTAAGCACATTATTTTGTCTTGGAGGTGAAACTTTCTGCAACTACTGTACTTTTACAGTGTTCTGCTATGATGATGTCATCCAGAAACTCCTTCCCTTTCCCTCTCTCTCATTTTCTCACTTTTTTTTCCCCTCTCACAGCGAGGCCGTAAATCATGATAATCCATGATTGTGGCCTGGCTTCACCCCTCACCACGTTTGGGATCCTCACCCTCTGAAACCTCCCCGGGGCGCTGATACCACATAAAAATAGATCCCTATCTCAGCGCCACTACAGACGAGGTCATGTCATATAGAAAATGACTAATTCCACAGCAAGCCCGACAGGGTAATTTTGCTGATAAAGGGGGAGGGGGGGGGGGGGGGGGGGTGCTCGGGGTGCAGAACCGTTAGATATAGGGGTGCAGAAGAGGAAGAAGAAGAGGAGGAGGTGGAGGTAAAGAAGCAGGAGGAAATTCTAAGTGGGTCATAGAAAGAACTGAAATACAACTTATTCAAAAGCAATAAATCAACATCACTTGTTATGGTGGGCAACATAAACCTCCAACTCAGAAAAGTAGAGCTGGAAAGTGCATTTCAGGTCAGGTTTCTTTAGGATGTGAGATGAAGAATCCCATCCTAGAGGGGAATTTAGAAGTGTATCATGGCGTCTGCTCCTACTTACTACATTCCCACTATCACTACAACTGTTCCACAGCAGCAGCAGCCTCCTCCCATTCTTGTTTCTTAATACAATTTTGTGAGAGCCTGGGTATCGTGCTGAATATCTTAGTCATATGCACCTGCTCTCTTTTGCTCTTAAACGTATTGCAATTCCTAATATGTCTGTTTATTTTTAACACAATTAAATGGTCGGCTATGTCGAGACAAGCCACAATATTGGCTATATTTCCCTGTTCGCTTTGAAATTATGTTAAATGCAAATCAGAATAAGTTAGAAATTAGATTAAAGACAAATAATTGCATTTGTGTTGTTTTCTTTCTGACTAGTATTGCAACTGGTCCATTACCTATATTATCAAAGGAGCTGTATAGTCGTACAGTATATAGTGAAAAAAACTCCATCCTCACTTCTCTGACTTCTCGTATCCTTTAAACCCTAACAGCATGGCTTCAAGTCTCCGATTACCACCAAACACAAATCGTATCAGTTACACAAATCCATGAAAAACAGATCATTTCATGTCCACGTGGCCGAACCCACTCCTCTGTCCCAATATCCACTACAAAAAGCTGCTGACTCAGTGTGACTCTGAAACAAAAACAATAGGAGTTGTAGGGGGAAGAATACAATGTGTTCTCTTTTCGCCTCCAGTTACAGAACCTGATACTGAAATTCTCTGACTGCGACTGAAGCTGACGAAAACACAACAAATTGCACACCGTTGACATTAACCAACTTAAACTGGGGGAGAAGGTGTGGACTAGTGCACGTTACCTCCTTCCACGCACGCCACCCACATTTTAACCACATTTCATTTTGGCTACTAAGACAAACACGTGGGAGAGTCGATGTTAAAAATGGCACAATCCACTGTTTGTCGGTGCACAAACAACACTTTGAACCAAAAGATGTCCTCAGCTTCTTTAAGAAGGTAATACTGAGGACAGCGCGGTGTTTCCCACTGCATGTCCAAAACAGGATTAAAATGTCTGAAGGGTTGCCATGCTGCTAAAACAAACATTAGAATGACACTGGTCACAAAAGACCGGCATGAGACAGGCTTTTTTGCATTGTGAATAGTCGCGCCAGGATGTAGACGCTACACGTGAGATTCCTCTGAGCAGAGATGTGGATCGCAGAACTTTGTGAAGTGCGTCTGTCAGAGCGATGAGGCCCCGACAAAAAACACTCTCATCTCACCTTGACTTTGTGCGGGTTCCTCCAGTGCTCTTTAAGTACACTTTCGGCTGTCATGTTGCTAGGGAGGATCACCACGTCGTTGTTGCTCTCCCTGCAACTCAGCTCACACTCCTCACCTGTGCCAATGTGTGAGCAAGGAGGAGACGGACAAACAACAACAATAAGGGTATGCACAAACATATCTTTGCACAACAAAAGCTGTGTGTAATACAAACAACTGAATTGTAATTATAGAATAGTAAACTTGTGCATACATACCTATGCCGTGTCCCCGCTTGCATGAGTACTGCAGGCTGTAATGGAGGTTTTGAGGTAAAGAACACTGGCCTTTGATGTGTGGGCATAACCGGAACGAGCCTGTCCAGTTTCCATCCTTTCTGCAACGGATTGCATTGGATGCTGCGCCCTGAAAATATTATATTGACAGACAAACAATTATATACACACACACACACACAGAGTCACACACATTGATGCACAAACATTAGCAGGCCAAGGACACTGAGAAAGCATCCCATCGCAAAGGGGGAAATACAATCCAAATTTTTATCAGGCATCTGACCCACAATGCCTGAAAGGCAGAGCAGATTAAAAGGTGTATACATTTCAAAAGGCTGTGGGAGCAGGACTATTCTGGAAATCAATAGCAATCTTATTAACATGACATCAAATTGAGTAGGGCTAAGGGAGACGGAGAGAGAAACAGGCACGGAGAGACAAGTGTTCAGACAGTGTAAGAAGAATCAGATAAAAGAGCAGTGCACTCATCAGTTCCTTCATTTAGCATCCCATGGATATTAGGCAAAAATATAAGGTTTTTGATTTATATCTGATTCTTTTTGATTCCATTATCCCACATACATATTAAGCAAAGAACAGGAGAATAGAAAAGAAAAGAAGAGAATGTCTGTTTTGTTTTGTATAAACACGTAAAAAGAGGACAAATACATAGGTAAATCAAGAATAGAAAGAGAGGAAAGAGAAGGACAGACCTGCTTGCATGGACCGTGCAGCAGCCTCACCGTATGGGCAGAGCCTCCTGTGGCGGCGTAAGCAGAATTACCAGCAGGATCAGAGCAGTTGAGTCTGCAGACGCTGTCAAAGCGGAAGCCGTCAGTACAGTAATAAGAGCCGTGGAAGATCGGAGGTGGGGGATCACAAGTCACTGGTTCACATGCTCCCTCAAGCCAGCTCCCATCCTCCGTGCACTGCCGCTTAAACGCACGCCTAAATAGAAAAGAGAAGACTCGTGAACACTTTCTTCTCCTTCCTCCAACTGGATGGAGAGCCTTGTGCACAACAAGTGCCTCTTACCTCTTAGGTTTGTTGGTGACATGATAGCCTGGCCTGCATTTGTACTTGCAGAGAGTGCCCACTTTGAGGCCCGTCTCGTTGCAGCGCTTGGTTTGCAGCACAGCATTCGGCACGGGAGGGGGCGCCGGGCAACGGAGTTCACAAAGTGCCTCCGGGAAGGACCACAGACCGTCTTCTAGGCATGTAAGACTGTTGTTTGTACCTGTCAAAAAATGGAAATAAAGACCTTTGGTGTTGGGCAGCAGCTTTTAAAAGAGGCTTAAAGAATAAAAGTCAAAAAAAGAAACATAACTGATGCAAATAATAGATTACTGTGCAAAATGTGCAGTTGTGGAGTGAAGGAGCAACTCAAATTGACTTGATATGGACCCTAACTCCAAATGTCTGTGTGTAACGCTGCACTGTTCCTCTCACCTACAAGCTGGGCAGGTTCTCGACACTGAAAGGTACTCTTCTTGCCGTAGGTCGTTCCCTCCGAGAAGTTGAAATGTGCCGGATGAACATGGTATTTGTCAGGAAGACCACAGTCCACCGGCTCACATGACACCTGTTTGTTCCACTTCCCATTTGCACAGGTTATAGTCACCGAAGAGTCAGACTGGGAAGAAAGTATAAAGTAATAAACAGATACATTTACTACAGGTTTCGGGTTATTCCTTACCACGCATACCATGACATCACATCACATCAACAAAAATGTGTACCACGCAAAAACTAACTATGGGGATTCTGCTTCCAGTGAGTCAAACTTCACAGGCTACTGAGTTTCTGGTCATTTATATTACTAAGAAATATTAATTTTGACACATGGTTATTATTGTATACTCGAAAAAGCACAACCAAGCAATCTCATGCAGTCAGTCTAACTCTTAAGATGGTAATGAAGGATGAAGTAGTCGGCGGTCCTTGCACAAACCTTACATTATGGTGCATTGCTTATGATGGACAGTGGTTACCCTGCAGTGGCCTGTCCACAGCAAAAACAAACATGTGCTGTGTTTGTCCTTATGTAAGACTGTCTCACATACTCAAGTCTACAGAGTGTCTCCTGTGCAACTGGGGGCCTTACATGTCGTTGGAATGCAAGAGGATACTGAGGAACCGAGAGGGAAATCCATGCATGAGAAGAACATGAAATAATCCACAAAACAGGGACTCAGACCGAGGTACCACCCCTCTGCTATGACATATGAAGGCAAGATAAAGCCTATACAGCATGGTATAAGACCTGATATTGTAGATTAACATCCCTTACATTTCCATTATAGACCTATTACAGTATAGAGAATAATCCTAGATTATTCTCTATACCACTGAAGGAGCTATGACATGGCAAGGCTGGTGTGCGTAGCAGTAGTAGTAGTAATAGGCTGGGAGGACACAATTTGATTCAAAACCTACGTTTGTGAGAGCTCTTGAGGGTTACAATTTGATTTTATGGTTACGGTTTGAATTGGGCTTTATGATTAAATCAAGGATTAGGGTTAGGCATTTAGTTGTGATGTTAGGATAAGGGCTAGTACAAGTGTGGCTGTGTGTAAAATGGTAAATGGTCCATATTTGTATAGCACTTTTCGAGTCTTGATGACCACTCAAAGCTGCTTTACACGACAGTCTTGGCATTCACCCGTTCACACGCAAACACACTTTCATACAGCGCATTTTTTCCTACCACTCATCTTTCATGCCCGTTCACACGCTGCCGGCACAGCCCTCAGGAGCAACGCGGGGTTAAGTGTCTTGCCCAAGGACACATTGGCATGAATGAAGCGCAATTGTGTGTGTGTGTGTGTGTGTGTGTGTTTGTGTAAAACCACCAGAAAGGGTGGTCCCACATCGCATGGTCTAAATCTTGTGTCCTCACCATATCACAAAAACAAGGACGTGTGAATGTGTGTGCATGTGTGTTTAAACCCTGAACTTTGTTACATACAAGTACAATATGACAGTACTGTCACAGCACTGGCTGGTACTATGAGTTGCATTTGCTGTGCTACATAAATAAGATACAATTATTATTATTGTTATTATCATCATTATGGCTTTCTGGAAACAAAAAGAACCATAAAAAGAACTAGAACGTTTCCAAAATGGAGCAGTCCTGACATCTTTCCTCTCTTGACCAGATCTTAGGTCCATTTCTTGTTATAAATAGTTGTGATTCCTGTAAATGACTTGGCTTGTGGTTTGACATTTGCAAAGATGAGACCCTAATGGGGAGCCACTCCATCATAACCTCAAACGTTTTCATCCTCTTCCACTAAACAGAATCGTGTAACACAAAATTGAGAGTTGAGCCAAGAAATCTCTCAACAAAGCTGTGCGAGCTCAATCATTTTGACTTTTCCCTCTCAGAACAAAAAGGGAAACCTGTGTTTTCACCGTCTACCCTTGCTTTTGGTTGACTTTAATTACACACATCTTTTTAGACAGTGGCCAAATTGTGAGGCCACACAAGCAGAGCTCAGTTAGCATTACATATCTCTCGCTTCATAAACTTCTCTCTCTCTCTCTCTCTCCCGCCGTGTATTTCTATCTTTCATCCTTTCCTAATTACATGATACTGCATACAACAGTATCGGGTTCCCTCAAAACAAATAAGAGCCTCTCATATTTGGATATCCGACATAGTAACATATGCATCACATGCCAGCGCTGACTGAAAACATAAAAAAAAAAAAAATGGGTATGGAGATGAATGAGTGGGTCATGATGGGAGGATGTGGACAAAGACTGCATAGGAGAAATGTGGAAAAATCAATTCAGCATTAATACACTGACTGTTGTGCAGAGGGGATGTTTAATAAGTGAGCAAAATGATGTCTTTGTGCATGTTTCACCGATCCTGATGGTGGATAAATGAAAGAATATCGATGCATAATATTCTGTGCATTTCTATGTACATTTGTGGGGATTTTCCTTCTTTTTTTAAAAAAAAAACAAAAAAAAAAGAACATTACAGCTGACTATTTCTCTTCCAGTAGCAACTGTAACAACGTTTGGCTCCTCTACCTACCTGAGTGAGACAGATGAACTGACAGAGTGACAGTGTCTTCCTTCAAGTCAGGGGTTTACCTTCACTCCGATGGCACCCAATCATTAAGCACATACAAGATCTATAGTGCCATATTTTGACGGGAAGATTTATTGCAGTAATACTAAGGAATTAAGTATAATTTGCTATTGCCTAGTCTTCATGGAAAAAAAAAAGGTTTTTTGAGACTGTTTTGGAGGAAAATAATTTGTTTTGCTTAGAAACAGAGTGATTTTATTTGCCAAGAATATACACACTTTAAGTTCCAGAACCAGTTCTGGGCAAGAATGTGTTCAGAGCAATAACAGTGGGGTGTTACAGAGAATCAAACAGTACTCAGAAGAATGGTTCTAAGTAGTTACAATTCTGGAAGGGTTAGTTTTGTGTTAAATGATAACCACATTTGCCTGGACGGAGTGGAATTCAAAACTACTTGTGTTACAATTTACCATGTTATTCCAACATGTGGAAGAATTTAAATGTGTGAATGCAAATTCACGAAAATTCCCACATGCTTTCCGTTAGCAGACGTGGAGTATTGGGATGGACTTTATAGGTTGTTAGGTCACTCTAACCCTCGCTGATGTGCAGCACATTGAAATTTGTGTTCACATGCCCATCGTCAGAGAGAATCACATCCCAAGTATGCGTCCACAAATTCAGAGGCTTAAGGAGCAACAGGATGACAGAGTTCAGAGAGCTTTGTCTGTTCTTTAATAAAAACTGGGATTACAATTCATAGCCTTCATCCTCATTCACCCAAGATTTACTTGTAGGATAATGAGGGTGCTGTTGTGAGTTTGCATGTTCTTCCCTTGTGTGTGTGTGTGTGTGTGAGAGTTTTCTCCAGGTTCTCCAGTTTCCTCCCACAGTCCAAAAACATGCAGATTTGGGGATTAGGCAAATTGGACACTTGATCGTATATGTGTGAGTGTGTGATATTGGACGGTTTGTCTCTATATGTGTCCCTGTGATGGACTGGCGACCTGTCCAGTGTGTACCCTGCCTTTCGCCCTATGTCAGCTGGGATTGGCACCAGCGACCCTCATGTGAGTGTTCACTGTTGTGGCTCCCTGTGTGACAACTTTGACATTCTGACATTGAGCGATAGGCAGGTTACACCCTGGACAGGTTACCAGTCCATCGCAGGAGACAAACAACCATTCACTCTCACACTCAGACCTATGGTCAATTTAGAGTGTCCAATTGACCTAATCCCCATATTGCATGTTTTTGGACTGTGGGAAGAAACCAGAGAACCCGGAGAAAAGCCACGCACACTGGGAGAACATGCAAACTCCATGCAGGAAGGTCCCTGCTCCTTGTCTCGAACCCAGGTCTTCTTGCTGCAAAGGCAAGAGTGCTGGGACTAATAATAATAATAATAATAATGTTAAATATCCATATATCTCAGGTATAACCTATTAACATTTAGAATCTGTGCTTCTTTGCAGCACTGCGCCACCATAATAAAACCACTCATCACCTGAATTCAGATTTGTATTCATACGTCGCTGAAGTGACCGGTGCACTGACATCATGATTTACCAAGTGAGCCACTCCGTCTTGACATCAGCGGACACACTGACAGCAATATCTAATGCACAATAAACAAAACAACTGTAAATCTTGCTCGTGCATTTACTATCGCACAACTCACTGACACCGGTTGAACCCCGTATGCCCGACTCAGGCTTTTTTTCCATGCCAGGCAGCAGTCACTGTTCTTCCGAACCACTTAAAACAAGAAAGATGGGCAAAACAAGACGGCAATATACAGATAAATACACGCGCAAGTGAGGGAAGCAGATTTGTCCTGGAGATATTCCTCTGAGAGGGCGGTGTGTTCCGAGAACTACTTTGACATCACTAAAATATAATTGGCTAATGAAAGGAGACAAGATTGTGCCCCACGCTGCACTTCTTCACCTTAGTGACGAGTTGTGAGCGTCTCTGCGAGCACTTGTGCGGCTGAGAGACGAAGGGAGGGATATAAATATGTGCATTGAGGACACATTTCAATTTTATTTTGTATCTTTGTGTTAATTGTGTAAATTACTCATTTCAAGCTGAGAGGGGGAGGGGGCGGTGCAACAATCTAGCTTTTGATCATATAGGACAATTTCCCTTTCTGTCTTTATCTTTTCTACCATCTGTGCAGTGTTTCTTACAATTCTTTATCATCTTTTTTTTTTAAATGCAGTTCTGTCCTGCAGGCAGTGCGCTGCAGTTGGTCGGAGTAATTGCAGACAAAGTAAGAACAAACGTGATATCAAAGGAATATGCAACTGGTGAAATCATTTTTTTTTTCCAGAGACTAATGTCATTCTTTGGGGATAAAAGACACGAATTGGCTCGGATCAACAGGTTTAGTGAAGAACGACAGCGACAGACTGCACATTGAGATTACATCAGTATCTCTTTCAGCACAGAAACACCAAATGAGCACAGTGATTTACTTTGGTATTGGCTTTACATAGTTGAATTTAACATGATCTGGGAACTTAAGGAGGGAAGATCTTGGCAGTTCGACTTCTGTTGCTCTGCCTAAATGAATATGTCTTGTGAGGTTTGAATAATGTCCATTATTTCCATCATCCCACCAAGGAATGTATCATAGCAACTGCACACAACTTATCATTGTAAAGTAAAAAAAAAATACAAAGACAGTTTTATTTATTACGTATTATGCATGTAATTTGTTTTTGTTTTTCATTTCAAAAATGTGATAGTAACTCAACCTCAAACTTATCTGGCACATTTTAGTAGAATGAATGGAAAAAAAACAATAATGTACAACTGTTTCCTCTAAGTATCTTTGAACTGCCAGTCATCGTTTGTGGCAAACGGCAAACCTTGTGACAAACATTTTTTTTATTCTCTCTTGTCCCCCTTTACCCACTCTCTGTTTCCAGCCTCTCTCTCTCTCTCTGAAAAGCATCATTTATCACCAAATGTACTGACATTGATGAATAGCCACCCAGTGCACTGTCAATCAAAATCTAATCTAAAAACTTCTCTGGACAGACTCAGTGGAAAACTATTTTTGCTAAAGTTTTTAGGTAGATATTATGCATGGAGATGCGTTGTGCATGTGTACTTGTTATGTATAAGTACTGTAGGTTTTTCCATAAACCTTCATTTCCATGACAAAATGGCCAACACCATTAAACACCAATGGACTAACATTTAATTTATACATACACATTTTTAACAATATGTATTTGTTTATATTGACAAATATAAACATATTAAAGTGTTTTGTTTATTGTTCCCACTTCCCTGTGCTGTGTTAAGACTCACTCACAATCAAACCCACACAGAAACAGGATTTTGAAGCCACAACTTTCATGCCATGAGGTCCCACTAACCACCGCACCACATACTTTAAAGAATGCACAGCGCTAAGTGTACTATACATATGCACATATAGTATAATTAAGCTTGTTGCGACGGGGATATACAGTACATATGTAAGCATTTACATTTAGTGGAAGATAGTGGGACAGCTAAATCACTTTGTGGTCGCAGAAACGCTCCAATTAGGCAACGTTACAGATCCCAGCAACAAACATGGCAAGGATGGGAGGAAGAACACGTCACAATCCTGGCCAAATACCAAATCCTACTTTTTCATTCGGTAAAACACTTCCTGTCTCTTTCCTCCCTGTCCCTTGTCTTAAATCTTTGGTCCATGACTCACACATAACTGCATCCGCACGTACAGTCCAGAGATCAGCCACATTATTAAAAACCGGTTTAATGAAGTGATGCACAGTTTTTATTTGAAAACAACTGAGACGATACGCTGTGATAGTCTAATTACAGTGCACAGTATATGCAGGTATATTTCAGACTTTAACTAAATTTACCTCATGTCTCTCTGAGGACGCGTTAAAAGATTGTCCAGCAAACTGTTTTTACAGAGCCACAGAGAAGGATAAAGTGCCTTTACAGCAGCTTGGTCCCACTCCAAAAGGTTTATGATATGGTATAATCTACGCCGTTTACTTGTGATGTGCATATATATCTTTGTTTGTGTACCGTATTTGCATCCGCGTCCTGTTTTTGTTTTTGTCCGTTGCTTTACTGAATGTGCATTTACATGGTAGCATTTAATGTGTGCTGCTGGGTGAGAACGGTAGCAAATCTCTGCCCTTTAAGAGGGAATTCAATGTGTGCAAAATGAGCAGAAAGGAAGGGAGGGAGGGAGGGTTGGGAGAGAGGGAGGGAGGGAGGGAGGGAGACGGAGGGAGAGGGAGCAGACACTATGCGATGATGTCATCGTCCCAGTGGAGTAGCGATACAAAGTGACTGTTTGAGGTGATGGTGCGGTATGCTCAGCAAGAGACTAAACACTATTAAGTCTGTGCTTGTGTTTGTGTGGCTTGTGTTTTTTTTGTGTGTGTGCGTGCGCGTGCATGCGTGTGTGTGTGTCTGTGTGTGTGTGTGTGTCTGCAGCACTAAGAGGGGGGAGGAGGCTGGGGCATCTCCTCTTCTCAGTGCAGCACGAATCTACCTGGATGTTC
This sequence comes from Solea solea, assembly GCF_958295425.1. Classification (NCBI taxonomy): domain Eukaryota; kingdom Metazoa; phylum Chordata; class Actinopteri; order Pleuronectiformes; family Soleidae; genus Solea; species Solea solea. The sequence goes on from NC_081152.1 coordinate 11,050,298, forward strand.
ATGATGTCATCCTCCCAAGAGGCCTGCCATACCAAGCCTCGTTGTTGCAGGTGACAAAATAAATGCAGAGCTAGAGAGCACCTCTCTCTTATGACCATATGTGTGTGTGTGTGTGTGTGTGTGTGAGTGTATACTTGAGTTTGCATCAATGCATGTTCATGTGTGCGTTCACAAATTCATGTTTGCATGCGCCGCGCCATATGCTGCAGAGATGCTTTTGCACTTATTGCACGCGTACATTTATGCACTCATGTTCCCCTTAATGCACCGGGCTCTTTAACTGCCTGTGTGCATTAGAACATGTGCATGTGTGTGTGTGTGTGTGCGTGTGTGTGTGTGTGGCAGTGTGCGCACCTGGCTTTTGATGATGTCATCATCCTGGTGGACTTGCAGGACGTATCCAGAGTTGCAGTATATAGTGCAGCGGTCCCCGTTGTAGAAGTGGCGGCCGGGGCTACTGCACTTGAGCTCTGCATTGCGGATTAAAGGTTCCTGGCAGTCAATGGCTTCGCACGAATAATGTACACAACTATGAGGGAGAGTGCATGTGTGTGTGTGTGGGGGGGGGGGGAGAAGAGAGGAGCAGAGGAAAAAGAAAGTAAAAAGAACACATTTAAAGTTACAAGCAGCATAAACATGGCATATAAAATAACACTGCAGATGAGCGTATGTGGAATCAGTCACATACGTGCGCACAAAGAGGGGGAAAAAACCTGCATACTGAGGCAACAACATCCATCCATCAATGACTGTTTAACATATCAAATCAATAAACCACATGGAGAGGAGATGGCCGTATTTGCTATGCAAACGACAGGGACGTCTGTGTGCATGACAGTGTGCGTTTGAGAATCGAGAGCGACGGCATATATTATGTGCAGCCTTACAGTGGCAGAGCTTGGCCACAGCTCTGTGTTGGTAGCCTGACGGAGAAGGCAGTTATTGCTTTTGGAATGTGCGGATGCCCAAGGCACCTTTTTACAACAGTCCACATTCTACGATATAGGGTTACATTATGAAGCAGATTAAGAAAACGGGAGAGAGAGAGTGAGTGAGTGGAAGGTATGGGGGGGGCATGGAGAGAGAGAGAGAGAGAGAGAGAAAGAGAGGGGACGTAAGTCTGGGGAAACATTGTTAAACTCACTCCTGCACAAATGGAATCTCTATTTCGCTCCGTGTTGTTTACTTGCCTCCGTTCTCACTTCGTCTCATGCTTTTCTGTGCTTTTCTCTCTATATATGCAAACCTTATATAAACCTAAAATACATTTAAGCATTTTGTCCTTGTACATGTTTTCTACTGTCCCTCCCAGAAAGTAACACCATATGGACTCCTGGTAAATTTTGAAGCTTATAATTAAAATGCTTGAGTTAACTGACAAGATGCTATAAGGCGTAGCAAGGAGCTCCTTAATAAGGCATGCGAGTAGCAGTGTTTTACATATAGGGTTCTTGAGGACAAATTAGGGAAACCTAGAAGCCTCCTCTGTGGACACTTTCACTTGGAACAAAATACCTTTGTGGTTTTTCTGCAAGTCACTTTGGAGTGTCTGACATAAATTACAATGAACTACCTGAAAAACATTCCTCCTCCACAGCACATGAGAAGTACAGTATACAGCACAATAAAATAACATGTATGAGGAAAAAAATAGATGGGTATAATAGAAAAGGAAGTACAGGGCAGACGAGCGCGACGATACAATTTACACTAAAAAGTATGAAAAAAAACTTAAAAATAATACCGGCTATATGAAAGGGAATACTTTACATGTGCATGTGCTAACAGAGGAGTAACATAAGACTGGGTCATGCTAATAGCTCATGTTGTTAACAACTCAGGGAAAATGGGATGTGGTGTATTGTGGAGGCATAAGTATTACTGGAAATGTGCTGCTCAGCCCAAGAGAAGAAGGAGCGAAGGAAACCAGGAGCAGGAGGCACAGAAAGGGGAGAATTGAGAAGAAGGAGATGCCAAAAAAGTGAGAGGGAAAGGAAGATGATGTGAAAGTAAAGGATGGCAAGACAGCACGGATGACGGGTATGATGAAGGGGAGGAGGAGTTCAGCTGAGGTGGGAATATGGGTGAAGTGAGGAGGCAAAATGGAGAGAGGAGATAAGAAATTTGGAAAGTTGGGGTATGAATGAGAAAATGCAGATGATGAATTGGATTTGATTTAAGAAAAAAGAAAAAAGAAAAAAAGAATTCCAGGATTCTGACCAGATGTAAGGGCACACTAGTGAATAACGACTGATCGTAATATCACATTATACTGTAATATTCTGTTTGTAGAGGGTTCAAGTCGAAATTTCTGACGATAACTGGCCATGTCTGGTTAACTTTCCATCACACAAACATGATCGGGGTTTTTTTTTTTTGTTTTTTTTTTTCAAGAGCCTCTGGATATTAGATGAAGTGGAAAGACTATGAAAGAAAGAGAGAGCGGTGCCAAACAATTTCCTGGCTTATGCAGATGCACAACAGTTTTAATCAATTTAGGTGCTTTTGGATGTTTCTCTGGCACACAACAAAAGCCACAAATATCTCTATCTCTCCACACAGACCCCAGACCAGCCATACTTTGTGTTTAATGGTGTCCATTACTGCGTTTCGTGTTCAAACGGCTGCGGGAGCATCAGCAGTTTGAATTGTCTCATGCATGACAGTGGTGTGGTAATTGGTAAATTGTGACTCCTTTAATATAAATATATGTTTGTGTGTGTGTGTGTGTGGTCCTTGTATTCCTGATGTTGTGGGGAACTACATCTGTTTACACAGTCACATTAGGGGGGCTTATCTTCCTTATTAAGCAAGTCCCCATGATAAATGACTACATTTTAGCGTGAAGACGTGTTTTGAGGTAAGGCTGAGGTTAGGGTTAAGTTAAGGTAAGGGTCAGGCCAGTAGTAATTATGGCTAAGGTCAGACTAAGTCTCCAGGAAATGAATGTGAGTCAATGCAACGTCCTCTGAAGTCATGGAAACCAGACTGTGTGTGTGTGTGTGTATGGGTGGGTGGGTATTCGGGGTGTTGTCTGGTCTGCGAGGAGCTCGACGCTCGACTTGACATCATGTAGCTCGTCGTTAAAATGAAAGAAAGAGGACATTCACAATTGTGAGTTTACAGCTCGAGAGGTGTTTAAACTCCTTTGGCGGCTTTGCCAACAACTGTTAGAAATGTCATCAAAAGCTCTTCAGGGCTTTTTTACATTCAGCAGGAGTCTCGCTGATTATCTTATTTTCTGGCTCAGTTACTGCAGGGGTTTTTAAAACTGCTGCGTTGTATTCACACAAGAAATTCTGTAACACGTAGGCCATCATATTGGATTCTCGATAGAGAGGTTCTTTTTCCAACTAAATAACTAACTAACTAAATGGATAGACGTGCAAGTGACGACCTAGGCGTAGAATGCAAGAACTATTACGGTTCAAGCCTGGAAGGGATTCTCGAAAAGATATTTTTACACATTGTGCTGAAGTGCAAAAGAAAGTACACAAGATTAATGTTGGAAGCAGTGGCCACTCCAATGTTGGTAATGTGCAGACCTCACCAAGAGGTCCAGCATGATTGTAAATTTGACTGTTTTAAAGTTTAGCTGTAATTTTGGGCAGACGCCTAACATTCCACTGCTTGTTTGGCACCGTTCCTTAACGCAAGACTCTCCCTCTTGTGCTGGAAATGTGCACATGGAAGCACACAGGTCTTAGCATGTAGGGTCTCTTTTGTTATATTTGGAATTGTAAGGTTGAATTGCATCATTTGTGTATGTATGTGTACAGTAGTGTGTCCACTTTTAAGAAGAGGGAGGCAACATGGTGTCATAACTGTTAGAATTCCAATCACTGAATTATCTTTTTGCCTTTTTTTCCTCATGCTCACCTCTGTCCTGTGGGGTTGTAGATCTCGTTGCTCTGGCAGCCACTTATTGTGATGGGGTCAAAGGACTGGAAGGAGCGCAGGCCGACGCCTGAAATGGCCACGAGGCGAGAGGCGAACATGACCAGGATCGCCTTGGTGTGGTAGAAGGCCACGGACAGGTCGTGGTTCACTGGGATCACCAAAGGGTTGGTGCGGCAGCTGAGACGCCACTCACCTGTGGGACAAAAAAAGAAGACGAAAGCTCGTTGGCGTACTCTGCTCGACTAGTTAGTTATTTGAATGTGCATTCAGCTGATTCTTCCACTCGTGTTTATCATATTCAACAATCTGACACCAAAGAGGAATCACGAGGCTTTCAGTTGATAAACATGCACAAGACAGTAGTTCTTACCAAGACTATGGATACCCTCCTTGGTGTCTACGAGCTGAACAGTGATGTTACACTGAGTCTGGTCAAGTAAGCTAGTCCCATCTGCGGCCAGGTGTATAATCACTGCTGCTGCCACCATGGGATGCGAAAAGTGAGCCTGAATGAAGAAAATGTATCAAGTTACAAAGTCTCAGTACATTTCTATTTCTATTACATGTGTGTTTCTTTTTATTTCATATAATTGTCATTAGAGATACCCTTAACCCATTTTTTGGCCATGTTTTGGACATTGAGACAAAAAACTCAAAACAATTTCAAATTTAACACGCAAAATCTGTGTTCAACTACGGTGTTTTTTTGTTTTGTTTTTTAAATAAAACATTTTGTTTTTCTTCATTTTACATTGTTAATGCGCTATTTTAACACGCAGTAAATTGAAAAATTGTAAATAATCACCAGATGTTGAACGTTATTCTGGAAAAATGGGCAAAAGCACGCACTCACAGGACATTTTATGGCCCTTTTATGGTTAAAATAAGCAAAAAAAAAGTCCAGACGAACATTTTGAGGCTTAGGTATTAAAGGGTTAAACACAAATAACTTATATAATATCCAATGTTTTCACCTGAGCAATAAATAAATAATGGATTTAAGTCTTACCTTCAGCCAGTAGCTAGGATATCCCCAGGCTGACTCATGAACATCACGACAGGGGAACCATGCATACTGGGACACTCCGTCTGACAGATCAAACACCTTGGACTGACATGTCTACGGAAACATTTAAAACAAAAAAAGGACATTTGTTAATTTTTGCTTTTGGATCCATCACCTGTGACCTCCTTTCAGTCCAAAAAGGTGTCATTTCGGTTCTGGAAAAGATGGATATGCTATAACAATGTTACAGTTCAAAAACATGTTTGTTGTAATGACCCTTGACAAATAATTACAGTGTGCTTGAACTGCTCTCTGGGTGTCAGTTATTGCCTCTTTTTTTTAGTTTTTTTTCGTCTTGGACCTCTTTGTTCAACAAATGTCAGCTGTTTGTCAGCTGCACGGGCCGAGGTGCAGCTGACGTGGATTCTGAGCAGCGCTGTTTGTTTGTGTCATGCGCCGATGAACGTCCCACGCTTCCTCTGATTCTGCCTCCACACTTGCACTCTGCTTTGGTGCAGTGACCATGTGCTTGTTCTATAAAACCTGCGATGCCGCACCTGTCCACTAGAAGCCCTCAGAGAGTTGTCATGGTTTCACAGACGTACCACATTACTAACCACCTGTTATGTGGATTTGCAACAGAACTCCAACTAATGATTATGACTGGTTTTGGAGATAGGCTTCTTTTTATATCATCATACTTGTAATATAATAGGAGAAGTCATGGAGCGGCATTTTAATATCTGAAAATAAGATTTGGATTATTATTATTATTATTATTATATTAAACAACATAAGTACTCATTGTTCAATTTAAACTCAACTGAAATCTGACCTGCATCCAATAAACTCATTCTATTTTAAATCCAAAAAAAATTCCCAGAGGTTGTTGTTGTTATTGCAGCCTTCGCCAAATACTTGCACACTTAATGCGAACGCACTGAGGTTTGTGAGTTGTTTAAGTCATTACACTGTGAAAGCAATCAAAAGTTGGGGGGGGGGGGGAATAAAATAAAAGCTACAGCTGCATTAAAGGCTACTATAAAAAAAGACAACATGGTTTAGAAATGTTAACCAACCATTTCAAATTTCACACCAGTCTCTCTTGCTTCCAACCACAATGTTAGAGTCATTTTCCCTGAGCCAATTCTGGTGTGACCACAGCCTCAGACCAAGGCATTGGGAAGGTTGAAAACGTTAACCAAATACCTTAAAAAATCTATTACGACATTTTCCCCACGCATTCCAAATTTGAACACATTTCGGAGACGGGATGATATCATGTCCAAATAAATTATAATTACTTTTAAAGCCCCACATTGGCTTGCTCGTGACTGAATCACATGTATATCCTACAAGTCTGCATTTTTCAGGTAAGACCCTTCTTACATTGTAAACTCAGGCTAAATCCAAGAAAAGCTGTTGCATTCACCTGTTTCTTATCATTAATCCTGTTGTGTTCTGCCTCTTTTTTTGTGTGACCGCATATAGGATTTTTGGTCCTAAACGTTACGACCACATCGGCCATGCTGGCACGATATGCAGCATTTTTATGAAAATGAAGTGGCAGTGACGGACAGACAAGTAGAAGAAATAGATGGTAAGAGATTACTGAGCGGAGAGATAAACACAGACAAAGGGGAGAGAGGGCAGATACCCAAGGACGGTGAGTTTCACCCGTTGCCCTGAGCTAGTGAAATGAGACACCGGTAACATGAGAGTTTTGCTGGGGAGGCTACTGTAAGATCCTGCCACTGTGGAAAACTAGCAACACCAGCTATCTGTCCATATCTCTGTCCCCTGGATCTGTTGATGTGACCTTTCTGCTGAGAGCTGAAGTGGCACAAATATGAAATGCAGGTGCAAAACACCTGAGATCAGTTGCCATGGGACTTTGGCCCCACTTGACTGCAGCTGAATAGAGCTGCGTTTACATGCCGGGTCTGTGAGACACAGTCACCAGATGACGGTCATTTGCTCAATGGTAAGTGTAACAAATACAGTAAATTCATTTAAAAGAATGACATTGAACCGCAATAACAAAACAAACACCTTTTTGACTAGCACTCCCTTGCTGGGTGACTGAAGCAGCCAATATGCTTCAAAGGGACTTCAGGTCTGCTAATGACTTCAAGTGGAGAGGAACTGTTTCCATTGCTGGTGTGGCAGGTGACAAAACCATTTCCATGTGCAAACTGATGACTTATTCATGTAAACACAGGTGGCACCATGCTACACTTTCCCCCACACCCCTCCTCCTCTCTTCCTTTCCTCCCCCCTCATCTCCCAGTGACTTTTTCTGTCGTATCGTTTGAGATGGACAAACACTGAGGGGCGAGCGCAAACCCTTAAAGCCCTGAAACGCAAACGCCCCTGAAACAGCATCACACCAGCAGGAGGTCATTCACAAGTCTTCCTTCGCTCATTACACTTCCTCCACTTTTAACACACTTTGTCATCCACTTATGCACCCTTACATTGTAAAGGGTTAGGTGTTGTTTGAGCGCCTGTAAACATGGTAATACAATGAATGCCAAATCCATTCGTTTTGTCATCTCAGAGTAAAGAAATCTTGAAGAAGATGTATTTGGACGAATGCTCAACCTTTCATGTACACACAGAATACAGAATTTCACTCACTAAAGTGAAGACTTTATGAATTTTTGGTTTACCACAGAGCATCATTGCACATTTTTGGACAATACTGTATGTAAAATATCAGTATAGGATATTGCATTGAAATGTTTTTGTGAAGTGGGAAAGCTCATGTCACACTGTAGGATACTGTCTTGTGTGTACTATGATCAGATGTTATTCAAGTACTGAGGTAAATGCATTCTCACCAGTAAGTCCCCGCGGGTGTTAAAAGGCACGTGCATTGATTAATGCGCCGAGAACAGAGGGATGGGAGCCAAGAAATATTTATAGCACTCACTTTATCACAGGTTAAGTAACAAAACCTGATCATTTTACACAGGAGTGCAACTTCACAACATATGGCTATGATTGCCAGTACACAGACGCTGCTCCAACCACTTTAACAAGGGTGGCTGCAGTAGATGCAGCGCTACACCAAAGTGTGCATTAAACAGCCACACATTATCACTGCATTACGAACACAATGTGCTCGCTACTAACAAAGTGTTTGGCGAGCCCATTGTGTGCCTTATTTAAATAATCATAATGTTCTTAAAAAATAAACTTCAGTGTCTAATTCATCGTCTGAATCCGATGACACAAGCAAAAAAAGATGTGGTTTGAATTGACAAGGACAATCAGCCCGTTATCAGTCACACCTCATGTGCAACCAGTATGTAACGTTAAAATAAGAATCTAAATAGATGCAATGTCTGTGAATGTTGGCAAAGGAACAACAGAGAGACCAGGTAAACACTAAATTCCCACTTTTTCAGATTCTGTGTTTGTATTGTATCGTAAAGGAAAGGGAGTAAACAACAAACTGTGGAAATAAAGAAAACACTACTTGTGCTTTTAAAATAAGACCTGATCTTCTTTGACCTACTTCTAACCGGTACTCCTATGAAATATACCACCTGCCGGCAGACATTCAAATGCATTGCTTGATTACAACTACAATATCGCAGCAGGAGGTGCTGACAAAAACGAGTCCCAAGAATCTACAACAAAATACGGGGCCTTGAATGGATGATTGCAAATGTGACATGTGAAGGAATTGATTAAATGCAATGTTTCGATGCTTGTGTGTCATACCTGTGTGAACCATGTTTGATTTTAAAGTTTGTACAAAGGGGATGCAAATGTGGTGAAACAGAGAGTCTGTCCTCACCCATATAGCAGACATAATTCCAGGTGAGGTCCGTTTTGAATTTTCAAAACAACATCTCACCTTCTTCACAGAGTCACAGCAAACGCACGAGATGAGTTTAACATCTTACCCCTACACACACACACACACACACACACACAAACACAGTCTTAATTTGTACCAGCTGGCTACTCAGACTGGCAGACAACAGCCAACTCCTGCATGGTCTGTAGACTGGTCTGTGTTTGTAAATCACCACTTCAGATAAAAAGAGAGCTCTAAGTGTCCTGAGCCAAGGGGAAAGCGGGGGAGATAGAGGTGAGGAGAACAAGAGTGCAACTGTCAGACTCATTACTGTGAGAATACGTCTGTTCTGTGCGAGCGCGCTCCGACATCAAAAACATAAACATAAACGTGGGAAGGAGGAAACCGCTGTTCGTAAAAAAAAAAAAAGACAGAGTAATGACAATAATAATGTCTCTAATAGCATAATGTACGTCAACTAGAGCCTTTCTCCCCCCCCCGTGATGGAGATTTGGTTGCCAGGATGAAGATAGATGACCTCGTCATATGGAATGCCTGCACATAACACATATCCTTGTGCAAACACGCACACACTCAAACACAAACATGCACATGCACTACGCCCACTTAGGCTCAGTTACCGATGTTGACGTCTCCAGATTTTCAAAATGTCCACTCCTGGAGTCAAATCAATAAACCTCACTGACACGCACACACTCATGGGCCATATGCTCTCCAAAACAAAGAACAAAAACTACTGAGGCCCTCAGACATTCAGGAGGCCCCACAAAGGTCCTTTCCGGTACCCTCTAAACACTAGAGGACAGCACAGGAGCCCGGGGAAGAGCTCAGCTCAATTTTGCACTTTTACGACTCTCTTTACTTTCTTTGCACTGAAAGCAGAGGCGACATAATGCCACGCCACACCTAGCGGGGGTCAATAATTAAACAAGAACACATATTTTTGTGTTCATGTCTTGACGGATCACATGTGGTATGAATATGTGAACTCAGTCGTTATGTGTTAAGGTCACGGGGCCATTTCATGATAATCTGTCATTTTTATACTGGTATTCAGCACAAAAAAAAAAAAGATTAAGTTGTGGTTATGTGTTGCGGAAATGTGAAATGGCAGTCATGAGAATATATCACATCTACTCACAGACAGACATGAGGACGCCATCATGACAACAGAAAACACACACACACACATATAAAAAAATCACCATCATGGCTTGTTCGAACATTTCTATTGTTACGACTTTATGGAATTTATCTCCGTCCCAACTTTCCCACTTGTCAATGATAATTTGCAACTTCCCATTTTCCTAAACGATTCCAACCCCATTGTCTTGGGTCCCAATATAATGCTCTTGCCTTCGTTCAGTCCTTGAAAAAAAGGAATAACTGCAACAAATAAAATGTTGATTCATTTTGACTCATGCCGGTGTCATCATCGGTGCGAGCGCCAGCTCTCCTGGAGCCGAACATACCTGCTGAGCATTTCAGAGTTTATTGTTCATTTCACATCCTGTTGTGTGACTCTGTGACGTCAGGCACTGACCTAGTTTGGTGGAAATTTTGGACTCGAGCAAATTGAGAAAAAAGAACCGCGTGAGTGGACTGTTACGCTGCCACACAGTGCCATCTGAAATGTGTTGATTTCCGACGACAGGTATTTTCTTCATCTCCTCGTTAATGGCATACATGTAAAAATTGAAAACCATTGAGTATTGTGGAAGCGAGGGGTGAGCATGTGTGAGGCATTTGTGGAGAGAGAAAAGGAGAAAGAGCAACAGAGAGAAACTAGCATGAGTTTCCAAGCACCATCCCATGGTTTACTGGAATGCTGGTGAGCGACTGGTGTGTGAGGTAATGTCCTGTCACCGAGCCCCACCCATACCCACTGAAGCTCACCGTCTCATTGGTGCAGGGCTACTGACGGGCAACTTCCACGGCCAATAATGAGAATAGGGCTGTAAAAGTTAGTGAGTGGCTGCAATTATGCAGTTTACCTATCCCACTCTCACCAGGGCAGACATGACTGGGTGGTATAGGCAACACAGGACGACAAAACTAATTGGGATTGGTGATGGAGCAGATGGATCTGTGACGAATATACTGTAAATGTCCCTCAGACAGTGCCCCACCACACCCCTTAATAAAACAGCGCCGAAACCCAGCTTGAAAATGTTGGAGGTGGGGTGGAGGGGTCATCAGTGTCATGAAATTAAAAAAAAACAAAAAAAAAGAAAACAACAGCAGCCACGATGAGGTTTCCACATGGCATTACCACAATAATAATTGAAACGGGAAAAGTAAAAGGGAAAAAGGAACGCTATCCCAGAGGTTTCTTTTTAATGTTACCACACACTTATGTCACTGGCACTGTGCCTGACGAGGGCTGTGCGGTTTGGGGGAAATGCTGGTGAAGGGAGGCAGTGCCAGAGAAGCTGGCCCTCCTGTACTGCGAAAAAGCAACAGCGCTGCTACTGTATGAGCTTTTGTGGGCATGCATTTATGTGTGCGCGCACACACGTGTGTGTGTGTATGTGTGTCAGTGTGTGCATATCTCAGCTTGTGCGACAGCACGTGTGTTTGTTTGCACGCAAGTGAAGGGAAAATGTGCATAAATGTGTTTACACTTTGCAGTAGCCTATATACAGCATGCATCCTCCACTTAGGTACACAAACATGCACTGCCTGCTTTTTTTTATTGGGACCTGAGACAAATCTGGGCCAGTTATTGTTTTTTTACCAGCCAGAATTATTCCCCTTACAGAGCATCATCTTTCCTTTCCCCTCTGCAGCAAGTACTAAGCTAAGCATGACAGCAGGAGATGTTATTTACTCCAGGCCTCATGCACATATCTTTGTTTTACATCTTGAGATGGGTGACCTTTGTATATAGGCAATTTCTTGCAGCGTGAGAGGACTAAAATGTTGTCCCTTCTGTTGCTTATGTATAATTAAGGGGAGTGTTCTCCAGGGGTACACAGGGGTTGCGTCAGAAATTGCCGGGGCAGCAGCTTTCTCAGGAGAAATTACCTGGCTTCCTGTTTGATCTGTAAGTTTGAATGCACATGGAACCTTCCTGCTCACAAAAGCTCATTTACACACATGTCCGCGAGGGCAGGCATTCTGCACACGCACATTATAAGCACACGGGCATATAATGCACATGTGTGCGCACACACACACACACACAGGTTAGTTGCTAGGGCCAGTTAACCAATCCAATCCCCCTAGAGCAAGTGGAGCTGGCTCGCCATATTCCATCGTGTGGTAGTGGGGGGAACATTATGTTCTGCTCCACAAAGACAGCAGTAGTACATTTCAGTCCCCTATGGACATGCCCTACAATCCTGCATGGAGTCAGCACTGTGCGTGTGTGTGTGTGTGTGTGTGTGTTAGTGTGTGTTAGTGTGTGTACCTGTGGGTGAGTTGTATCAAGAGACAAGGGAGAATCTTTCACAAGCTCATTTTATTCACAGGTAGCCTCAAATTAGATGTCCTCCGCAACATTTTGACACAAGTCTGATATCAAAAGAGGGAGCATAGTATAGGGTTAAGAACAACGCGACTATTAAACCTGGATAGATTCCTTTTCACTGACAGCTTGGCATTCTTGCGATCATTAATGTGTGTCTACATTTCATACATTCTCTACGGTGTCCATATGGTGTTGTGATTGGATCGAACCGCTCGTTTGAGGACATTGTAATGTGGGAATGGCCAATTTGAGCGGTTTTGGACCGCTTTCCTCCTTTCATAATCATTTTTATTCGGTGATGTATTTTCATTTGACGGCAGTGAGACTGTCAGTCAAACTGAATTCCGGTTTATTATACCGCCAATTACAACTGCTTACCCCATCTGTTCATCCGTCAGTCATTCGTCATTTATGGCTAGGATTGCCTACATTATCATCATATTATTATTATTATTATAATTACCATCATTGTATATGTTTTGCGTTTGCTCTGCACTTTTTGACCATGCGAGTACAGGTTCTGAATCATCATGTAGAAAAATACATAAGTGAAGTGCTATAATTTTAGAAGTTAGTGCAGGGATTCACACTCCGTGACCCAGAAATGAATGTGTGTCATCCTTATAAAGCTCTAGCACACAATTACATTCTGTAAGGGTGGACTGCAGGTTTGTGTTTGTGTTTCTCGCCACTAGTTTCTCTCATTGCTGCTGCTGCTGCTGCTGCTGCTGGTTTAAATGTTGAAGCAGTCGTCTACCCTCCTTGGCTTTGCTCTGGCACATATGACGATTCAAATGTTGAATGAGAAAGTCCAGCTTTCACACACTGATGTGGCATTTTGAGATGACCATAAATGTTGGTAGTATAAAGTCGATCAATTGTGTGCCTCTCTGTATCTGTTTGACAATCGAAAACAGGTTACACACACACACACACACACACTCGTCCACCTAGTACATTGCACTTGAGATTTCGTGCAGATACATGATCTCTCTTTCTCCTCAAGTGCCTTCCTGTGCTGTTATTGCTTTCTTGCATCCGCAAAGATCCCTATCACTGCTGCCCGCTTTGCTCCCGCTCTCTTTCTCTAAGACACATGGACACACACACTTAGAATCAACTCTTTAGACATCAAACAGAGCAGGTACACAAAGCCCATACAGGATTTGTTTACGGGATTAGAAGAAAAAAAGTCAGTGCAATTGACTGCCCCCAACCCCAAATACACACACACTCTCACACACACACACACACACACAAACAAACAAAAACAACCACCCACCTACACACACTACTCTGTATCAGGGAAGAACATCTCGTGTCCAACTCTTACCAAAGACCTGTGAGCCACAAAACATGATTAAATTAAACAACAAAGGAGAATGTGAGCTTTTACATACTCGTTTGTGCTTGACAATATAGCAGTGCAGCAAAGTTTGCAGAGCATGTTTTTCTATGCCTCCAGGTATTATTAAAGAATCTATAGCCAAGTTCTGACCACAGGAACTTGAGCAGGAACTCTATGCCTTTTGACTGCATCAACCAGGGTCTACATTAAATTCCAGGTGAATATTTTTATACCCCCCCCAAAAGTTCCTGCTCAGGGGATTGTGGCCAGGAACCTTTGGGGTGCAGGGGCTGACAATATTCACTATGGTTTAAGAGCAGTGTTTTAGTTCAGCAAGTCGATCTCACACAAATCTATTACTTTAAATGAATTCTAACCTTTCAGGTGTTTTGAATACACTTTGTTATTTGATCTATGTTGTGACCAAAACCAGCACCATTTGAATAACCTTCACGTTAACCATTATTGTAGTGCTGTGGAAGTTTAATAATAATAATGCAAATAAAACGTGCGACACGTCTCATATGAACGTGCGGTAACAGAGTAACAGCTCCGATTTGTTCCATTGCTTCACTGTAGAGTTGTTTACAGCTCAAATACTCTGCCGAGTCCTACAAAAAAAAGTCCTGCTACACTGAGGGTTCCCAAGAGCACAGTATCCTCCATAATTCTAAAATGGAAGAAGTGTGGAACAAAAATGACTCCTCTCAGAGCTGCCTTTTGGACCAAACTGAGCAACTGGGGCGAAGAGCCTTCCTGAGAGAAGTGACCAAGCACATGATAGTCACACTGGCTGAGCTCCAGACATCCTGTGTGGAGATGGGAGAAACTTCCCAAAGGATAACCATCACTGTAGCACACCACTGATCTGGATTTTATGTTGAAGTAGCCAGATGGAAACACATGAAAGCCCGCATGAAGTTTGCAAAAACATCTGTAGGACTGTCTGACTGTAAGAAAGAATATTCTTTGGTCTTATGACTTCAAGATTGAACATTTAAGTGGCATGTTCGAAGGAACCGAGCGCTGCTCACCACCTGCCCAAAACCATCCCCGTAGTGAAGCATGGCGGGGGCAGCATCACTTAGAGAATTCAGGAACTTGGACTGGATTAGAAGTTTACCTTCTAACAGAAAACTAAGCAACGACAGTGCAAGAGGGGCTTAAGGGTAACCCCATAAAATATGTCCTGAAATGTCCCAGCCAAAACCTTGACTTAAGCCTTGACTTAACTATAGCTGGAGAGATGTTGAAATGAGTCGCCCTATCAACAGTCCCAATTCCAATCTGACTGAGTCTGAGAGGATTGGTTAAAAAGAAAGGCTGAAATTCCCAAAACCAGGGTATATAGGGATTTGTGTGTTAGGAGGTGCGACAAATTGCTAAATAATGTGCCAGATTAATGATGTCATGACATCTCAGGTTTGTTTCCTTTTTGTGTTGTACGTGCTAAGAAAGCTAAAACAAATCATGGCACAACAAACCACTACCCCATCACATTGTTTGAACTTCTCTTTGCCCTTCTGTGGCAGCAAAGGCAGAGAGTTTTTGGCAGACAACTCTAATAATTGCAGCAAAAGCCTCAGTTAAGTTCGTACATCACATTTACACCTTTGTAAGCAACTATGGAATCGGCGGCTTGAGCTTTAGATCTCATGGTTGTTATCATATCAAATGCCTATTTATATTGGCCAACGGCCAAGTGTCACCCAGGAAAGCCAACAACTAAATGTTCACACTTGGGGTTCGAGGATTGTTCATTTCGTAGAGCTGGTGTTGCATGGGACAAACCTCCCTGCCTCGCCCACTTTCATGCTATGCTATCTTATTCAATACAGGTAAAAAGCCCAAACAATATCTTTAAAAAATGAATATACATTCACCAAAATATGATCAACTGTAATGGCATATTACATGCACACAGACGTTTCTTTAGGTCACACAAGGTTCAGTGGATAGTTGTTTCCTGGGTCACACGAGGTGTAGCGAGCAATTATGAGTTTCCCGTTTTATCTCAAGGTCCCTGTCCTCCCTAGAAACTCCCTGGTCTCTATTGATATCTGCTCGTTCTCACAACACCTTATTGGCATCATATCAGACAACTACTCTATCTGACGAATATCCTGTTTCTTTCTATATCACGTACACATATTGCTGAAGACATGTTTATATACGCCTTGTTTCTCTCTGCTCAGTGTTGTTCACTTTGCAGACTCTTCGACTCTGTAAACTGTGCTCCTCTGGTTGCAACTCAGATTAAATCAACTTGCTTGTATTCATCCGACTCAGTTCTCGTGCTTCATCTCACTCACAAAAGTTCCCATAACACAACACAACTACTCTTTCTAAAGAAAATATTATATTTTGCATATAGATTCCTGGTTGCCATCAGGATTTTTTTATTTATTTTATTAATCCCTTTAGGGAAATTATTCCTCTGCATTTGACCCATCCTAGAATTAGGAGTAGTGGGCTGCCACACTGAGTAGCGCCCGGGGAGCAATGGGGGTTGGGTACCTTGCTCAGGGGTACCCCAGCCCTTTTGGCAGGGTGGGGATTTGAACCAGCGACCCATTGACCACAATTACAAAGTCTGGACAACTAGAAACCACTGGTAGCTTCTTCCAAATAGATAGAATCTTTAAAAAGCTCTGGTGGTGTTTTGTGTGTTGGTCTCAAGTGGCCCCCATAATGTATAAACAGGATCCACTGACAAAAACATGCCCATTGGCCTGGTCTTCATCTCCAGGACCAAGCCTCACATCCTTCATCTGTGTTATGAGCCTCCGAGACATTCACTTTAGCCACACTGGTGCACATCAAACAGACTGCTGGCTGTGTATACGTGTGCAAGGACACATAAATGGTTTTTGTTGGTCTGTTTACGCGCGTGATCAGTATACTTGAACCTTTGAGAAGGCTTTGAGAAAGAACATGTTGCCGGTGAGAGGGAATGCCCTTTGGGGGACACAGTTTTCTGATTGTGACACCATGAACCTCACCGACTTCCACCCCCTGGACAGATGACAGAGTGACGTACAAGAGCGTAAGAGAGACAGAAAATCCGAGAGCTATAGTAACAAGACCTTTGTGTTGTGTTAACCTAGCGTTTGCATATTTTTCCACACATGCACTTGTGTTTCCACAGAATGCACAATTCAGTGGCCTTGTAAAGAGGTGATCTCATCAACTATGACCCTTGGAGAACAGTGTGTTCTCCACAGTAAAAGTCCGTCTTGTAAGAATAATGTGTCCTTCACAGCAGAAATCCTTTCTTTATGGTTATGTGGACATGTTCCACTAGTGTCTCAAACATCTGCAATATTCTTGGTTGGCTAACATAGCCGTTTTGGTCTAGACAGAACGGATGCCATATACTGTAAATATTAAATGCAT
Organism: Solea solea; assembly: GCF_958295425.1. NCBI lineage: Eukaryota > Metazoa > Chordata > Actinopteri > Pleuronectiformes > Soleidae > Solea > Solea solea. The sequence continues at coordinate 11,067,252 of NC_081152.1, forward strand.
TCAATTCTGTTGGTCAATCTATTTCCTCTGTTTGTGTTAAAAGCTTGCCAAAGTGCCAGGGCACCTGAACACAGCTTTTTGGGAATTACCAGGTCATTGGCCTTGTAAAATGCATCATCAGCAGTTGGAACAAGCTCCAGTTCCAACATCACACACACAGAGTGAACTGTCAGTGTGCCGGAATAAAGTCCAACTAAAGTTCTCTCTTTCGTAGGGTTAAAGTATTTATGATCATAAAATTTAACAATGGATATTGGTGTCACCCTTCAAAGTAAGATAGTACGGGATATTTATTTTAACATTTGGTTCAAATCACAAATACTATGAAAGCTGTGAAGACTATAATAAATAGTGTCTTTAAAGGAGATATAGATACTTTAACAACATGGCTTAGTTTTGACTGACCATAGTGGGGAGTGCGGATTAAATAGGATTGAGCCTAGTGCACATTTTGTCCAAAGCCGTGTGTGTGTGTGTGTGTTTCAACCTGATGTTTTGGGTAATCAGCCACTTTCTGTGACAGCCACAGATCAATGCGTCCACTGGGCTTAGGTGGAATCAATGGCATCTTGTCTTGTCTTCATTAAGTATTACTTTAATGAGAGCAGCAAAAAGTCTCAACTCACCTTAGGAGACATCTAATTAAATGCCCCAGTCTCTTAAAGAGCAAAATACTTTGTTGTGCCAGTTTCTTGCAATATGTGAGTCCCAATTATCTCCGTTATGACGTGCAAAACAATCACGAGTGGCATTACTGATACATAAAGTCAGTCAAGTGATCAGAGTGAGGATGACATATCTGCACCAGCCTGAAAACGAATACTTTAGTGACCACGGAGGCTTTGACAAATAACATAATCTGCATGCAGCACTGAAAAACCCTCCTATGCTGCAGAGAAACCCCCCAAAAAGCCATGAGTCAGACATTAAACATAACAAAACAGGTGTCAATATCAGCTGAGGGTTTCAGAGACAAAGAGGTTGCCTTTGGTCATGTGTTACATATGAAACAAGTGCATCTGTCCATGCTTATCTGATGTCAGTGAATAGATGAACTGTGTATGGGCTTACTTTAGTAACAGCAGGGTATCCAGCAGCCACCTCACCGGAGCAGTAAGGCTTCTCCTCGTGGGAAACTTCGACATTGGAGGCCCATTGGTCGAGGAAACCACTGGGGGTGTAGAGGCCACAGTCTCTCACGCCGGTCTCCCGCTCAAAGTCTTCACACACCCCATCGCCGTCATAGTAGTAGCACATGCTCGGCTCCTCTGCAGGTGGAGGGAACAGATGCGACGTCAAATAAGCGTTTTGTTGTGGCTTTTCAAGTAAAACGAGGATCAAGTACATCAGCTGGTCACATCCTTCAAATCCCACTACCACCCTGCTTTCCCGCATGTCTAGCATGTTTTTGCTACATGCTAGATTTGTTTTTTACCACACCACCACCACCACTTCTCTCATCCTTTTAGCCTGATCATTTGGGATATCATGTTATCTCAGATATAAACAGGGGAGGAAGGTAAGGGTTTAAAGATGCATGAAAAAAAAAAAAAAAGGAGGAGCAACACAGTGAGATGTTTTGGTCAGGAAACAGAAACAGAAGGAAAGAAAGCAAGAGGGCAATAAAATAAGTAGGCTACAGATAAACACAGTGAGCAGGGGGTAAGGGAGGATCAGACAGAGTCAGAAAGAGGCAGAAAGATACAGCAGTCATTTTTCCAGACATCACACCCGGAGTTAAGGTTTGGAAGTGGGAGCTTATGGACTGGAGGAGTGGGGAGCAAAGCAGGGAGGTTGCCTGGGCCTCATTGCACTCAGCTCTCAGCTAAAGCAGTGTCAGCCTGTGGGGTTCCAGTTAGGGGGAAAGGCGGCATTCTGTGCCAAGTTGGCCGGGGCCTCCTCCTCGAAAATTCCAGCCCTCCCCAACACAGCCAAAAACTCAAGTCAGTTCTGTGCTCTGGCAATGGTGAAACAAGGGGCTACTGAGGGGGCATACAGAATTCACTCCCGCCACTCACTCAGCAGGAACAGAGGCAAAGACGAAGAAGAAAGAGAAGCAGCGCGACCCGGACAAGCGGAATCTAGATCAGTGGCTTGCGGAAGCTGCGGAGTAACAGAGTAGAGTGTGAGCTAAAGAGGAAAAGGATGGAGAAGGAGGAACAGTATTGCTGCAGTATTTGAATATGTGGGCAGGGATAGAATAAACAGATAATGGAAAAAATGGAAAGGTGACTGAGTGCAGCTCAAACGTTGGAGGAAAAATGAGTGATGAGTTCAACTGCGCTGAAAGAAAAGGGAACTGCAGGGCCTGACCAAAAAAAACCTATACCTCTTTTGTTTTGTCTCTTTGATTTTAAACACCCAACATGCTCCATTTTACAAATACAGAGAAAAAGATTTAGAAAATCATGTTACATTTTTCCTGTATGCTTTTATCTGTCCCTGTGTTTACTGTGGCCTGAAGCCCTGGTGAGACAAAACAGATTGTACAGCCAGATGAAAACGAACTTGTTGATTTCAATTATTCCAGATATGATACGACTGAGTTGTGTGAAAACCCGACTGAATCTCATCCAAACTGTAGCTCGCTGGCCCTGTTGTATAGTTAGTGTCAATTTCTCCATCCAGCTCTCTGGTTCACTATCCAACACACTGACAGGCAGGCACTCTCTCACAAATACAGACAGATAGACAGACGGTCCCTTCATTATAGTGTCAGATTACTGTGCAAAACTACAACTATGTCAGACTGTGTTAGACACACACACACACACACACGCACGCACACACACGTGTACACACATACACACTTCCCTGAGAAATGCAGTTGGAGGAAAAACAGTGCAGCCAATGCAGTCATCCAGCAGTCTGACAGGGATTAAGTGGGCACTTCACAGAGGCTCACATGTGTGTGTGCATGCATGTAGTGTAAATGCACAAGCACGCACGCACGCACACGCACACACACACATACACACAAACACAATCGAACAGAACCACATTCACATAAATGATCACAACAGGGGGCAAAAAGATTGTCGGACAGCAGGAGAACTGGACAGGAAAGCATCCGATCTATCTAACACACACAATGCCAGTCACTCAACTGTGTAAAATAGGCTTTAAAAAAATTATTTCCAGATTTTATTTTTAATTCAATCTATTTTTTTTTATAGGTCAAAGTGATTATGATATCTAATGGAATTCTTATTCTTCTTGGCTATGCAGAAAGGCAGGGAGCGCTTGGATTAATAGCTGTCCAGATGTCAAATCTGTTCATTCACAAACTTGCCAAACACAAAAAAAATACAATAAATAAATAAATAACACTTTGAATGCTTATTTTATGAACAAATTAAAAGAAGAAGATAGATATGATGTTTAAACACATTTTGAGGCACGATACAACCAACAATTAACTTACTTTCTTCAAGTTTTACCAAAACGTAATCTTTAATAATCTGACATTTGATTACAATAAAACCTTTTTTATTCTGATAAAGTTTTTGGCCTTGAAGTAGACCCAATACTACAAGCATTCGCATCCAAACCTTAAGTACACAATCACCCAGGAAACTTACCAATACAGTTGAAGAAGGGCTCTTTCTTGCACTGACTGGAGCAGCCATCCCCGTTCATAGAGTTCATATCATCGCACTCCTCTTCGTTGGAACTAAAATAGCAGCAAGTGTTACTTCAAAAACATCCATATATATGCCAAACTAATCATGTAAATGACGTTTTGTTTTGGATGATGATCTGTCACCTCTGGATTCGTCCATCCCCACAATGCGGTGATCCCAGTTCATGCAACAAAGGCGGGGAGGGCTCACTCTCACTCCGGCTGGAGATGGTTTGCACTTGGTAGGTGTACACGATGTGTGGCAGCACTTCCCTGCACAGAGGGGAAAAAGAAATAATTACTAAACAATATATATATGTATATATATATATATATATATATATATTCTGAGCTTATGTGACGCCTCGAACAAATTCCACATTAATAATCAGAGCTGAGAGAGACTAAGACCAGACAGAAACAGGGTAATAGGAGAATAAGTTTGTGTTGTAGTCTTCAAAAGAGGTGTCAGGTGTCAGGTGTCTGTGCCAGTTCATACTTCCACTCGTCTCCCTATCCAGTTATGTGTTGATACGGCTGAGTTTACCCACTCTGGGTCCAGTTTTCGTGTCCTTATCATAGTGAATCAAGGAACCATCGTGAATACACAGTGGACAGGAGAAATATTGGGGAACTACTCACTTTGCCGGTGTAAGTCGCCATGATGGTTTCTTGAGTCACCATGATAAGGAAGTCTGAAAAAAAAGTCTGAAAGGAAAAAAAAAACAAACAAAAAAAACAAAAAACACAAATGAGAAAACCAAAACCATAAACAAAAGAAGAAATCAAAGCCGTAAATGAGGAAACCAAAACCACAAAGCAACATAAGAAAACTCAAGGAAAGGAAACTGTAAATGCAAAGTGGGAGTGCTGTCATTATTGTTTGGATTGGATCATGTAAACATGTGTCTTCCTAATCTGTTGTTTTTGCCTTTACATGTTAGTCTCAGACGAACAGGCTTCATAATCCAGACGTGTAAAGGCAGACAAAGAATTTAAAAGGTTTAAAAATCAAAAACCTAGATCATTTCCCATCAGCACTCTCATTTGCAGCTGCATCGTTTACAGTTCTCTTTCCTCTTGGATTTTTTTTGTCTTTCTCCTTTTGCTTATACTTTTGGTTTCTCACTTGTCGTTTTGATTTGTCACTTATGGTCATGGTTTCTCGTTCATGTTTCCTTTTTGTTTTTGGTTTTCAGACGTTTTTGGGCCTGTTTTAGACCAGTGTGTGTTTTTGTCATGAACAGACAGATGTCTTGTCATTGTAACTTTGAATCTTTGGGGTTTTGTGTGGCGGTTCTATACATATGACTGTCCTCAGAGGAGAGTGTATATTAGGAAAGTTAATAATTTTTTTATTTGATTTCCATGTACAAATCTAGTCCAACATTCGTTGGAACGAGAGTTGATTGTTATTAATCATTAATTGACTCGGGGCGGAACAACAGACGTAAAGCTCCAGTGTGTTAAGAAATCGAGACATCTAATTATGAGACTGCAGCCTGTAACAAACATAGGACTGATGCTCTCACCCATTCTTTTCCCGAGGGCATCAGGTAACTACGGTGGCCCTCACATACCAGAAAGGATGTTGCTCTTCTTTGTTTGTGGAACAAGCTTTAGATTTTAAGCACAAATTGCACGAGATTGGATGGATGAATATGGGGACCTTTGCCATAAAAGAAAGAAGAAAAAATATTCTAAGGCTACAAAAACCAAACCATACCCTTACACAGACATTCTTATTTGTATAATAATAAAATCCTAAATGTTAACTGGACTTAAACTGCAACTCTTTTGTAATTTGAGAGACATGGTGGAATTTAAAAAAATAACAACAGGAAAGAAAATTACAATATCAAAAACAAAAAGTCTGTATTCAGCAATATGGCAGGAAAGAAATTGGGTATATGGGTTGGGAATGCCATGGGTAAATTAGGGTAAATAGGAACAATAGATCATATCTTGTGGACCATCAAGTACCGTTGAGCTTCAGGATGCCCACTGCAATGCTGTAAATGCAGTGACACACATGAACGGATCCTGTGCTGCTCACATTTAAACCAGGTGTTCGTACCCAGTTCACACAAATGCAGTCACATACACATACAGTACATGCCAGTACACATCCACATCCACATCCACAAACACACACAATGCATTTGTTGTTAGTAACACACTGCCTGCCAACTATGGCCTTCAGACTTCAACAAGAGCACACAGGAACCAACCACTATTCCCAATGCTGCCATATAATCCCCAGTGTGGGTGCAATGCTGCACCAGCAGCAAACATTGCTCTGGTACCACAGTGGTTTCACCCAAGGCCAAAGCATAAGGCAGCAATCAAATGGAGAAAGTCTCAGAGTGATGCATAACCTCAGAGAAGCTTGAAATCAAACAATCCAGGTTAGCATTTTTCAGTAATAATCCAAAATACTACGATGTTCGAAAAAGAAGTGTAATGAAAGAAGCAGGGTTTCTGCAAACAGATTTATATCCAAAAAGAGAATTCTCTTCAGGACACCGGTGAATATGGTACATGGCTTTTGTTTCCCCCCCCCCCCATCTTCATTTCTCCATTTCTCCTGTGTTTGTTCATTGCAGTCCCGGCAGACCAACCCAAGCCAAGTTCAAGTTAACCGTGCTGTCCCAAGTATAAAAACCGATGAACCTGAAGATCAAGTAACAAAATGAATTTCCCCACAGCAGAAATTTGTGCCTCGGATGAGATATTGCTGTTGGCTTCATTATTATCAACACAGAATGTTTGACCTGACAGACTTTTCTTTTATACTACAGTATGTCCTATTCTGCAACGTTGGCTCATGAAGCTATAACTCTACGTTACACTCGAACATGCCCCCTCTAATTGAATTAGTTTAGCCCCTGGAAAAGTCAAGCTGTTGGATACTCTATCTTTGAGAAGACCAAACACACACAATAGACGGGGGAAAAAAAAGAGAGAAATAGATATTGCTTTGCAGCAAGGAAATACAATCATTTCCTTTTAGTGGATGATGAGAATTTCAGGCTGTGATGCTGCAAATGCACTGACTGACCGGGCCATGCGGAAGATGTAAATAATTGTACATAAATAAGTGAATAAATAGAGGGCAAAAACAAACAATGGTGATTTGGTGACTTTATTTTAAGGGGCTTCAGTCAAAAATATGAGGCACTAACAGTGATTTATTCGTTGTTATGTAGAGGTTTAGTTCATCTCTTTCCACGGGTATCAGTTATAGTGGGACTCCACTCAATTAAGCTGATGTCACCATCGTGGTTGAGCTTTGAACACCAATAAAACACTTAAAATAGGCAGCATTAATTGCTCCTTTGCATTTTCCGGAAAATTGTTTGTTTACATTTTCCGGTAAAGTGGTGTCTTGCGGTCCCATAAGAATTATGGCTGCTCTCTTTTAGCAACCAAAGGTGGAAGTAAGTAGTAAAAAATCGAGAGGAAGTCGAGGTGGATGACTGAGCGTACAACCCCCCCCCCCCCCCCGACCACAGGCTGCGGTTTGCACCCACAGTCAACGCTGATTTTCTTTTGGAAGTCTATCTGGGTTAAGAATTGTAAACCAGTCAGTCATGGCACTAGCAGTCTATGTTTGCTTTACCCGGACCCCACACCTTTCTCCTGAATGAAGTCGCAAAGCCTTAGATTTGTTGTTTCATTTGAAAGCACCTATTGCAGAATCCATACCCGACAGCAACTATACATTTCTTATCCGATCATCAGTTATTTCTGCTGGCTACACAAAATGCAGATGTTTCCTTGCTCGAGCAGCATAGGCAGCATGGGCAGCTCCCTCAACCCTTCAACCTACCAAAGTGTCTAAACCCAGTGTTGGTTCTAGACCCAGTCCTACAACCCAGCAACCATGTCCCATTTAGATACAACTAGAATGTTTTCCCAATTACGCTGTGGTGGCAACAATGATTGCTGGCTTCTTTCATTTAGAGGAAACTCTTTTTGGTTTGTGATGAATAAAATGTTATTTTTATTAACGGCAGCAGAGTGGTGAGGTTCAGTGCGGGCATACACACCGCACAACTGTCACGGCTGCCAAACAGCGGGTTTCACGTCCACAGTTCTGTCTGTGGTTAGGTTTTGGGCAAGAAACCTTTGGTAATGGTTAAGGAAAGATTATGGTCTTGGTCAAATGTAAATAAACACATTCTGTCTGAAGTCACTGTGAACTTATGTTGTATTGACAAAAAAAAAAAAAAAAAAAAAGGAGAGTCCTCTCTGAAACAACACGGAGCAAACTCTGAGACGTATACAGATTTAATGTCTGCTATTACTTTATTAAGTAGCTTATGTTACCTGGGTGTCATAAAGCACCTCTAGTTCTGTAGGGTCAATAGTGCTACTTCTCATAGCGTGATAACAACTGTTTAAATGTGGCTTTCAACCTGGTCTCAATTAGGTGCATGCTTGATTTCTCCTGACCTCACTGCTAACAGCCATGCTGTGCTAGGCTGCTGTTGGCAGCAGGGAAGAATGAAAGGGAGAGAATGAGGAAGTGGTGCAGATGTGTCACAGGAATTCTTAACTTGGTTAGTGGGATATGCAGCGTTAGAGCAACGCTTAGAATAACAGTGGCACAATTGATGACCAGCATCCTCACAGAGACTTATTGATGGTAAATGGTCAGTATTTATATAGCGCTTTTCTTGTCTTGACGACCACTCACAGCCGCTTTACACCATTCACACCCATCCGCTCGTATATTTGTACGGTGCATTTTTTTTACTCACAAAACTGTCTTGCCCAATGACACACTGGCGTGTAGACGAGCAGAGCGCAGACAATCAACAATCACATTCCAGGTGAAAGACAACTCGCTCTACCACTGTTTACATGCACAGCTTAGTCGAGCTGCGGACGTAGCTTGACTGAGCCAGGCAATACTTTGGAATTCCCATCTTCATGTTGTTAAATTATCTTCATCCCTCAATACTTTTAAGTTAAGACTGAAAGCTTACCTGTTAAATCAAAGTTCCTAATAGTTTCTTTTCCAGTATATTTCCAGTATATTTGTCATTGGATCATTATCTCTTTACATGCTTATACACTCAGTTAAATACAATCATTTTATATTTATACATACCCATGTTTTTATTTCTGAGTTCTTTGAGTGTCTGCTATAAAATGGCACTTGTATTGCTTCCTTTTTTGTTGTTATTTGTTGTTGCTTTCTTTTATTGTTGTTGTTGTTGATTTATCCTTTGAATGTGTATAATTCTTGGGGAGGTGCTTCTTATAAGCCCATGTAGGGTTTTTTAACCTCTCCTGCACTTACTATTCTTCTTTAATTTCTGTTTTTTGTAATTGTCGTTTTTTTTATGGTGCAAATAAATAAATACAAATACAAATACAAATCGGGCAACTTGTTGAGTCTGAGTTTATATATGCAGAGGAAAAACCTATTTATTGGCCATGTATGTCTGACTCCGCCTCCGTAGGGGCATCCAAACTTTCTTTTTTAACAAGGGCCAGATTTGATAATGTGAATATTTCTGGGGTCCAATGGTCCCTTCAGACCTTTTTTTTTTTACACTAAAAGTTACATATAAATACAGTTTTATAATAATTTTCATTGTCACAATTTTCTAAATGGCAATGTAACCAAATCTAAGCCACGTGTCATGGCTGATTTTCAAACGCCGTTTTCAAAATGCAACTCCTTACCAGGTGAGCTAATGCGAGTGACATCATTCCAGATGATTTTCTGTTTGACTCCGTCCCGGGCCTTTGGACATGCCTGCTCTATAAGCTAGTGCATGTTGAATCAGTTTCCTGTTTAGATGGATGAGATGGATCATGCTGTGGTTCTGTATGTTTCGTACCTACTGGACATGTTAAGCGTGACACATATTAGATCAAACATGGCTTTTGTGCATGCTCAGAACGCCAAGTCCGACTAAGCGTATACATGCAGGAGTAATCGGCCGATGAATCGCATTATCCAAGTATGTTAGTCTGACTAAGACCATCTTGACTAGTTGGGCTAACGTGTTTACATGACATTAAGAAAAACTAATATCGGACTTTTAACCTGTATGTAAACGAGCCACTGTTGCCCCATGTGGTAAAACATGACTTCTGTCATCCAGAGTTTGTGAAAACCACACTTTCTCCTGTAAATGATAAAATAAGATTGCTTTCATATGCACCTTATAGCACAAAAGATTTTATTCTTGTCCCAGACAAGGTGTCGCGTGATAGCGCTTCGTCATTGGTGCATCTTAGTGAATTCTTCCCCTGTAGGGAAAGGGACTTTATTTTGGCTCATGCACAAAGTCAGGCACAAGGCACTGTAATTTCCCCTTGAAAAGGTGTTTTGATAGTACCAGGTGATTACACATGGAAACATGTGCAAAAGTATGTGCCTGCTACTGAGAAAAGCATTACTGTGTATCTGTACTCATCTGTGTGTGTTCCTGCCTTCACTAGGCTTATGTGTGAGCATGCATATGGATGTGTTTCCGTTCTGTAGCTGGTTGTTGTTCTTGGCGGAGCAATCCCAGATGAGAAAAGCAGATAAATTTCAGAAAGTTGAGGGAAAACCTTATATTGAGCCTGCAAGAACAAACAAACAGTGAAATGCTCCTTTTGTCAGTGAGGCAGCTGACAAGCATTTGAGGTTTCACTGCTATCAATTTTACACTTCTGGAATGCCTAACGAAAATACAGCTAGATGTAAAGAGCTACTAAAGATTCAAGACTCATTTCGTTAAAATAAACAGGCGTGTACCGCGGCGTAGGGGGTTAGTAGGCCTGATGAAAATGAAGAAGTAAAAGAACTGATGAGAAGGAATTGAAATGTATATCCAAAAAGTTTAGAATACTGTTTAAAAATCAACATTTTCTTAGAATAAAAGATATCTGTGGACAATATATGTGACAAGAATCAATACGCCTTCACACTTAAAGCCAGGGTAACTTCAGAAATACCTGCACTGTAGATTTGACATGAGATAAATGTGTTCCCATGCAGAAGCTGATCAACAGAGAAGCTGACGCGAGGGAGGGAGGGAGGGATGGAGAATGTAATGGGGGAAGTGTTGTGTTGAAGCAAGGTACAATCCAATTATAGAGGGGGTGTGGACTTCTATTGACGCTGGGGGAGCAGCCCTCTTTCTGTTTTGGCTGAGACAACTCTTCAGATCATCTCTGAGATAGGCTTTGACTGAATGACAGCTCTGAGACCCACGTGAGGAAGAGGATTAGCACACGGCCTAAGATTTCTCAGAGGGATGGGATCAAAAAACTCAGCCCTCCTACCCTTTCTCTTCATACTTTCGTGACCCCCTAATGTTTTCCTCCTCACCTACTGCCCTCCCCCCCCCCACCATGACCCTAGCGGTGATTTACCCCAACCTTCCACCCCTGTGTCTCCTCTTCACTTCACCCTTTTAACTCCGCACCATAATTTACTCTGCCACCCTGACCTCCCAGCCCTCAGCCATTCCAAACAAACCACCACCCATGGATGGAGCTATGTCAGCTGTCCCTTTTGCTCCATATGACCCTGCTCAGGTAAATGCCAGTGACCAGTGGGAGGTCATTCCCCACCCTTCATCAACACTTGCAACGTTCTGTCCGGGCCCCCGTGAAAAGAAGAGGCATCAAACTGTGTGGTCAACAAAAGCATTTAAACAGCTGGACCTCAGCAATCAAACAGAGCACTTAACTTTGGATTTGTGGAATGCCAAACCCACCATGTCGAAGGCTATGTTTGTTTTGAGACAGTGTGTGTGATAAAGCCTTAGTTTAGCCAGAGACAATAATGCCTAATCAAAGCCACATCACAGAATGCAACATCTCTGGCATGTGTCTGACTCCAGGATCTCCAGCATTTGTTTGCTGAAAGATTAATGATTAGTACTGTACACTGGAATAACAATGGTTTGAATGAATGTTTATTTCATTTGACAGCATTAATCAGAAAGTATTTTGATGATCAAATAGCCATTCCCGGGCCAAGCTTTGAGCCTAAATGCCAAAACATTTGCTCATTTCATCTTCTGTCTTCTGGTTGTTTTTTCTCATGACAATCCACTGCGCGAGTTTCCTCAACGTACGTGTAATCGTGGCAGTGCGCAACACAAGATGGAGTAACTGATGAGGTGTTAAAGCTGACATCCTATTACAATGCCTCATTTTGATCCACTGCGTCTCTCTCCCTCTCTCTCTTCCCGGTGCACTCTTGACACACACAAACACACATTCAGACATAGTATTACTGTCGCAGTGGGGACCACAGAGAAAAGACATGAAAACGCGCCTCTGCAACCACTAGTGTGTCGTAAAAGTAGTAATGTTTCTGGTGTGAGATAAAAAAAAATAATAAAAAAATTACCACTTCCTGAGACTTTATGTTCTCCCTAAGTTTTGGTTTGTTCTGTCACTGGGGATTTTTTTTTCTCCCTTTGATTTGTGTGTGTGCTGTGGAACCGAGGTGATCTTTATGCCCGGGGTTCTTGTGATTGTCAGAGGCAAAAACGAAACAGATGAAATCCATTTTTTAAAGACATCTTAAAAACGCATTGTCTCGATCCTTTCATTCGTCTCCCTGCCCGCGATGCACTCTCTCCATCTGTCAAACACACACACACACACACACACACACAGACTGACAGCTTATTCATCTGCAGCCTATATTAAATGGTAATATAAAGAAGTGGGATATTTGGCACGGAGAAGACGGTGCCAAAGTGTCTCGGTTTGCAAGTTAGGTAAGTGAATTGTACTGTTAAACACAACATAACTTAATAATAATTTTATTGGGAACCCGTTGAATTTCCCAGGGAAATATTTCAACCCTGTTTAAAGACATGTTAACCAATGATTCTGCATACTACTCAATATATAAGATTATACATAACCAATTTATATTCTTTGTTTTGTTGAGTATTCAAGAGTAACTATGTGTGTGGTTATGTGTGTGTGTGTGTGTTTTGTACACTTTTGCACACACAATTCTTCATTTGAATGAGTTAAAGAGTTGATGGCTGGAACACACGTACTTGCAATAAAACCTCTCTGACCATCCCACAGAGACAAGATCCCATATGCTCTCAAAACAGAAAATAGGCAGCGAGTGCCACTGACCACTACCACTGGAATGCAACCACAGCTAGTGAAATATACCACAGCAGTGAAACTACCTACAGTACATCAGTAATCACTGAAGTGTGCCAAAACCCTCAAATAAATACATCCCCACTGCAGTCAGCTTTCCACAGACACTGCCATTGAACCAAGAAGTTGTGTACAGACACTTTATGGAACTTAAGTATCATCACTCCATCTTGCATAACATGCCTACTCACACTTTCGCCTCTTATCAAGCACTTTCCTTCTCATGTGAACCGCACTGACAGCACAATAGTGACATGGCATAACACGCAGCAGTGCCATGTATAGCACAATCTCTCTCAAGTCAGCACATTCCATGAAAGCAAAGCACTAAACTCTCACCGCAGCGTGCAGATAATACCGTCTACAAGATATCCGTTTGCCCTTGCTTCATGGAACATGGGAAAAAAACAAATACGGGCAACGGGTGACCTGTGACATAGGAAACAAATGTTGGGCAGCCGATTTGAAAGGACAGAAGCAGCGGAGGCCCGCTGCTGCTCCTGGGGGTATTAAAAAGGATATCTGGTAATACAAAAACATATTTTGGTGGATAGTTTCCACAGACAAATAAACACCTTCCAAATGGTGAATCTAAAAACAATCCTAATTCAGGACCACACTTCAGCAGGAAAATGGAATCTACTCAGCAACTTTTGATGACTAAAAATAATAGAGTGAAAAACAAGTCTAGTCTATTGCATGTTCTTTTTCCTGAAATTGTTGATCAAGGACAAACTTGTGGAGTCCACGTGAGTTATCGCTCAACTTAAAAACAAAAAACATCAAGGAGAGCGGTGGTGAGCTTTATGCACGCTGCTGGCACAGCCAATAAGAGACAACTCCTATTTACCTACCACGTCACTCACCTGTCTGTATATCGGCGGGTAGGTTCGTTCAGCATCAGGCCATGCGGTGCATGGATGAAGGACGGCTGGCGCAGCAGGCGGTAGCGCAGTGGTTGGCAACGTCTACAGAGTAGGCAGTTGGGCTTGGATGCCAAGAGGGTGGCATCGATCTCTAGGTGTTGATCCATGGTGAAAAACTGTACCCCGTACACCTCCTCCTCTACGTCCAGCTTCAGAGTAAGTGGGATGTCACAGAAGACATTACTCGGGCCCAAGGAGATGTTGTTGCCACTGACGGTCAGTAGCAAGATGTTGTGGATGGCTGGCAGTGCCGTTTCCTCGGGGTCGAAAAAGGTGACCCACACAGTAAGAGAGTCTGGCACCAGTGGGTGAGCAAACTCCAGCTGAAGCATGCAGCCCTGGGGAGGGCACTCCGACAAGCCGATGACCCGTTGCTCGATTCCTGCAATGGGGTTCCAGGTGCGTACGCTTGGTTCACAAGCCTGCTCCACATCTGGAGGACCTGCGGGATAAAAATGATCACAGAAGACGTCACACACTCTATTTATAAACAACAAAGACACTTTATATTAATTAGAGAAGGCAAAGTAGACAGCGAAAAACACCTTTGTTCACAAGAAACACAAAAAAATCTACTGAGTGCTGCCAAAAGCGTGCCGAGTTAGCAGGTGACAATATAACCGTACCCACAAACAAAAATAAAAAAATAAACTGTGTACGTATGTTTAAGCACGTCAAACGTCCAGTTAGTAACTCAAACACTAGCAAAGGTTTGGCTGCGTCCATTGTGATTACACAACTCGCTTCATATATACAAATGTCATGATGTTGCACAACAATGTCAAACAAAGAAGACACCGGCGGGCAAAGTGAGACGTCACAGACCAGACACTGTGTTTTACCTGTCTTCACGTAAACACCGTGTGAAAGTGTGAAGATCGTCTCGAGAAACATCGTCCAAAACGCCTACATGTGGATGGAGCTTTAGCATAAGTCACAAAAATGGCCGACACAAAGACGTTTAGGGAAAATAGGCAAGATGAACTACATTTTCAGGCTAGTAGGCTTTTTTATGATTGCTGACAAGCAGGAATGCATCAGTGGTCTCTTTAATGTACATTTCTTGCAGCATCAAGGACGAGGTGAAACTGAGAGTTCATTGTGAGTCCATCGGCAGTGGAAATGCAGAGCTGAGGTGTGTACCTTCTGAGAGGCCCAGTGCAGGGTTCTCACTTCACCACAGTCATTACAACCTCCAACAGTCAAACTCCAGCCATATTTGGAGTCCACACACAGCTAACTTGCATTATCCCAAGTGACGTACACTAAACATTCATCAAGCACTTTTAGAAGCCAGCAAGAGGCAGACACTATGTTCTCCCTCAAGTTCCTTTTGTGCATTTCCAAGCTGGCAACCAACGAAGCCATTTGCTAACCTCATTTCTGGGCACCATGCAAAATTCCAGTGTTTAATCAACTGAGGACTGAATATGGTTTCCAAGCCACATTATCTCAACACATTTATTATTGTACTGTAAGTGTGTGTGTGGCCAGAGTGGAGGTGAATTTAAGAAAAAGAGAGAAAAGGGGACAGAGAGCGAGACAAGGAGAGGAGAGGCTGAGCTGAGATACTCTAAGACTCTGGCTCTCTGCTTGGCTCATGTAGTCCTGGTTTTATGGGTACATTTTCATTGAGATTGCAAGGAAAGCTGTTATAGCCACTGAAAATATTTAGTAATGTCAGCTGTTATGATGGGCCTTACTCCTACTCTGGCTTTGATGCTCATGTGGTTGGAGGTGGAAGAGGGGACAAAGTAGGGATGTCATCCATTGTGTAACCTGAGGCAATATGAACTGAGTTGAAGGAGATTTACCTCCAGTTTATTTAATAATACAATCTCTGCAAATATAGTGATCAATACCCAACATTTAAAACCACATTGTTGATTACAAGGATGTATTTCCTTAACTGTAGATAGAACAACTACCTGCAACAGGATATCAACATGAGAATCGAGAATTGATATCAGCTACTCACTACAACTTAAAACCCCCAGCTCTGTGAACTTAGAGAGAGAAAGAAGGGCCTCCAATGGGGCTTTTCTGTTATACAGTTCTAGCAGTACTCAGCTCAAATCGACTCGTTTCGTTCTGCTTTTCCATGAAAGACCTGGTGCTTTTTTTTTGGTACGTGCTCTGGTGAGGTTCCAGTACAGCTGAGCTCAAACTAAAATGTGACGTCAACAGACCGCCGGCCACTGATTGGTCAGAGACCGTCATCACTGGAAGAGTCGTGAACAAGAATCAAACCCGCCATTTTTAAAAAGCAGGCAAGAGGGTTACAGCGAGCATACATGGCTACACTTCTGCAAGCTCCCAGATCAAATTTAAGACGGAGTGTCCTACATCCTGCATGTCGAAAGCCAGATGCGACCAACAGTCTGGATGTTCCAGACATTCCCTTGCTGTTGTTCTAACACAACTATGTTCCTAGTGTGTACAGCTAGATTCAGAACATGTCTGGCGTTTGCGATTCATGTTTGAAAATGGCTAAATATGCCGTGTGAAGATCACCAGGTGAACAGAGTACGGTATACTAACTGAACAACGAAGCATCTTTCTTGACAGGTGTGGCAAAAGTACCATGGTTATTCCACCAAATGTATGAATTACTACAGTTCTTTTAACGTTACGGTTCAATTACAAACAAAACAAATATTACTCATTATGGGGATTTTACAATCAGTATTTGTTCTAGATCTAATCTAATCTAATCTAGACAATTATTATTTTCCATGCAAATAAATAAAAAAAAACAATACTGATATGGTGCAGCTCTGAAGGTTGTTTGACAGAACTTATTTCATATGGGAAGTGTAACTCCAAGGTAGATGCTGATGCAAGTCCATTATCTGGTTTAAACCCTTCATCAAAAGGCGGATGAATAAACAGATGGGGATATGTCCACGCATGCACACTTTATGCTTTCTAAGAAGTGTCTGGCTTTCTCTCTCACTATTAATGACTCACTGTCTAACACTGTTACACACTTCCTCACTCAGAAAGCAGACGTCAACCCCAACCAACACTTGAGCCCCCGCTGGCACATGCAAACAGAGACACTTCACCGACACACATTATGGAGGCAACAGACAATCTGCGGCTGCAGATGTCAATGTGACATCACGTCGCGCTTAAGGTGTGCAAGGCTTTATCCGTCGCTTAAATTAAAGTGTTCATCGTTCTGCATACGGAGCAGATGACACAGGTGCTACGTTTAGGTACGCTTTTGAAAAAAAACGCTAACATGATAGCACTGGGAAACTGGTACAAGGAAGGGAAATCATTGAGTTGGAGGGTAATGACAAGTTACCAGAATTAGACTTCATGTAGCGCACTGGTCGAGCAGCAATCTATCTCACATGTAGTTCAGTCACCGCTGAGTTTGAAAGAGGAACGGAAGTGAGAGTATAACATTTGCGCAACTAGTGTAACATTGTCATTAGTCATGGCATTTTATGTGTTCTGTATTGTGGTTTTCCCTTCAGCCACGTTGTTGTCTACATGGTTTGTTATGCAGTTGTGATGTCGAACGTGACTCAGCGAAGGAAAAAACCACTAAGCAAACGTCTTTACTGACAATGGGGATTTACAACCGTGAACGTCGGCGTTAAAGGGCTATCGGGGAGTTTTTGTGGCAGTGTTCTCTATAGATAACAAACATTTTCATTCATATCAGTTAGTCAGGATTGTTTCTAATGTGGACATTCCTGGGTGGAATCACAAAAAACCAGCAAGGTGTCCCGCTACACTTCACTTCTGAGGGATTCTCATGATATCTTGGACTTTCACTCATACGTTTGGTTTTTAAACTTCAGTACATCCACACAGGTTTATGGAAAGCCAGCAGGCAACATTTTAGGGCATATTGAAACACGAATATGTTTTCACACAGAGCACCACACACACACACAGAGAGAGAGAGAGTCTCACACACATCTGCTAGTGAACATATACATCCTGGACCGTTCGCTTCTATTCACGTACACTGCTGTTTTCAATCAACTCAGGATCCTCCCTTGCGAATGTCACTAACTACATGCAGTTCTCTCAACTATCTTGGGTGGTTTCCACCCCTCCCAACCTTCCATACTCCCTCCCTGAATCCATATCCATGTGTGTTTTGCCATGTTTTTCATTTTTTTGCCTTTCTCCCCCCCCCCCCCTCCTCCTGCCATATTTCTCCAGGGCATACAGTAGTAAAGATTTATGAGTGGTACTTTGGCTCTCTCTGACCGCGCAAATGTTTCACAGTCAAGTACTTTGAGGACACGGCCCACAAGTCCTTCAGTTAACAGGTGCCGTGCATATGCATCGATGTCGGATGTCACACAGAACGCATGATTTGTTGTTGTTTGTTTTACAGTGAGGACGTTATAAGCCACTATAGTCAATATGCCAGAACGTCAGTTTACAATATGTTTGAGGCGGTTATTTGCCAGAATGTCTACGAGAAATTAAAAATATTTAGACCCATTTGCAGGATCATAGCAGGAACCAACAGCTGTGGTATCCAGTGAGAAGCTGGCCCAGGCAGAGTTAACAGGGAATAGGGAGCAGCCACAAACAGGGACCCCTTCCAAGAGGGAAAACAGAGTACAGTTTACACACACAGCATGTTGGACAAGCCCAGACTTGCCCTTGCCACACACACACACACACACACACACACACACACACACACACACACACACACACAATGGTCATGTGAGGGCAAGGCTGAGTGACATAAGAATCTATAAAGCATCAAGCTCACACACACATTTCCACAATATTATTTAATTGTTACTTTTAATGCTGTTGGGTCATAGTTAGATTGCTGTTCTGGGGGTTTTGTGTTTAGTTTTGACATTTAGTTTCATGGTTATTTCACAGTAGAAGAACATTCGAGGGATATTATGTATTTTTTATCAACTTACCACACTCCTCCGCCAGAAAAAAAGGGGTGATTTTATTGTACAGTATAATACTGATGCAAGCATGCATGAGTTTATGTGTTTATGCTGCGTCATACATTTTTCACCCACTGTGCTCGTGTGCGGCCGGGTACTGGTTTTGGAGTTAAATTCACATTTGGCTAAATCAGAAATCAAATCAGATTGGTATTGGTGGAATATTTTTCAAATGGAATTGTATCAAACACATAATTAAATGATCCTTTTCACCAAAAACACACAATGGTTCTTGTAGAAGTGAACCACACTGATGATGGGCTTATGAAAAATGTTTTATTTAAACATATTACAGATACATATTTTGCTGATCTGAGGATGGTTGTTCCAGAGTGTAATAGGCCAAAACAATGAAAGTACTGTCAGGTTTTGAAAATGAAATATGGGATAATGTGTGGATAATAGACTAGCAATGGAGACGTCTGATTACACACAAATACATATATTTGGTTAGGTTTGCTAGAATCCTGAAAAGCTACAAAATTGTATTTGCGGTGTTATATTTAAAAAGCTTTATCCATGATAACTGTGTTGAATTCATGTAGTTTAATGTGTAATTTCAGTTTCAAGAATAAGCCTCAAGAATAAGTATGCACACTTTGTTTAGTTTGTCTATAGTTTGTTTCAATACAGCAAAAGAACATGGAAATAAAACCTGTGGCAGTGGGGCTTGGTTAGAGCGACGGCTGCTGGAGGAAAGGAAGGAGTGGCTCAGCCGGTGATCAGACAGCTGGACAGAATCAGGTAATTAGTCAGCTATATAAGCATGTTTGTAACCTGGTTCTGATCGCTTGCAGTAGGCTGGGTCCTCACGCAGACACACACAGAGAGAGAGAGAGACGGAGAGACACGCAAAGTCAGAGAGAGAGTCAGAGCAGCGCAGCGCAGCAGAGCGCTGACATCAGCCACAGCTGACTTCTTTTATTTGTTTGGTTGATTGTTTTGAGTTGACAATAAACCGGTCTATTTACTCCCTCAACGCCGCCTCCTCGTCCTTCCCGAACCCCAGTGAGTGGGAAAAGCTCACAGTGGCGCCTGAACAGGGACTCATGGAAGGACAATCTCCGCTGTCGCTGGCCCTTCAGCACCTCGCTGCGATGCAGGAGAGCACCACCACGCTGCAGCAGCAGCAGTCCCAGCTCCTCGCGGACATTGCGGCGTCACAGCGGGACGATCGTGCTCTCCTGCGGGAGCTGCTGCAACGCCCGGCTGCCCACGGCGCCGACCCGGAGCCCGGTCGAGGACGGTCTCCGCCCGTCGCCCTGCAGCGGATGACCGCGGAAGATGACCCGGAGGCATACCTGGACATCTTCGAGGGCACGGCGGAGGCGTGTGGGTGGCCGGAGGAGGAGAGAGCGCTTCGGCTTCTTCCCCTGCTCACCGGCGTGGCGCAGCTGGCCGCGCACAGCCTGCCGGCGGCCGCGCGCCACGACTACACACAGCTGAGGAGAGTCATCCTGGACCGGCTGGGCAGTACGTCGGAGGGACACCGGCGGCGGTTCAGGGGGCTCTCCTTTGAAGGAGCCGGGCGCCCCTTTGCATACGCGCAGCAGCTCCTGGACGCAGCGAGGCGCTGGCTCCAGCCGGGGACCCACTCCGCTGAGGACGTCGTTGGACAGGTGGCGCTGGAGCAGTTCATCGCTGGGTTACCACCGTCCACAGCCAATTGGGTCCAGTGCCACCGCCCGGCCAACATCGAGGCAGCGATCGTCCTCGCGGAGGATCATCTCTCTCTTCCCCGGCGGAGCATGAGGGAGGAGACCAGGCCAGCGACGATCCCTGCCAGCCGTCCCACTCCAGCCCCGAGGAGGAGGTTCCCAGCGGCATCGGCTCCTGCACCACACCCACACACACACACACACACACACACACAGCCGGAGCATGCATCGCTCCGGTCGTCTAACTACCCTCTGCCGTCTTTCCCTCAGGGCCCAGCCTATGCGTCTGATCACCTGGCACCCCGGGGGGCTCCTCAGACGCCAGGGCAGGTGTGCTGGCGGTGTGGGCAGCCCGGCCACATCAGAGCGGAGTGCCCGCTCATGGAAGTGGGGCAAGTGGTTCGGGTTGCCGGGCCGCCGGCCCCCTCCCCCGGTTCGGAAGGGACGTACCGTATACCGGTATGTATACAAGGGGGTACACATCAAGCTCTGCTGGATTCTGGTTGTGAACAGACCATGATCCATCAGCGCTTGGTTCGACCGGGGGCATTGTTAGAGGCATCGTGGGTGAGGGTGAGGTGTGTGCATGGGGATATTCACGATTATCCTGTGGTGGCTCTGGAAATTTATTTTAAAGGGAAAAAACATAGAGTAAAGGCTGGAGTTAGTACTCGCCTCACGCACCCTCTAATTTTGGGAACAAATTGGCCGGGGTTTACGAGCTTAGCAGGGGAAACCATGGGGGTGCGGTCACGTAAGTCAGGGAAATGTGAGTTATGTGCTGTCCTTAGTGGTGAGGCGGAGGTGCCGCATCCCGACGCTGCTGCGGGGGGGGCACAGATGGCGCCCATGGAAGATTTTCCCCTAGCACAGTCTCGGGATGAGACCCTCCGCCACGCCTTTGACCAAGTGATGGAAATTGATGGTTGTCCGGTTCACCCTAACGCAGCACTCTCTCACCCCTACTTTGTTGTCGTTAAAGACCGTTTATGCAGAGTGAGTCGTGACACTCGAACAGGGGAAGAGCTCTCCCAGTTGTTAGTCCCAAAAAGCCGCCGAGAAACGATTTTCCAGGCGGCTCACCACAACCCCATGGCGGGTCACCTCGGATATGATAAGACACTGAACCGGATCATGGCCCGATTTTACTGGCCGGGCATTCGGGCGGATGTAAGTCGGTGGTGTGCATCCTGCCGCGAATGTCAATTAGTCAACCCTCCGGCCACCCCAAAAGCGCCCTTGCGCCCATTACCATTGATGGAGGTCCCTTTTGATAGACTTGCCATGGACCTCATCGGGCCATTAGACCGGAGCGCACGGGGATATCGCTTTGTATTAGTTCTAGTGGACTATGCAACGCGATATCCCGAGGCAGTACCCTTGCGCAACATCTCGGCGAAGAGTGTTGCACAGGCACTGTTTCAGGTCATCTCCCGAGTTGGGATCCCGAAAGAGATCCTGACTGACCAGGGCACATCGTTTATGTCACGTACACTACGCGAGCTATACGAATTACTGGGCGTCCGCTCAATCCGGACTAGTGTGTACCATCCCCAGACTGATGGCCTGGTGGAGCGGTTTAACAAAACGCTAAAGAACATGATTCGTAAGTTCGTACACGAGGATAGTCGTAATTGGGATAAATGGTTGGACCCTCTGTTGTTTGCAGTGCGGGAGGTGCCCCAGGCCTCCACGGGTTTTTCGCCCTTTGAACTCCTGTTCGGCAGAAAACCTCGGGGTGTCTTGGACCTGGTTAAGGAAAACTGGGAGGCGGGTCCAAGCACCAGTAAAAATGAGGTACAGCACGTACTGGACCTGCGAGCAAAACTCCATTCACTGGGTCAGTTATCACGGCAGAATTTGCTCCAGGCCCAGGAACGTCAACAGCGGCTGTACAACAGAGGGGCTAAACTTAGACAGTTTTCACCGGGAGATAAAGTGCTTCTATTGCTACCATCGTCTAGCTCCAAATTACTCGCCAAGTGGCAAGGGCCCTTTGTGGTCACACGGCGGGTGGGGGAGGTTGACTATGAGGTTGTGCGTTCTGACAGGGGTGGAGCAACACAGATTTACCACCTTAACCTCCTCAAAGCCTGGAGGGAGGTGGCGTCTGTTTCTCTGGCCACCACGGTGATTGAGAGAGATGAGCTGGGACCGGAGGTGGCTAAATCAAACAGGTCGGCGCCGGTCCCCGTTGACGTTCATCTCTCGCCGGGCCAGAGAGCAGACGTGGCCTCGTTGCAGCGGCAGTTTGCCGACGTGTTCTCTCCCCTGCCAGGACGCACAAACCTCATACGCCACCACATAGAAACTTCCCCGGGTGTGACAGTGCGTTCACGACCCTATCGCCTGCCGGAGCATAAGAGGAAAACTGTTCAGGCAGAACTTCAGGCTATGTTAGAGATGGGAGTAATAGAAGAGTCCAACAGTGACTGGTGTTGCCCCATTGTTCTTGTTCGCAAGTCTGATGGGTCAATACGGTTCTGTGTGGACTACCGTAGAGTCAACGAGGTGTCCAAATTCGATGCCTATCCAATGCCCCGGGTCGACGAACTCCTGGATCGGCTGGGCACGGCTCGCTTTTTTACGACACTGGATTTGACCAAGGGCTACTGGCAGATTCCCTTGTCGCTAGAGTCCAGGGAAAAAACGGCCTTCTCCACTCCGTATGGTTTGTACCAATTTGTCACGCTTCCATTTGGGTTGTTCGGGGCCCCAGCCACGTTCCAGCGCCTCATGGACCGGGTGCTGCGGCCTCACTCTGCATATGCTGCGGCCTACTTGGATGATGTCATCATTCATAGTGAGACCTGGGAGCAGCATATGCAGCAGGTGGGAGCAGTGCTGGAGTCCCTGAGGAGGGCGGGGCTCACGGCCAATCCAGGGAAGTGTGCAGTTGGACGGAGGGAGGTACGGTATTTGGGGTACCACTTGGGGGGAGGGCAGGTGCGGCCACAGATACAAAAGACCGCAGCGGTTGCAGCCTGCCCAAGACCCAAGACCAAAAAAGAGGTTAGGAGGTTTCTGGGGCTGGCCGGTTACTATAGGAGGTTCATTCCGGCCTTCTCGGAGCTGACCAGCCCCCTAACCGACCTGACCCGAAAAGGTGCCTCAGATCCGGTCCAGTGGACGGAGCCGTGTCAGCTGGCGTTTGAGAGGGTTAAGCAAGCCCTCTGTGGGGAGCCACTTTTGTACACACCTAACTTTTCTCTCCCTTTCATCCTGCAGACCGACGCCTCGAACAGCGGGCTGGGGGCCGTTTTGTCCCAGGAGGTGGAGGGGGTCGACCGCCCCGTACTGTACATTAGCCGGAAGCTGGCTCAGCGGGAGGTGAGCTACAGTACGGTGGAGAAAGAGTGCCTCGCCATACGGTGGGCGGTCGGTGCCCTCCGCTACTATCTCCTGGGGCGCCCATTCACCCTCTGGTCGGACCATGCCCCGCTCCAATGGCTCCACCGCATGAAAGATGCCAACGCGCGGATCACTCGCTGGTATCTGGCTTTACAGCCTTTCCGGTTCAAGGTGATCCATAGGCCGGGGAACCGCATGGCCGTGGCCGACTTTCTCTCCCGCTCTGCGGAGGGGGGGGGGAGTGGGCTTGCGGCCGGCGGGGTCCCGGCCTAAGTCGGGCGGTGGGGGTATGTGGCAGTGGGGCTTGGTTAGAGCGACGGCTGCTGGAGGAAAGGAAGGAGTGGCTCAGCCGGTGATCAGACAGCTGGACAGAATCAGGTAATTAGTCAGCTATATAAGCATGTTTGTAACCTGGTTCTGATCGCTTGCAGTAGGCTGGGTCCTCACGCAGACACACACAGAGAGAGAGAGAGACGGAGAGACACGCAAAGTCAGAGAGAGAGTCAGAGCAGCGCAGCGCAGCAGAGCGCTGACATCAGCCACAGCTGACTTCTTTTATTTGTTTGGTTGATTGTTTTGAGTTGACAATAAACCGGTCTATTTACTCCCTCAACGCCGCCTCCTCGTCCTTCCCGAACCCCAGTGAGTGGGAAAAGCTCACAAAACCAAACTAATTTTAGTACTGTATTTGTCAGACTCGAATCTTCCCAAAGTGAAAGTTTAAACTAACGGGGAATCACCGTTAAGACACGATCTTTAGCCTTAGTTTGGGGCCTGAGTCCTCATATGGGAATAGTAGTACCATACAGCACCATCCACTGGGAAGTGACCTCCACAATCCTTCCGTGTTGTCCCACGGCCCAAGTGTCATGAACCAATGAGTCACTCGCATGTTTCGGGGTTGAGTCAGTCCCCCAAATTTGTCTATGTTGGTGCACTGACTCACAAAATCAACAAATCATATTGGGTTATCGTATGGTAAACCGCGGACGAAGATTGGACATGGCTTTTATGTTGAATTTGGAACGGCAATCAGGGAATTGACTTAAATAAGACTGGCGATCATTTCGCAGTGAAAAATAATCAATAACAAAACAATACTCACAGTTTTTAGAATAAGCATCTATTGGCAACTGTAACTGGCAGACGTCCACCACCTTACAGTGACACTGTACAAACAGTTTTAGGAAGACGTTAAAGTAGGTGTTATTGTACTGTACCTTCAGCCTCTCGTGGGGACCAGTGTCCAGACGGGTCACATGGTCGTGGTGAAGAGGAATTTGAGGCATACTGTAGCAGAACTCTCCCCTCCGTGCATTTATCACACACTGATCCCACTTCTCTAGGAAACCAACACACGAGCACAACAACCAACTTAGATACAGGCCAAATACACATTATTTATACGTATATAAAAATACACTAAGTAGACAATAATTATAAGTGAGTCTTAAAATGGTACACTCTGGCTCACCTTTGAGTCTGCAAACAAATCACCTAATGTTAAATTACACACTATCATTATATTAAGTCACACTATTTATCCCCCATAAACACCAGCGTCTTTTTTTTGGCAACTCATCCAGCTCATTTCACCTGTCGTAAAAGTGTCCAGAAATTGGTGGAAACCATTCCACGGTGATGGAATTATGATGCTGCTTGACCACTTGGGGTGCCATTGGCACCGGGGGAGGTTTAGAGAAGGGTTGCCAGGTCTGGTAGATGAGGTCCAGGTAGCAGTGCATTCTTGCCATCTGGTTCAGTGTGAAGGAGTCTGTACAAGCATCATCTGCAGGTAAGAGAGGCAAGAGGATTTTTGTTTTTTTTTTGTGTATGAATATATAATTGTTCAAAAATCAAAAACTCTCTGTGTTACGTTGCCTTTTCCTTGGAATAGGTTTTTCATGTGTACTTTAGGCAAGAAACTTGCTTTAAGGAGACATTTTTCACACAGTTCACCACAGTTTGTTGGTAAAGGGAGGGATTTGTTTGTTACAATCTACGGTCTCATCTGCACACTGGCCCTTCAACTCTTACACCAATTTCTTTGCAAAACCAGGACATTAAAGGATGTGCCCCCCCACCCCCCGTGTTTTTCACATGAAAGGTCCCTGCTAAATTCCACACCTGTGTCAGTATACACACAGACCCAACAAATTCTTTTACAGCTATCACTGTATGTCAGTTTCCTACACGTGAGAGGTATTAACTGTAACAACTTGCCCAGGAAGGAACCAAAACACATGCGGAGGCCCCCCCGTCTCACCTGCGTAACTCATGTAGTTGTTAAACGGCGTGTGTGTGAAATGCCGACAGCCGCAGGTTTCGTTGCCCGGTTCGGGGTCATGGCAGCCTTTGTATTTGGGAGTTGGGTTGGTGTCGGCGCAAAGATCTCCAGTCTCCATCGAGGGCTCGGTCTCCAGGCATGCGTCGTTGCACGACTCGATCTCCGATATACCTCGGAACACATGGTAAAGCCCAAGACTGTGGCCAATCTCGTGGACCATTGTGTCGGTGTGGCCAAATGTGCCATAGAAGGAGGGATTCAGCACAATGCCTCCTGTTCAAATAAGGAGGAAGATGACACAAACACACAATGTAAACACTGTGAACACTCAAGTGAGGTTTCACACCATGCAAATGCCCATTGTAGTATAGTAGTTGTGGAAATGGAGCAGACAATACATTATTCATGGGCCACCTCAGCCTTATTATCACCTTCTCCTGTTAGAGCTGTGATGAAGACGTAATTGCTCAGGGCTTGAACTGTAATTATTCGAAATTAACGCTAATTAACGTGTGCATCTGGTTAAAATGTGCAAGGTTGTGTGCGCGCCTGTGCGCATGTATGTATGTGGTTTCATTTGTCCTCTACCCAAATGTGTGAGGGCTTCTTTGTCCCAGGGCCAGGTGGCAGCCCCCGCCAGATCTTCATCAGAAGAATTGGCAAAGAAGACATTCAGGTGAGTCGAGCCATCCAAATGCAGGATCTCTTTCAGCTCTTTCACATCCAAATAAGCTCTGGGGGGAAAGGAGAGAGAGAGAGAGAAAAAAAAGACAGGAAATGAGTATTTCACACTACAATTAACATTGTTTCATCCTAGAAAATGCACATTTCAACAGTGTTCCCTTCCAAAGATTTATGTAGTGTTGTGGCTCAAGAAAATAGAAAATCCAAAAGGATTAATTGACCCTGTGCTTTTGAAAGTTGGTGTTTTAACAAATCAGCCCAAATGACTTGCATAAA
Source organism: Solea solea (assembly GCF_958295425.1). NCBI lineage: Eukaryota > Metazoa > Chordata > Actinopteri > Pleuronectiformes > Soleidae > Solea > Solea solea. The sequence goes on from NC_081152.1 coordinate 11,094,164, forward strand.
AATCTCGCCTACATAACATGTCCTTGCTCTGCTTAAAAGAATGCCTGAAGAATATTTTTCCTTTTTGTAGACTAGAATCAAAGTTGACGTAACCACAGACACTCTTGTAAAAAAAAAAATCAAAACAACACCTGCTCATTTGGACCGAGAGATACTTTAAATAGTGTTGTGTCTAGAAACCCTGGCGCAGTCATCGCGCATCTGCAGTGCAGTTATGAATGATGCGAGATGAGCTTAAAGAACTTTTTTTTTTTTTTTTTTTATCATGGTCATGTTTTTTTAATCGGAATGGTATCAATTATGACCAATCAAATAATTTCCTGCCATTCCTTTCAATTACACTGCGGTCACTGCTCACTTGTTTAACACAAGGGAGATTACAGACCATGCTGTTGATGTTGTTGTCTAGGAAGTGCAGCGGCGAATAATCAGTACAATACCCCAAAAATGTGGCTATGGGCGTATAATGCTCTTTGGGATTTGGGGATTCTCATTTGTGGAGACACTTAAAGCCAAGCCACAGTGTTTTGTGTGCATCATGATGTTGTACGTTTTATTTTAGAGCACAATAAATTACACCATAACCGGTTCAATTAAAGTTTTTTTTTTTGTTCCATCATTTTGTCTGTGTTTGCCAATTCTCTTGAGCACACTTACAGTTTAAAATGTCATGACAAGCAAGCTGCACAAGGAATGAACAGGTGCTGCGGGGAATCAGTCCACTTTAGTGAGAGTAAAATAGTCCTGGACAATGGACGATAGAAGTCTGACAGAATTTTTATATTATCACATAACAAAATCTTTTGTTTTCCCCCGGTTAAGCAAACTGCACTGTAGTAAAATTGCACGTTTTACTTGAATTTTATTTGAATGGACTCCTGAGTGAATTAAACAATGAATGAATCCATGGCCATAAAATAAATACAGCATATTCCTCCGCGGTGACACAGTATCCCTTTATTTTCATTGCATTTTGTAGCCCAAAGAAACTTTTTTCAAGCCTGATATCTCAGTGATTGTTCAGGTATTCTGATGTCTCCCCATCCCATGATTTAGTGTTTCGTCTCAGCTCTGGAAACACTAACGGCAGCACTAACGACTGCAATCATTCAACACAATGAGATTTCATTCCAGCAGTGAAACTGTCATTCATTTTATGAACACATCAAAAAAGATTTCTCCATGCGCCTGGCTGGTGGTCCTGGCAAACAGCATCAGCGAGCTCAGTCATCTCTTGGACGAGTCAATAATCTGTTGCATATGCTGAAGTGACAGTTTGTTCCTTTTTTTTCTGGCATTCGGGGGCATTTGGAAATCGATATACAATGGATGCAGAATCGGGAATTCATCAGGACCAAAACATGACATAGGCCCTACTATCACAAACGAGATCCTCTTTGGGTGTTCTGACCTAGTTTGTGTGACCCACTTGCTCACCTAATATTGTCTGCGCGCTTGGATCATAAGATTAACTGCATTAACTTTTCGAGATCAGTTTTCAACCAAACAAAACGGACACCGGGACCGACGTAATTGGTCCTTTGATGATATAAACTGTAATCTCACAACAACAAACACTGTACATCACATGCTGTTGGCACGTTTAAATACTGGACTCATCGGTACACCCGTTTTGCTGGTACAACCCTTATCATGAAGGTGTCACCAAACAGAAAAAGCAGTGTCATGCAGTAAGTAATGTAACAAATATGCTGATAAATACGAGATACGGAGAAGAAATTGTGCTTGTGTGCTGTACTGACAATACTTTGCCAAGTAATGGAGACGGACTGGTTTTATATGAGCTGCGAGTGCCATGTTACACCGAAAACCATTTGTTTTAATTATATTGCGAACCTTTAAAACGCGCTATTTCATTCTGTAAGACTCGATATGGTGCTTTGTCATTCTGAACATCATATCTGTGAACTCGTGTCAATATAAGGATGAAAGCAAAAACACTTCACAGAGTATATGGAGTGCACTTGCGCTGTATATTCATTGTTCCTCCTAATCGCTGACTCAACATTAAGTGTACTTACCCTACATATTAAGTAATGCTATAGGACAGGGTAAAATTCCATGTGGGGGAGTGTCTTGATTTGATTAATCTGTGTACAAACTGCGCTGTTAGTTTGTGCACAGATTAATCAAATGCACACTGACAATAAAGCCAAAGGATTGATGAGAACGTACTACTGTGTTTATTGTAATTTAACTGGCAATGTAGGGTTAATGGGCCCTATAGTAACAAAATGCCATATCTGCAAAAAAAAAAAGAAGGAAATAAAATCTATAGGGGATCAAAGTTTGCCATCTTGAGAGTATTTGATTGCCACGAGGAGTGAAACTACTGGACTGGCACCAGTTGAAGCCAGGGTCTCTAATTTGTGATCAATGATGAGATCATTTTAAATTGCTGCCCTGTTGTTTTATTAGATCATTTAGTTTTGTAGACCATTTCATTTGGAGTCTCCACTTTGAATGATATAATTACAGCTGTAAAATCTATTTCATACTCAGAGATGTATCACTGGAGCTCTAAAGAATACGACTGGCCGTGTCAAAGGGTTCGCTTTATTTGAAAGCGGAGCGCATCGATAAAATATTGCCATTTTTTTAGCGTACAGCCAAACTGTCTCGTCGTGCATGTTCAGTGTCGCCTCACTGAGGAAACGTAGGAGTCACCAACACTGTATTTGGCAGAGTTCTGGAAGAAATGACCCGAGTGAGATCATTCTCCCACTGCGAGAAGTCTATTGAGGTTATCACACAAAATGTTTCATAACATTTCTACGACACTTGCTGGACAAGTCTCTTTGCCTCAAATTACAACTTGGATGAGGACCTGCTCAGTAAAGACAGAGTGTTCCCAAGATTTAGGCATAAATGAAACTCGGTATACGAATAGTTGCAAGAGCAGCTGAGGGCACTCACTGAGATCAGGTGATGTAAAGTCTGCATTCCTAATATTCTCAAGAATTTAATTTCATTCTTATTAAATATTTGTCCAGGGTTTTTTGGAGGAAAGGGCTGGAGAGGGAAAGCAGCAGCTCTAACGTAGTGTCATATCACAACTACATTGAAGTATTGGGGGGAAATCTGTCCCAGTTTTTTTAAATAATTCACACACGTTCTTCATAACGACGTTGTCAAAGGCACTCGTTGGCTTTCAGTGTTGGAGGCTGGAACCCAATGACTTTATGATGAGTGTTTTTAGTTAGAGGAATATGGGACTTCTTTCTACTGTCTCTGCTGTCCGTCCAAATCTTACTCAAACCTCCAGTAATCTTTTACTCCGCCCCCCAGCGTTCTCTGTCCCTCAAACCCCTCAACTATTTCCCCATCCCATAGCCCCTATTCCCCTCTCTTGCCTCTCATCATCCTCTTTTTTTTCTTCGGCAAAGACGAGCCACTTGGGAAGAACAGGATTTTCCATGCATTCGGCCGCAGCACTTTTTAAACATGTCCTGGGAAAGAAAAATGAAGACCTGCGGGGCAGCGAATTATAGGGATCGCTGCAGGGCATCTGTTGCACAGACAGGAGTATGTCAGGCAAACTTCCTTTTAAATCCTTTTCATTTCTGCTACATAACATATGAAATGGGGGATTACGACTTTATCCATTTACACCCCATATACAATTTATAAACTCATAAATTTGCCCCCGTATACATACAGCATATATGTCTGGGGCAGCATAGTGTGAAAGCTGGAGTGAGCTGGCATGGCAACGACAGACTCACAGCCAAGAACACTTTTAAAATTGGAGGAGGCCCTCAGCACCTCTGTCATCAAGTCAGTCAGCACCACAGCCCCTAAAACCCATCATTCATCTCTGCCTTTATTACTATACTTACTCTGTCTTCTTTAACCTTCCAACTTACTCTGATTATTTTTTTCCCCTGCTGCGGAAGACACATGCACAAGAACTGTGTCAACGCTCAAATTCCAGAGATCCTGCTGTGACTGCTCATCTGTGTGGAAAAGCAGGAGGCAGGAGTTGGAGACATATGGAACGGGCAAAGGGATGATTCCAATCGCCCCCTCCCCCTCCACCCCACCACCGCCTATTCTCTCCCAAACTCTACCAGATTCTATCGAAAATAAGAGTGCCTCATCACGCAATGTGGTGATCACGCTCAGTCCCGGCAGATAGCAGGTCGTTATACGATATAATCTGAGTTCCCTGGTGTGTCGTACTTTCAAAAGAACCACCAGATGCAAACTCCTCTGTTTGCCTCCCCAAGTAAAACCCCTCCTTACTCCATCTTCACCTCAGTTATGCAGAAATTCTTCTATCCGTGCCCAAGAGAGCACAGGTGAAACCTCAACAACAGGTGCTTTTAGAAGTGTGCTATGGCTTTAAAGGGGAAGTGCAAAGTCCTGGTATTTATGCCCAAGCACTCAATTATGTTTTATGGGACAGGGGCTTAAGGTTTAGACGACCAATTGTGAAACACCCAAGTCAAGGGCCCTGGAGATTAGTTCCCTGCTCTAAGATGGAATACAGCAGAGAGAGGGAGTGAAGAAAGGAGAAAGGGTGGTCCATCCATTAACCTGCCACACCGAGAGGTATTTACTTAGGAGGGGAGACAGAGACAGAGGCCAAGGGAAAATGGATGACCTATTAGCCTCTGACAAAGCCTGGCCAGAACTTCATTTCCCAAAAACACATTGAGGCTGAAACAGTCCCTAATATCCGCCATTCCAAGTTGCTATATCCATCTCGCTTTAGATCGAGAGAAAAGAAGTTCTGATATTATATCCACTCACTCAGATATCACAGTGATATTTGATGAACAGTAAAACACACGTTGCCATGCACGTGCTATGCGTTATGGGCCTTTCTGCACATTAAAATAGACGTGAATTACAGTGACAATTTCAGATGTCCCTGTTCCAGACATCGGAATGTTCACGCTCGAAATAAATGCAGTCAGACAACGCTGCACGGCACCACAACTACAAGAAGTGTCAAAAGCCAAAGGCTGCAAAAACAACACACAGCTATTTCCCTCAGCCCTAACGTGGAGGGAAGGAGAAAGGGGGTCATTATTAACAATTGTATTTTCAGAGGAAAGGCTACTGCGGGACCAGAGAGCTGCCTGTGTCCTGTGTCAGACAAAAAAAAAAAACCACAACAACAACACTACACACATAAACGGTAACAGCCGCAAATTCTACAAATATAAATGCAGGACCTTAAAACTATTGTGCCACGACATACACAGTGCATTGTTCATCCAGAATTCCATAATTAAGGAGGAATGTCAAAGTGTTTGTAGTCCAGCTCTCTCTGCAAGTCTCTCTAGACATAATCCAAGCAAAATAAGAAACCACTTGAGGAGATTCTATCTATTTATCTTTCACAGTGAAAATCCTCTTGTCCTCTTTTTGTTTTGGTCTTTCTTATTCTCTCTCTCTCTCTCTCTCTCTCTCTCTCTTGCTGGTATCCTTCCGTTCACAAGCCCATCTTTCAAATGCCCATAGGGAAATTCGAACATTGCAGCGGCAAGCGTTTTGCCAATAGCCGATGTCTGAATGGAGCGGTTTGCCCGCCACTTGATAAATGAGCTTCTAATGATGACTAAGTGGGAACTGAGAGATGGAAGCAACAGCAAACCCACCTGCTTTTCCCCTCTAATGTTGTTAATTAGATGTCATTATTTAGCTATTTAGCGGTCATTTTAAACAACAGCATAGTGCCAAACAGACAGTGCTTCCAGCGTCGCTATGATTGAAAACAGCCTCATTTTCAAGATCCATGATATCAGAGAGACCCAAACAATCCCACACTAGGTCTGCTCGTTTCTCTTCTCTCCCTCGCTCCCTTTCCTCCATTGTCCCTACGTGACAGTGGCAAGAAACAATGGCAAACAACTGCATTTCTGTCATTTTTGCCTCTATTCCTGGCATAACCTTATAGACCCCCTGCGTTGTCCACAAAAATGTCTCCGTCTACTGTGTTGAGTTTCACCATACCAAGAAGCAAACAATCCTGCTACTGGAGGTCTGGCATAAACCTTAATACAGCAAATTCCAGAGATTTATTCCCCGTGCCAGATTTTACTCATCATCTACAAGCCACAATGAGATTACCACAAACAAAAAAAAAAAAAACACACACAAGACACAAAAATTTGCATGCATCCACGAGGGCCTGTGTATTCTCCTCGCGTAGCTGTATGAAACCTCATAATATCTTGCTCCATGTAAACCTGTAGGAGATTATCTGATACTGGTATACACATTGCAAGTGAAAAGAACTTTCTTCACTGTTTTTCCTGGAAAATTCTCTCAGACAGCCACGATCGGGGACTCATACTTGCCTCCCCAGGAGACTTCTTTCGGTAGGTGGTTTCCTGAGGAGAGAGGTATGTCTTTGAAATGATTTCCATTGCTACAAGCAAAAGCCATATTGCAACGGCCTCCTCTGACCTCTAACTGCCCCAACACTCAGTTTATAGTGTCACTCTTTCCAAACCAACTCACAATTTCAATCAAGTCAGCTCATTTATGACCACAGGGTATAGCAGGCACAGAGTGGAAAAAGGTGGAGAGCGTTGTCGAAAAAAGGAATTACAAAAAAACAGCAATCTGGCCTGTACATTTGCTACCAGGAAAGTCACCCGCATGCATTTGTTTTTGCACTGCTGATGTGTGGAACACTGATTGAACCAAGCCAACGCTAGATTGGACTAGCTGCCCCCAGAGGATTTCCCAGGCCACACAGGCTGGGAGTTGAGTTACACTCAGCCTCGGCCCAAATGGCCAGGAAACAGTAGGACTAGACATGAAAACCTCTCTTCAGGGACACACGTATGGAAAGATTTGTTGTTGGATTTACTCTCGGCATGTAAGTCCATAGTGTGGAGTTGGTTTACCAAAATTATTCAGTGATGTCAAGCAGAAAAAGATATTAAATAAAGTAAGGAATTTCATTGTTAGTTAAAGCCTTTTGGTCAATCTCAGTTTATAAAACAGCAACCAAAGACGATTACCAGTAAGGAAAAAACATTATAACGTGCAAAAAAAACAACTGTAGGAGAAGTGAACTTACTTGTGTGGAGAGGAGCGGTTGAAGCATGTCTTGGTCACATCCGTCACATTGGGATTACAGCAGTCGCCAAGGTCATACAAGAAGTTTTCCCAATTACATTCAGAGTCACATACACCATTACCCTGTTTGTGTTCAGGACAACGGCTCCGGTACCCAGACATGCAGTCTCCTGCATCGTAGCCTGTTAGAGGATGGTTGCATTCTGGGTCACAAACATCATCCCCGACTTTGCTGATATCACAGTTAGCTAGAATCAGTCGGTGACGAAGGGAGGAATTGGTCACATTGTGAATGCTGAGCTCCCAGGTGATATTGTAGGGGCTAAAGGCTTCATTTAGCCGTTGGTGCTGCAGGCTGATTTGGTGGTCTGATACAGTAGGCCTCGTCCGAGCATCGTCCCATATATTTATGACACGGTAACGCACTTTCTTAGGCCGGCGGAATTTCCAAAGCTGGTTGTAGTTTTTGATAACCTCGACATTGTCACAAACAGTTTGGCCACAAGCTGGGGGTTCGAGCGTCGTGTCCAATAATCCATCCGCACCTCCAAATCCACCGCCACCCACTAACCCCAATCGGCCACTTCCTGCCTGCTCAGGCTGAGGAAAGCTACCATCTTTTACAGTCAGCCACTTCCGGCCTGGGTGCTGAAATGTTTCACGAATGACCAGCTGAGGTAGATCGTGGGGGTCTTCGTGGCCCTGCATATCCCTGATAATCTGCCTCTGCCCTCTGGCCTGTCTCCATAGAGCCACATTTTCCACTGCTCCCCTGTAATTATGATTCAGTGCATTTCCCCCAGTCATCAGGACTTTGCACTTTTTGGTCAAAGGACTAAAAACCTCACCCGACTGTTCCCGACTGACGGCCACTTGGGCGCCATTGACGAAGAGCTTCATGTATACGCAGTCATATGTGACTGCCACATGTGCCCATTGGTTGGGTATGTAGCGAACATTCGAGTGGATGGAGGTCACTTTGTGGGCACGGTCAGTTTTAAGGGAGAAGAAGAATCGGGGGTCACGGTTTCCATTTTCACTAACTGCCTTGATACCAAGCAGCCAGCCACGGTCACTGGAGGCATAGAAACACTTGTCGTATAGGCCTGGGGAAAGAATGGAAAAAAAGTCAATTAATATTTGTTTCTTTCCAGGTGTGAAAGTGAACATATAAGAAAGCATGTCTATATGCTGATACATTTTAACTGTATACAATCTGATCATAATATGTAATGCAGTTTTTACAAAGAGGCTTAACATGTCGTAAAGATAAGAGAGCAAGAAACGCAATATGTTGAATATCTAAGGGAATTCTGTCCTGGAAATTGGGTGGAAGTGCATGTTTAGCTAAGGGAGACCCCATGGAAATGTGTTGGTATAGGTTTTTTTTGTGAACACTGAGCGCATTTAAAGTTCCTTGTGTAAATGTTCCTTGCCAGCAGGGTAGCCAGAAAAGGCTAGTTTTCTGCTAAGTCCTTGTTTTTGTAGAGGCACCAAAACACCTTTTTCCTGTTTCACTTGGACTCTGTCAGGCAGCTTCAGCATGGTAATGTGTTTTCACTTCTTAGGGGATCTCTGAATGCTACCTGTTTGTTTGTTTAGCGCTTGTTAAGGTACATGCGCAGGCAGACAACATCACGTCTGTGAGTGTGCGTGTATTTTCGTGTTGCATGAATCCAGACAGTCCCATCAAAGTGTGCAAAGGTTCCAAAGCACTTTGTCGCGCCTCATAATGTCCATCTCATCATGTGATTGACTCGGTGCTCACTGGTGATCTGCGGGGAAGGAGGGGAGTGTGTACTCCACCGTGATTAAAATACTTCAGGCTGTAATATATCTACCCATGAAGAGATAGTTGGTCTACAAATGCAGGTCAGATAACATACATCAGACATGAAGTGTCTTTTACTGTTGCTTCCAGGATCTGCGTTAAATGTGTCTAAGTGTCCTTCAAACGTGTCTCTTCTGTCTTAAGCGTGGTGTGAAATTATAAGCTCATCCTCATAGTGATGGCCACATCTTTGCTGCAGCGCACTTGTCCACCTCAGATGTCTTTGTTCCCCATCGATTAGTGCTACCCCCGGCCTGCAGTAAGTGACTGGGTAATGGTGACTGCATGAACACGTTGTTAACTTTGACCTGTTTCTAATTAGATGAGCGCTCCAGTATGCATTCATTAACTTAGTATTGCGGTGGACTAATGTTCAAAGAGTGAGGGCCGGGTTCAGCGTCAAGGTCAGCCTTTTGGTAGGTGACATTTTCAAGCTTTCCACTACACTGGAAGGAAAAAGCCTTCCATCTGTCAGCTAATGCACTCAAGGCTAAAAGGTGTGCTAAAATGCTCATAGGGCTCCTAGTGTAAACAGCTGTCATAATTCTGCCATGCTCAATTAATCTAACACACTACACTTTTCCAGACCCGGCTCTGCGACTGCTCGGGCTCACATAAGCACGCCTACACACACACACACACACACACACACGTACATGTACGCATATACTGATACAGATATACACACCCACACATAGGCACCAACAAATTGAAACACTGAAGTAGACATTTGTATCCACTCAGAAAGATACACAAACGTGTACGCTCACACGGAGGGATCCGCGCGTGTGTGTGTGTGTGTGTGTGTGTGTGCACACTACAGTGGAGAGCTGTGCTTGTCAGGTTCAACCTTCCTCTCACTTGCCATTTCCTCTAAGAAAAACACACTCAGGAAAAAAGAAGAGCATATATACATATGTATACACATATGTATACACATATGTATATATATATATATATATGTAATCATATATATATATATACACACACATATATACACACACATACACATATATATATATATATATATATGCACAGACAAAGAAAAATGTCACAGGGACTTGATAAAACGCAGGGAGGAAAGGAACAGTGACGACTCTGTTTACTTTTGGGCTGTTCTTTGTGGCTCTTAAAGGTCAAAGAAAAGTACTTTTCATAGTCATATGAAAGTGGCCGCCAATTTCCCTGAGAGAGAGAAATTCTCTCATATTTAACAAAAAATAACAATAATCCTTGAACCGTAACAAAGATATTGATTATTAAGTGTTGCTTGACATATGCACCAGATGCATTCAAACATGTTCCTTTTTTTGAAAATCAATTGACTTGAAATGAACACGACTCTCAGAAATGTGACTTTATTAGGGTTATTTTCATTCACCAACAAGTGGATATGTTTCTAGTTGAAATAATGATTACAGGAAATCATGTTTTACAGTTCCAAAAGCCAGATGATTACGGATTCATGTCTGAACTTTTGACTATCATGAAAACAAAAAAAAACGGAAAAAAAAAACCAAGCATCTATATTTTTTGAGTGTTTATTACGACACGAGATAATGGCACCGAGGTATTACTGTTATCACAGCAATTACCTGCCAACGTCTGCTTATAATTGTCCGCAGCAGGTCATGGAAGAGAGCCTGTGATTTATTTTCCTCTTACTTTGATGCGGGACACTGTAACATGACCCGGAAACAAGGGCTAATACGGCACAACAAAGTTTGCATAACATTCGGAGAAAGGACTCGATGTTCTGATCGTGTGTGCACACGCGTATATAAGTGCAAGTGCAAGTGCACACAAGTAGTCAGGGATCAATTCTGGCCCTGCAGGACTGTCACAGGAAACGTGTGTAGTTATGTCATATGGGACGCAACAAAGTCCCCACATATTTTAATGATGGTTTAATCAATCATTTGTCGACTGTAAAATCACAGATATTGATCCGTGAGCGCTCCGTTTCCACCTTAAAGTGGTCACGCAAGACAATCCATATTATCGGCTCTATACCTCAGCAAGGAAACACTGGCGACAAATGGTCGGTAATGATAAATGTCAAATTTATTTATTGCATATTGTTGATATATCACGCTCTTCATATATCTAATGTCAGTTTCAAACTCTGTGTTTTCAAAGAAGATATTAAAACTGGTCAATTGGAGTTTTGCACAGACTGTGCCCTTAATGACTACCCAAATATAAGCATATGTGCAGTATAAGTATATGTTAGGATATATAAGGTAATAAAGAATGAAAAGAAAGTTATGGTCAAAACAAAAACACAATAAAACAATAAAAAAGCAGCAGCTGCAAACAACCCTGTGCAGGGATCAAAACAAGGGGTTGGAGCATTTCGGGGGAGCGCTGGGATTTTTGAATTCTGAATTGGATTTAAAAGATTAGGCTTTATTGAATTTGTTTGATCATCATATTTGTTCTCTTCTGGACCCCTCTCCAGCTCACTGATTAGTGCACACATGGATCAAATCTTAAAGATTTTAACATGAACTGCAGTCTCTCCCCGTCACATGGAAGCCAGCACACTGGAGGGGCGTGCACTACAACAACAACACCTGTATAAAATGATGTGATCCATTACAACATCTGTAAAGCCCTCGATGTCCATTTCATGTCAAGATCGTATCGCAGAGGTGTTTATTCCAGTCTGCGGTCAATGTGTTGCTCATTTATTTTTTGTGTGTTTTGTTATTGTACCAGATTGAATTATACTGTACAGATGTTCCTGTATTTGTGTCCATTCCCAGAAAATCTAAGAGTCACTCAGGTCACAACAGACCCTCTCACCCCCCCCCCCCCCCCCCATTGTAGAGTCTCACAAGGGATTGGCTTTGCAGAGTGTGTCCCTGCCATTTGGCTAGTCCTACCTAAAAGTGCACTGCATCTTTGTAGACACATGCGCGCGTGCGCACGGACAGTTTTGAGAGTGCCAGACAGATATAAAGCAAAGTACCAAGTAAATTTACTCATATGGTTTGGATAAGTCCCCAAACATTTCAGACTGGCACAAGACCGAGTTCAATTCAGTTCAGTTCAAAGACAGCCATCTGCACAACTGTGGACTGTGTGGAGCAACGCTCCCTATCGGCAAGAAAAAGCATTTAAAAAAATAATAAAAAAATGACTGTTCTATACTGTAATGCACAAAATAAAACAGATGATAAAAGGCAGTTTTAATGGCACGTTCCTGGTGCTCTTTTCCCACATGGCTGCAAACTAAGTTGGACGTAATGGAGTGCGTAAAGAGACAACTGCTCAGTGTCTCCTCGCCTCGTCTCCATAACACCGGCAGGAATCCGTGCATCCTCCTCTGCGCAGTCAGTGGACAGTGATGCATCACTGCCATCGGATTCTGCCTTAAACTACACACTCCCCTGCGAATCAGCAGTACGGTTACGCGTAAGTGTCTCTGCGATAAGAGGACACGGAGCGAAGACAACACTGGGACATGCAGCGCAACCACGAGCAGGACATGTTTCGCTCGAGAGAAGAGAGAGGGAAGCCCTGGTTCTCTCGGTCGTGTCTCGTAACTCCGGTAGCCAATCCAAAGGTGTATATCAGGGGTGGTGGGATGGAGGGACACACACACACACACACACACACACGGGCTTGCTGCGCACTTTGAGCGCTTCTTCACACGCACGCGCACAACGATATCTCTCCCGATTGTGCCTGACGTGACGTGCTCGCTCACAAAGTTTTGGCAATTACATCATAGTTTTAAAATAGCCGAGTCGGCTCAGAGAAATTACATTTTACGCACAGTGACATCAGCTACCGGTCAGTTGATGCAGTAGCCTACATCTGCTGCCCGCGTCCTCCTCACTGAGATTCTATGATAATAACCCACACGCGCATCAGCCTTTTATTAAAGTGGGGGGAAAAAAATAGGAGGAAAAAAAAAGAAGATAAATCCGTGGGATTACAACAAAACATCAGGTTGCAGCGACTACACTGCTCTGCAAAGGTCGCAAACTTCAACATAATCCAGATCTTCAGTGACCCTGCGTTTGCACTGCACTAAAATGTGCGCCGTACTTTTGGGAGCATTACATCATTGTCTAGTCTGATAAATGAACTCATTTTCAACTCGCTGAAACTGCATGTTGCTTTCTCTGACACACACACACACACACAGAGAGACACACACAGCGTGACATTAAGAATAAAACACTGCACATTCACGTGTTCACTTCTCCATCAGTTTTGGATCGTGTAAAGTGTTGTGGTGATAACAGGATGGAGGATGCGTTGACTTTATCCTACCTGCAATCACTGTCGGTGATCGTTGACCTCCCTCGGGTTTGATCCACATCTCCAGAGTGAAATTGCCTCTGGGTATCTCCACGCCGGGCTTCAGCCGCAGCTGGTCTCCCCTGCCGGTGAAATAGACAGCTTTCTTCCGGTCTGGAGAGTTTTCCTCCGCGTGCGAGGAGCGCCGATGCTGGCGCAGCACCCGTCGCTCCAAGCCGGCAAGAGAGCGTTTGCCCCGGGGCAGACGCGTGGCACAAGCCCCCGGTACGGTGGCTTTCGCCTCCCTAATGCGCACCAACTCCCTCTTGGATCTCCCCAGTCCCCGGGCTGTCCCGCACTCTGATCCAAAACACAAGATGAGAATCACCAGGCAAGACACCCAGGGAGACGTCCAAAGTTTCATTGTTCGGGAGAAAAAACAGCAAAAAATAATATTAATAATAATAAAAAATAATACTATTTAAAATGATGAATGGCAAAAAAAAATGAATAACTAGAAGAAAAAATGTCCACAAATGTTCTCCTCTTTGGAATCCTCTTGAGTTGTTTTTTTTTCTTCTTCTCTCCTTTTTTTTATAGCGGTAAAATGTCAAAGCTGGAAACTGTCAAAAAATAAACCCATAAACCTATCCTGCTTCCCCCTCTTTATATTGCTAAGCCACGACCCCCTCACTTAAGCAAAACTACTCTTGAGACATTCAGGGAATATTTGATTCATGTATTTGTTCCACGGTGCCTTTTGAATGGGTCCCATTTAGCCAAAGGGATGACTAATAGTAATCAATCAAGAGGGGGGTCCGGCCGATGCCCCCCTCATCCCCTTTGGACGGTAAGAGTTAGCCTACTCGCAGAAATCCACAGTTGTCCGCCAAGCTCTTGTCACACCTTTTTGTTGTTTCCTTATCCTACCCGTAAAACAGCACCAGAAACGGCACATATTAAATTCCAAAGAAAAGTGGCAAGAAAGCCACCTCTCATATTTATTAAAGAGGAAACAAAAGAGGCAAATTGTGATGGGAAAAAAAAAACAACCCCAAGAAGAAGAAGGGGGTAAAAAAAAAAAAAAAAAATTGGAATCCAAACTTCCCTGCTGTGCCTGTGTGCCTGCACAAAAGTTGAAAATGCAACTACAATATCTGGTTAAGGCGAAGGAGAGACAGAGGGGCAGAGAGCTGCAGAAGTCAGCATCGCGGTCCTCATTGATTGCCTGGAGCAGATACACTTGGAGGAGTCGGGAGCACGTCGTCCGCTATAGAGGCAGTTGCTCTCTAAGTATTTTTTTAAGAACAACTCATGTTTCAAATGTTCCGGGGCTGTGTTTTTTTTTTTTTTTTCTCTCGCTTTTCTTTCTGTTTTTTTCAAAGTGGGAAGTCACACAGGTAGGCAACTCTCACTGACGGTAATTCTCTGTGTGGCGCACAGTGATGGGATGGTGTTTACGGAGTTTGGAGGGCGTATATGTGTATCCCTCTAGCGGTTACAATTGAAACAATCCAACACTTCCACCAGCGAGCACATGCAGGAAGGAGGACCACAAGCGAGAGAGAAGACGTCTGAGCAGATAAAAAAAACAGAGAGAGAGAGAGAGAAAGGAATCATCTCCCAGAGTGTGATACCTTCAGCTGAAAGAGAAGCTCCGCTCCACACTTGATTTCATTTGCAGTCATGGATACTGGCGCTCACTTTCGTCCAGATGCAAAGCAGGAATTAGTGGAAGACGGAGCTGCTCTGTGGATGTTTACCAAAAAAAAAATGCACAATGATGACACGAGACACTGTGCCACATTCGATTTAGACGTCGACGCTTTTCAATCAGCAAATATTAACATTCACACGCAGAAAAACAACATGTGTTTTATGTAATGTGAAAAATAAACTATTGAGCTACTCATGTCTTTCTCTTTTTCTTTTTTCTTTTTTTTTTCCTTTTGGAAAGTCTTCCCTTTTGGGGAAAAAAAAAAAGTTTGGCAAAGTATGACGTATTGTAAGGTAGACCCAACTGTTCCTGTCAACATCATGTTTCTCATTAAAGTCTTCTCAAAATAAAGTGCGTTATAGTAGATCAAAACATATGGCACGGTGACAAAGCCGCAGCAGTTACTGCCCCTTCTTTACTTAATTTGATAAATTATATGTCCTGTCTCTCCTTTCACTTTAAAAAGCACAGTTTGAGTCTTTTCTCTCTTTTTTTTTTAACCACAATATGACAATAAAGTGCACTTCTGTACCGGTGCATAACATCTGGCCAAATATAACTTTATTTAATCTTGCGTGGATGTCTTTAAGGGACCTTTAGCATCATGTACTTTTACTGAAAAAAGAAGGGTTGACAAACTTGTACCCAAATAAAAGTCTATTCAAACTAAAGTAAGTAAGTCTCATGGAGACCACCTCATTCCTTTAGTTTAAAGGAAACTCATTCGCCTTTTTTCGGTGTGAAATAAAAGAAAAATGTAAGAGATTTGTGGGCTTCAGGTTGATTCACACACCCTCGTGTTGACCGACATGTCACCTTAGATGGATCTGAATTTCAAAACCACACTCTCAACCAGGGTTCGTAATCCTTTCAGACCGGTGACAAAGCCTTCGTCACAGCTGTGGAGTGAAAGTAAAACAATCCTTTGGTTAATGTTACTGTTGCTCTGAGAACATTTTGACACAGAAAAGAGAGTGACTGTAGCAGTAATGGCTTTTTTTTTTTTTTTCCCCTCCTTCTTTCTCGTAGACACAGTCGGCTGGAATGCCAGTGTTTTTTTGCGCTCCGTTCTCCCGCGGTCGTTTGTCGTAAATGTGTGTTTAGACAGCCCAAAACTTTCCACCTACAATAAAGGGCAGAGAGAACAAACATTAAATATTTGCTTTCTTCTTTGTATGGTGTTGCCACTTTAGGCCACATACTTCCTTTTGTGTTAGGCGTAGTGGGAAATGACATATTGAAAAGGTGTTTGACCTTGAAAGTCGCCCTGCGAGCACAAGTTTCACATGAACCGCGGGTTGAAATCTTCTCAGAGGAGACGCGGCCCGGTCCAAACCAATGCCTTTGGTTTGATCCATTAATGTATCCCTCAAAACGCCACTGGCTTGCAGACTTTTAATGTAATTTGGTGAGGCATCAGACGTTGACGCTGAAGGAAAATGGAAACACAACCCCACCATGGTGTCAAAGGATCATGACAGGAGGTGAAAGACTTCTCCAGTCCTGTAATTACATTCTTCACCTAAGATCAGACTGTGACTCTATCTCAGTAAAGCATCATGAGTGCTGAAGATAGAATTGATGACATAACGTCTTGCAGTTAGCATCCTTCCAGATTGGTACACCATGTACAGACTAGAAAGGGGGGGGGGAATAAAAATGTGAAAGACACTCACATCAGGTAATGTGCTGTTCCTCTTGTATTATGCAAGAACATTGACTTCAATTGTTTTAGTATAGGCTTGGCGTCCACCGTCCAGCCCTTCAGGCCATGGACCGATCAACAAAAGTTTAGTGTGCTTCCCTGGATCTGTCAGTCGGCAGTGGTTGAGCATCACAATATCTCTTCCTTTCAAAACAGGCTGATTCCCAGGTATTCCTGGATTAAATGGTCCACAGAGTCAACATCCCATCTTAAACCCAAACCATCCGTCATGGTCCATGTCACAGAGTTCCTGAACTGTTCTTCAAAGTGTAAAAATCAGTCTAAAGCATAGAAAAAGCAAGTTGTGCATTCAAAAATGATGAGATAGTTACCATAATCCAAGAATCACATGTGACGTTTGAGTAGAATTTTGTGTTTGATGCCATACATCTATCCTTAGATGTAAAATTAAATCCATTGAATTATAGAATTTCAACAGAATGTCCAAATTCATACCCAAATACCAAGAAATTCAAATAGATAGTGAGGAACAGGGTCCCCCGGAAGTAAAGTAATCACACCTGTTGTGCTAAACTGCAGTTTAAGAGTTGTAACAACAAATGAAACTGTTTGGATTATCCACATTCATACTGGCATCCCCACTGTTGTCACTCATTTTGGCTCTAGAGAGATTATACTGCCTGTGAGACGGGTATAATAAAGCTAAAAGTTAATATTCAATGAAAGCAATGGAGTAAAATATGTTTCAGGGTGTTTTAGGTTTTATGATATATCACAAAAAGATCAAACTAAAGCTGTGGCTGCACTGTGTTTGGAGAAAAAGAGAAAAATCCCAGTGTTGTACAATAATCCCACTGCGTCATCCATGTGCAAGTCCAATAGGGGGAAGAAAAAAAAAAAAAAACATTGTCAGATAATCCATTAATGCACCCAGATTAATCTGTGACTGTGGCTGTTCTTAAGTGAAACCTAAATGCGTTTCACTCCTCTTTCTTCTTCTCTTTTTATCTGGAGAGAAAAACTGATTTACACACACAAGAGCCACTGATGTTAATACATTCGAGCGAAACCAAGATTATATTTACAGCAAATCAAAGAGAATTTCTGAATGGCCCACAGAGATGACAGGGAAATGAAAGTGGTTGTGCAAAGCTGCAGCGACAATAGGATTCCATGATAGTAGGCCGAACCTTGTAAGGCAGTAGCCCCTTTCTAAATATAATGCCGTTACAGAATGCCCATTAAAGCCCTTAAGAGTATAATCCTGTGCTACCTACAAACTCATGCTAGGTTGAATTTTTCAGTCATTCCATGAAAACGTGGCGTGCCAGGCGATTGCTGGGGCCGTGGGGCTGGAGTAGCAAAGAATGAGGTGTTGTTTGTTACTTTTAAAAGAGAATATCACAGATTACAGACAATGTATACATTCCCTTAAATCAGGTTTAATCTGTTCTAATGCTTGTGACAGCTGTCAGTTATATGCGCTTAGCATGTAAGGGCAGTGGCATACTATATATGGACACTATAAATAGAAAAAAAAAAAACGTCATTGTGTTAGGGTCTGACAAAACAGGATCGGAGATGCATAACATTTTTGTTTTTTTAAAAGAATGACACGTTTTGCTAAGAAAGACAAAAATTGTATTGCATATGAATGTACGATTAAAGCTGCAGTGTGTAGCTTTTGGTGACTTTTCTTGTGACAGTGATGTAACATTATTTGTATGCTGCATTTGAAAATGGGCTCTGTCAAGCAATACTATCAGACCTGACAGGGACAAGACAAAATAATGTTGTTAAACTGCTGTACAACCAGTTTTTTTAGGAATACAATTCACAATTCACCCGTTTTTGCTTTACTAGCACAATGTTGCTGTTGCCTCTGTGTGTCTTGACAATGCAAATCACTTGTGTGCAGAGGGAGAATGTTTCTGATCTAAACACGTGTGTTTACCTGCATATTTACTCCGATTATAGTCGGACTAAATGTCAAGTAAACCCGTTAGTCCGACCGAAATCGAGCTAGTCTTAGTCGGACTAACAAACTTGGATGATGCGATTCATAGTCCGATTACTCCTGCATGTATATGCTTAGTCAGACTGGAGTCAGACTTGGCGTTCTGTCCTCCCCGGTCTTTGACGCGGAAGAAGAAAGAGACGTCGCATAAACTTCTGTACTTTTGCCGGAAATCATGCGGTGACGGCGTCTTTCATCGGACAACACATCAACCACAAGAGCCATGCTCCATCTCATTTGTATCACAATTAACATGCACGAGAGCGATACAGCGCCACCTACAGAGGCGGAGTCAGACTCACACGGCGAACACATTTTCTAGATTACACTCGGTTGTCCGATTGCCCGTCTTAGTCTGACTATGGTCTTGGCTCGATTAAACTGCACATGCAAACATACTGACTAAAAACACTGAGTCACGTGGAGATTGTGTGGACTCACTTGACAATGTGTTGAATGTAAAAGATATTTGATTATATTAAAAAGGCTATGCACTTTGTAATTAATTCATCTCTCCTGAGTGTGTCACTATGTTATGCATAAATACAGCTCACGTACAATTTGTGTATTCCGATCCTACCTCACCAACTCTTCACTCTGTCTCTTTATCTTCTGGTTTCCAGGCACTACATCATTTATTAGTCATAAATGAGTAACAGAACGTAAGAGGAAGGATACGCTTATATATTTCCTCTCTGACTAAATGTGTAGCGTAAATGTGCAAATTACAACCTCGCCGCTTTTGGGGAAAACAGTTTTGGGGTTAAGAAAGAGGAAGTGATATATGCACGTCTGCCTCGTCAAATGGCGTCTGATTCGGTTTTATAACAGCCCACGTAGGCTGACCATGGTGACACGAGAGTGTCATCGTATGTATGCTTTCCAGACAGAAATAAATAGTCAAGAAGGGTAGGTCAGACCTCTGTGCTTTTATGAAGTAAATAAAGAAATTGCCACTAAATAGCAGAGCAATCAAAGGTGATTGTTGGATTTTTCTTCTACTACTTAATGTTATCAACACCTGAGTTATATCACCTTGTGAAAACTGAGAGCGGTAGTTTCCCTTTAAAAAAAAAGTAAAATAAATAACAACAAAAGTAACAAAAAGGGACAAATTAGTGTTTTTTTAAAAGCTTACTTGGACTTTCCATTTGCATCGACTCCAGACAGCCACAACTCAGAAAGGCGACGCTTTTATCAAACTTATTTTCGAGCATTAATCTGCACATAAACCAAATGCTGTATTTCTCCTGGGTCTGCACTTTCAAGACATATCATGAGACAAGGCAAGATAATTCACTGAGTGAGATGTACACAGGTTTATTGCCACTCCGCCAGTGGAGGTGCAATGGCAAAGTAAAAAAAATAAAATAAATATGAATATATATATATATATATATATATATATGTATATATACACAGCAGTCAGAATGCAAATGCAGCACTTCAGAAAACACCGTGCTGATTATCACACGTCGTCTCCATATGTAAATGTGCACGAACAGTGTGTTCCTCATCATCGGCGCGTCCTGGATTCGGAGCTGCAATTGTTCGCTGTGCGGTAAACAATCACCCATTATGAGTCTCCAACAGCAACCAAAGGCTTGTCCTTCGTTTAACTCGACTGCTTGTGGGGAAGGATTATATGTGCAGAGGTGCAGAGTACGGCACAGTCAGCACACTGCTGCTTGCCACCGCTACAGCAGCACCGTCTAGACGTTAGAGCACGTCCATATGGAGATGGTTAAAAAGCTCATTAGCCGGCCTACTTGAAATACAGTTGCAGTGACGCTTGTCCATAAAAACACAAAGTAGAGTGGTTTCTGCAGTGGTATTAACCAGGTTGTGGCATCAAGCCCCCAGGGCAGACAACAATTTGGCACAGGCCTCGAGTTCACCAAACGATGGCTGAAACTGAATGCTTTCCAAGAAAGGAATAAGGAAAGGAATCATTGGAAGATTTTTGGAAATTATTGCTTGGGGCAGTTTGATCCATCTGGGCAAGGAAGAATGGAAATGTGTTTGGTAAGGTGAACGGGAAGGGATATGGCCATGTGGAAAAAAAATGGCTTGGTGGTATTAAACAAAACCATTTATGGCGACCAAGGGTTTGCTTTAGGGCAAAGAAAGATTGGAGGAAAAGAGTGCAAAGGCCAAATTCATTGCAACTACTGAATTATCAGTATTATATTCACACATTGAGCCAAAAAAATCACTTTTTGACTTTTCAGCACCTGCACTTTTGAAACTTGAAAAAATCATTCAAATGTATCGTGGAAAAGCGCTCCTTGACAAGTGATAAATCCTCAGCAGAGAGTGGTCACACAGCGTTTTAGAGCAGCTTCATCGCGTGTTTTTTTTTTTTCCTAACCCGTTTTTGCTTTTATGGCTCGCAACTTTACTGCGTCGCTTCACTCTCACCGCTGCCATCAAACTGACACCAAACGATGGACGGATAAAGTTAACGACTATAGCTTGTGAGCTTAGTGAAGTGTTTAGCAACTAAAGGGGACAAATAGTTTCCTTCAGGAAATGGTGGAGAGGAAGACGGAGCGAGAAGCCGAGCGGGTTAATGGGTTTTATTGAACATTCTTCAAGTGAACGGCATTGGCCCCGAATGTCATTCTTTACTCAGGCTGTGTTAAAGTTCAAAACATCAACTGAAAATAAGAAGCAACCTAAAACATGCAAAAAATGTCCGGTTATTTCATTGAAATACAAATTGAAGATGTACTTGTTAATGAAATGACTTTGCACTTGCACACTGCCTACAGGCAAATAAAAGGATGAATTGACTTTGACAGAGCAGCACAGTAACAACCTCAAGATTTAGTCAAATGACGTATAATAACTATACACTGCAGCTCAACTGTTTTCCAAGCTGAGGTAATGCTAAGGTAGAGCTCGTCTTAAATTGTGCTTTGCGTCAGGGGTCAGGAGGTCTTTGGAAAGTGGTGAAAAACAACAACCAAAAAAAAGAGATCTACTTTAAAAAGAACAATGTGCTCCTGAACTGTAGATGCTAACTAAAGTGAAACAAATGGCTTTCGCAGGTCAGGCGAGTTTGACTCAAGTGCCTGTTAACAAAGTCAACATTTTCGCAAGAAACCTTTGTAAGCACAGCTCAAAGCCTCACACCTACTACAGTTTCCCCTTTATTAATACAACCCAGCCTCATTACTCAATATCTTTGAGATTGCGTGTTTCATTGGCAGGACAATATTTACATAATTTGGAACAATAAAAGAAAAAATAACCTTCCAAAAGCTTTAGAATCATAAATTGGCTGCAGTGTAATGACTCTGTTCGGCATGTATGGGTGTCTGTGTGAGAGAGCCAGTGTTTATCTGAATGGATTGTACAGGGTTCCTTGTTATTAACACGCAACGACCATCGTTCCAGATACACTCAGTGGCCACTTTATTAGGTACAGTTGATTAATGCCTTTCAGCGCATGTAGAAATGGTCAAAATAACCTGCTGAAGTTCAGATCTAGCATCAGAATGGGGACAAAAGATGATTTAAGGGACTTTGAACGTGACGTGTTAGGCTGAGTTTTTTTTTTCTAATGGGATTTTCATGCACAACCATCTCCAGTATTCACATAGAATGACCTGAAAAAGAGATGTTGATGAACAAGGTCAGAGCAGTTGCGCTGCTACAGCAGAAGACCACACTGGCTGCCACCTCTGCCATTTCATTAGGTGTCCCGTGTACCTAATAAAGAGGCCAGTCAGTGCAAATGTACCACAGTGAAAAGTGCCTTCAGCTCAGTATCACGGCAAAATGTCAGAAATGGTGCACAGTCAACAACAAGAGAGGAGGAAAGGGGGAAAAAAAGTGGAAAAAGAGCTGTGGACTTAAAAAACAAATACCTCATGCTCTTTTGGTGTCACAGCTGGCCAAAGTGCTCTATGGAGTACATAAGCAACGTTGCGCTGTTTATGGACAATTTGCGTTCACACAGTCTGGGCCGATGGGGGGGAAAGTGAAGAGGAGAAAAAAAAAGAAAAAGTAATGCGTTTAGTGCAAAGCTAAAGTCAGTAAGCAGAAAAACACATGCTGCAGCATTAGTAAACAATACATAACACTACAGTGAGATGAGCAAACAATGGGCACGTGCTGATTTGCAGTCAACAATACAATGTGGTACCTTAATGTGTCTAGGCCAAACAATGCAAAAGCCGATTATGCAAATTGGGGTTATCGAGGGCAATGCGATGTAACAATGGCACCAAGTTGATTGAGCTGGGGCCTTGTATGGTATGTGGTGTGTGTGTGTGTGTGTGTGTGTGCGTGCGTGTTACCCATCCCCTTGGGTTTTTTCCCCCCACAGATGTCCTTCCCAAAACAAGTCCCCCCGCCCCCCCCCCATACCACACTCTCCTCTCTGTTCTGAGGCCTCATTATTGGGGCTGCTGTCAATCAGAAGGTCAGGGGTCACGGCAGAGGATCAGTTTGATCAATACCCCCCAGCCTGATCAATCAACTCGCCTTTGCGCGTCCACCAATGGGAAACCAGCTCCCATCAAAGCAAAGGAGAGCGAGTGGCAGGATGAATTAGGGGTAAGAAAAAGAGAATTTTGAAAATGTCAGGCTCAGTGAACAGATCCCAGAGGATTGTTTTTTTTTTTTTTTTCCTCAGTTTAGTGTGACATTGTCAAGGACGGGGACATTGGTGGGTGATATGCGTCATAATCATGCACCTGTAATGCTGTTTTTGGTCATTTTGTGGCACATTAAAATCTGCGCTCCTCCTCAGTGGCGGCAGTCATTTCAAACTAAAATGGTTCACATTAGTGGAGGATTCGATTCAACTTAAATCACTGCATTTGCCTACAAAAAAGAAAACAATTCCGCTTTGCAATCACAAAAAGAAGCAAACTGTCATTGAATTATAAATCCTCTCATTTCATATATCCAAATTACAAGACACAAGCAGCTGCTCCTCGTTCGCTTCTTAACAATTGCAGTGTTTTGCGAAAATTGAAATGATCCATTAGCTTTGATTATCAAAACAGGCTTTAACAAATGGGTCATTTTTTCAGTATCCTCTCAAATTAAAATTGCCCAGTGTGTATTTTCCCGGAGGAATAATTCCTGCCTCCGAGTAGTTACAAATCATGGAAATGAGATAATGGAATACAGGAGAGAAAGGCAGTCGATGCTAAATCATTAAAAGTATACTTTCTTTACCTCGGCTTCAAAGCGACGCCACACATGACATAATTGGCCACGAGCCAAGCATAAAGTGCAAGCTGGCCTGCGCCGCTCGGTGGCATAGATAGATAATTCTTTTGCAACGAAGGGGTGATATTCTCACAACACGGCAACGACATGCAGCAATAAAACAGATTTCATACAAGGTGGATGCTCTAAAAATCAGCCTGAACAATATAATCAAGGGATGACACTTTAACATCCAATCAGTGGTGTGTGTTACCTTCAGACCACTTCAATCAGACACCTGGAATTCACCTCAAAGTTGTCAACTGAGATCCCGTCAGCCTCAATCTCCGGCCCGAGGAACCCACAGAAGAACAAAAACCCAAAACTAGAGACACATTCAAATTATGAAAATCTCGAATGGACCACTAAGACTGTGCAGACACAATGGAGACAAAACAGAGGAGAGGAAGAAAAATAAAAAAATAAAAAAAATGGCAACAGAAGGAACCAATCGTATAATGAGCCAAGAAAGAGGAGTTGATTATTTTCAACTTCTGACATTTTGAATCATTTCCGAGCCAAATAACACAATTTTACTGGTATGTGCAATGTTACTTGTCAAGGCTTGGGTTCTCTCGATGAAAATGTCTTATACAATTGAGAAATTATGTAAAAGAAAAAAAAAAGAAAAAAGAAAAAAGGCAGAGTCATGTCGGGAACACGAGTCATTTTTATACCCTGGAAACGGAATAGCGAAAGCAAGCCAGAACACAAACGGACAAGTCACACAAATAGGCCTGTTACGCTTAACCTCGTACGTAGCCTTAATTAAAAGGCTCTGAAATGCAGATAAAAAGATATTTGTCCTTCTCATGTCATTGTCATTAGCTGTGTGGAGTCGCATGGCCGAGGATGGACGTGCTCCCCAGATCATGGCAGCAATAAATAAATAATAACGGTGAGATCAGGGGGACGGCACCGAGGGGGCTATTTATATCCACAGAGCAAATTTAACCTTGACCTGCTTTTTCACAATGACCACATTTGCCTCCCGCGGGCCAAGAGTCAAACATTATATTTTCACACTTCGGCGTCATCTCATAACTCTGACTCGGATATGAAATATTCAAATGCTGCTCTGCTTGCTGTAATGGGCAGCGAAATTCCTCATCGTCAGCCTCACAGACTGCGGGCTGGCACACATGAGGAGTCAAAGGCAGGAAAAAAAAAAGAAAAACTCCACCTGGATGCACATCATTTGTGTCAGTGAAGGCATCATTGTGTAGTCATCATATTCTCTCCTATGTTACTTTGCCCAGAACCCAGGAACTCTGACAGGTTCGCGAGAAAGCCACAAACGTAGTATTTTTGGCCTTCTGTGGGAAAAGACTTCAATCGGTGTCTGTGTCTGATGTGTGTGAATGTGTTTATGTGTGCAGGTGTGCAGTGGGAGAGAGGCAGGCAAGGCAGGCGGGCGGGCGAACAGACAGGCGCGCCGGGTGCCTGTGAGGTCAGGGGCGAGGTGGAGTGTTAGCGGGAACGACACCTGACAGCAGCTGGGAGGATGCGCCCTGGCACTTCTGTACATTCACGTCACTCCCGATAAAAGTCAACACCTGCTGAGTGGGAGCAACTACAGCACCGGTGCCACCGAGTCCCCAATACAGGACAAAGAGTAGAGGATGAGAACACTTCCTTCCACCTGTCCTTCCCTGTCCCTCCAATGATCACTGGGCAGACAAGTCGGGACAGCTGTGCTGTCCATCCGTTGGACTGACTGAAAGGGTGAAGGTGATAACCTTGTCGGTGCCGGGGGTGGGAGAAAGGTTACATGGCACCACCTGATTTGGGTTTGGAAAAATCCAAAAAAAACCCTGAATGCTTCCTTTTGGTTGTGTAACAGCCAAGGTCAAAAGGAAGTTCGAGGATCTTTCTGTCAGATTAAATGTATGAATGTGGGGGGGGGGGGGTTTACAAGTAACCTGTGTGGTCACACTTCTGCTCACTGAGTCATTGTCATCAGATTGAGTCCAGTTTTTGGAGTGTTTACACGTTTCCTGCTGTCAGGGGATTTTCCTCAGGGAACTCCATCTCACTGGGCCGCACGGTTGGTGTAGTGGTTATTAGCACGAGCCGTTCAGAACAAGGGCCTTTCTGCATGGAGTTAGATGCACGTACCCTGCCTCTCGCCCTATGTCAGCTGAAATTGGCACCCTCATGTGGAGGATAAAGCGGTAGAAGATGGACGGATTGTGCAAAAACATGAGTCCCCCCCAGTTCAAAAACTCCCCAACACTAGTTTATAACTCTGTTAAAACAAGCACAACAGCCTAAATGAAGGCAAAATCAGAAATCTGAGGTCATAGTTGTATCAGATTAACATCCACTGCTCAGGAGACACCATCATCTGTCAGAGACTGCCACCTAGTGTTCACATACTGACAAACCGAGGGGGTTTCCCCCTTTTCTACTGAACTGCCGCTGCATCTATCACAGTCCAAATCCATTATTTCAGGACCTAAATAATATCATGCAGAGAAATAGTAATTATCTCGTGTATGATTTGTGTGCTTTGTCGGCTCGTGGTAAAAACCTGCGCCACATCTGCCACGGGACAGCTCTGTAAACCCACAAGGAAACGGAAGCAATCGTCCATTGGGCGGAAGGGTCAACTTGGTGACATGAGAGAAAATAAACGTGATGTTTCACTGAAGCAATAGCTGGTGGAAAAGCGTCAGCGGGCAGCGGGGGTACGTGTGTATAGGGGGAGAAGTGGAGGAAGAGAGTGTGTGTGTGTGTGTGTGTGGGGGGGCGGCAAACTTGGACGCATGTGCTGCAAATTAGGCTTCATTAGGCCGTCCCAGTGTTGGGAGCAGTGGAGGAGACAAGAGTGCGAGTGTTTCTGCACGGCTGCAGACTGCTGCACCTTGGGGGCCGGCTGACCCGGGTGCGAGAGGAGGAAGAGCGACAGGGGGCTGTGATGAACACTTGCTCGCTCTTTCCCTTTTTCTGTCTCCCTCCCCTCGCACTTTTGCCCTATCCGTAGCCCCTGGGGAACCTTTGCAAGCAGCCTCTGTACATTCACTCCCCATGTGTGAGTCTTCAATCGCTCTGCCCTTATATAAGGCCTCTTCCCCTCTACATGTGTTTGAGGCCCTCTGTCGCTCTCTCCCTCTCAGCCACTGCATGGAAACCTCTGCTTTATTTCTCTCGAGGTGGGAGACCTCATTCATCCTTAAAAACACGCAGCCGGCCTCGTTTTACAAGAAGGTGGTCAAATATCTTATCGAGGTTTTCATGGCTCATAAATACAAAAGCAGGTTTTCTAAACATTTACTTCGCCCCTTGACTTTGAGAGAAACTACTTTCATCCCAGAGGCAGCGCAGAGGTAACGCAGAGGTGAAGCTTTTTTAGCTCCGAACCCTTTAATACAGAATTTAACAGGGATATAAAAGATAACTTCTCGCAGCACACACACATTCCTCAAAATGCATGTACACAACAGCCTGACACAGATTTGGAGTTTATTCACACATCACATACTACAGTGGGTAATGTATTCAAGAAACATTGAACAGCGCTGCCATATATGACACAGGAAAAACAAAGAAAAACAAAACGAAAAAAAAAGAAAAGAAAAAGAAAAAGACACTAAACTGTTTCTTTGCCATTATATAAAAATAGTGTTGCTACAAAAGTATAAATTAGGCTTACTAATAAGACAACTCAGATCTGAATCTACACAGGAATCTGCTGCCAAAGTGCGATAAAAAAAGACAAAAATTAATAGAATCAAACACCATTTTTCTTTTTTCTTCTTTTTGCATTTTAGCAGAGTATAAAAGGAAGAAATGCCTGTTAAATAGGATAAAAGCAACACTAGTTTCTTAACCTGAATTGATGATACAGACTATAATCCAGAGTAAAACAGATCTCCATGTTAGCATCCTTATACCATACTTTTTACAAGTGAACGTTTATTATCCGAATAAGTTAAAATCCTGAAACAAAATAAAACTTACAGCTGATTTCTAACAACAGTATCTAAGTTGAGTTTTTCTATTATATCAAAACCTTTTGAAATGCTACTGTAGAAAAAAGAGGTATAATGTTATTGGTGCTCCCTACTTTATCTCTGAAATAAAGGCGCCCCCTTGTGGCATAAAAACAGCAGTTTTTCTTGTATATACATCCTCTGAAAATGGATGATGTCAGCCCATTAACACCAAACCCATGATCAACGTCGCTACTTTCACCTTCAAAAAGGCTAAAATTCAGTCCACGTTTGCCTCTTAATCTCTCGATGACATGTCTTTAGATAACGTCTACTCTGCACCAATATGATTCACTTCCGTCCGATGAGAAACACTGGCTGATAACTTTATATATTGTACTCTTATTAAAAGCATGCATATCTTAGATATAATTCTCATTTAATTAACAAAAAGTGTTATTCTTAAGTAAAATTTCCGTTGACATCATTAAGTCAACAATGGCATTTTTGTCCCAGAGCATATCCTATTTAAAATACTTATTTAAAAACGGAAAGGAAAAAAAGAAAATCTCTCTCTATCAGTTCAATCGAGGATCACTGCTCTAACGGCAGACCAATGTACAGTTTATCGACTACTTCTTTGACCGAAGCTATAATTGTTTTTTTTTGTATGAACAACTAATTTCCAATCCCTAAAGTTACAACATTACCTTCTGAGTACTGAGGTAAAAACATTAGACTGGTACTGTAAAAGAAAAAAAAAAGAATTGAAAATTGAATTTACAGTAATTGGTTTTCATACTAAAAAATACAAATGTGTGACATAAATCAGGTTGAAAACAGCAGTGAACATAAAAAATGTGACGAAAAAAGTCCATTCAAAGCACATCTGTCATGTGAGACTGGCCGACAAATGCATTTTGAATAAATTGTATCATATGAAACGCCATACAGGCTGTATTTAGATGGAACAAAAATATTATTATTATTGTCGTCATCATCATCATCATCATCATCATACCGAGACTGATTACTTCTTAAAAATATTCAGTCGCCATGTAACAAAATGACTCCAGTCAGTGTGGGTGATAAATAAAGCATAAACAATCACAACGGTCCACAAGGGTGACGGTGGCGCAGTTTGTAGACGGCTAAGTTGTGATAATACGATAGTGACACGGGATTAAACAAGTCACTTCTTCATTTCAAATACAGTGCAGCAGTATTTGTGTCGTCAACCAAAAACAGTGAGAGTTGTTAAGCAGGAAAAACAAAAAAAAAAACAAAAAAAAAAATAGAGACCGCACCTTGTGTTTTACAGCGGCCTTGTGAGGAAAAAAAAATCTAAAGCATATGTTAGGCAGCTAATGTTTAACATTTAAGTCAAGGGTAGGTTATATAGCAAAAATGAGGGAGTCTGTTTTCATACAGTGAACAGTTGTGCTTGGGTGTGTGTCCATGTTGCAATCAATAGTGGCCTGTTGTACTGAACTGAGATCATTAGCAAGCTTATGTGCTCATTCACTTGTAACTTTTTACAACTTGGGAAGATAGTAATAAAGCACTTATTCGCAAATACCTCAGATTTTTTTTTTTTTTTTTTTTAAAAGGAGGTTCACATCAGACCACCAGAGGGCACTGTTTCAACCATTTTGTCAGTGAGTCCTTTGGAGTCGACAGCAGTGAAAACAAAACTACAAGCTTCAGAAAAAGATGGTGAACAGAAGGCAATCGAAGAGCAATAGAAAAGGCATGGCATTGGCTCTGACTTGAGGGGTTAAAGCGATCGCATGAAAGAGAGACTTAAGGCCCAAAAAACACAAATGACAAACTAGTAGTTGACCGATTTAGTACCAGAGGCAACAAACAAAAGTATTACAGTATAACTTCCATTCATCCAAGTCATTTTAGGAGGTATTAGCTCGTGTAAATGTATTGTAAAATCCATTAGAAAAATAAATAACTTGACTTCATTAGTATGCATGTGGTGACTTTAATGAATGTACTGTGAGAATTTGCTTTGTCCTAAAAGTGTTCCATCTTTTTAAATTGTTCTGTTTGTTGCAAATGGCACCAACTGCATTTGGGGTGGAACGTTTCACAAAAGTCACGATTCAGTACATGCCTCGGCGTTGAGGTCACAGTTGTGTGAGTTTTTTAGGTTCAGTGAGGAAAAAAGTGGCGGTGCCTGCGTGGGTGCACTCATTCCTGAGAAGATCCCATTGATTTCACAAAGAGAAAATAATATATTCTTAATATTAAAACTGCAGGAGCATCGTGACAACAGTCGTTTTTTGTTTTTTTTAAACGAGAGAAAGCCAGAAACGGTGCCTCGTGATAAAGCTTATTGCTTTAAAAATGAAAATATGTGGTTCACATAAGGAAGACAAAATTTATATTAGAAAGATTAATGCGGAAAGAATAATAAATAAAAAGGTAGCACTAATAAGTTTCCTAATTAAGCTTTGAACACACACACACACACACACATACAGTGGGCAACCACACAAGGATTTATATAATTAAGAAATAAATCCTTGTCCAAAAGCTAAAACTGAAGGCTAATAACTTTACTGCTGTTTATCTAACGGCAACGTACAGGCAGAACATCTTCAACATAGGAAAATGTGTATTAATGGACACATTTAAGGACACATACAAGTGTCTTTTCACAAAGCTAACTGATGTGGCATTTACTGAATTACCAGCCCTGGAAAGTATTAAAACACACAAAATGGCCTCTACATGTTGTTTTTTTATATTTACTAACATGCAAGCTGGGTTGTACCATCAAGTATTTAAGGATAAAATAAGATTAATTTATTCAGTATGTTCCACAATTCATTGTTGGTGCAATCCAGCAGAGGAAATATAGTAAGGCTACATGAAATCTGTTTAAAAGCTGAGCACAAACGGGTTCTGATACCATGCTGCCCTCTGTGCGCCATGCACCAAACAAAAATCCCCAACAGAAGGGTATTTAGACCGCTGCCTAAATGTGTCTCTCGTTTGACAATTTTCTTACTTTCTGTAGCACAAAACAAGGAGGAAGGCATCATATCAGAATGAATGTTTTATCAGCTGTTCCTTTTTTTTTGTTTTCCTTCTGGGTGAAAAATGCATGCAGTGCAGTGCAGTGCATGCAAATGATCTGCAGCTACATTTCAAGACCACTGATGTAACAACCCAAATTTGCTGTAAATAGTTTTCGCTCAGACAACTCCCATGGCTGGATATGTCGAAATGCATCATTTCCAGTGGTAGAAAAAAAAAATCTGTAAATCATAAACTGTCAGAGAAACAACGGCAGTGAAGATCCACTACTTGATTTCCTTTTGTCATACACCAATGAAAATGATTACTTTACTGTACGTGCTACAGTATTTAATACTAACCTCTTTGAAGTGAGTTTGTTTTCAGAGGTCTATGACAGTAGTTTCAAGCAGCGAAAGCTGATTATACCTGAAAATCCTGCCATCCAGTGAGAACAACAGCAATATAGCCTGGAGGAATTCAAATGACTGGCCAAGAGAAGACAGAAACTCATCCTGCTTCCATGTGCATCCCAAACCGAGTCTGGCATAACCAAACACAACAGCCTTTTGAGAGTTAACGTTCCACCCCTACATTTTTTTCCACAGTACTTTACAACAGTCCTTTCTCCATATAAAATATGTAATAAGCTATTTTATGGGTGTTTGCAACCTATACAATGTGAGTTTTCCTGTAAATATCTGTTTCGAGAAGTATTTATTGTCCATACACATTGAAGTTTACGGTTGTTCTAACCCTACAGTATATAAATAATAGTCTTGAGTCATTTGTTGGAGGTGAGGGTTCGGTTGTTGAGGGTTGGTTGGAGCTTTCTTCTAGCCCATGTTAGAGCGAAGGAAAATGAGTTTGTTCATCTCCTCAGTGGTTACCTGTTGCCTCCTCTTCATAGCCAGGCTCTGCTCGCACACAGTCACGCACTCGCCATGTATGCCCACTGCAGGCACAGCGAGGAGCCACAGAGCCAGACGAGAGAGCCTGGGGAACTTCTCACCCACTGCTGAGCTCCAGTAGTGGAAGAGATCAGGTGTACCTTGGAGAAGAGGCTCAGCCAGGTACTGAAATATTTCTTGTCTAACCTTGTTTTGACTCTCGTCGTTACCAGACACAGAACACGAGGACGCCCCCCTTGAGGTGCCGCCGTTACTTCCACCACACTCAACGCGGCTTATTTTAGTTGGGGGGCCGTCGGCGTCCCGATCCTCTCCACCTGAACCTCCACCACCTGTCATACCTCCATCCCTGTTTTCAGCAGCCATTTCACAGGCACGAGAGATGATGTCTTCGTGCTGGTAAGCCGGCACTGAGCGAAGCTTGAGCAGTGGATCCAGGACCATGGCAACTTGGTGAGCCCGTTCAACCTGAGGACAGACAGACAGTGACTCTGCAACTATATGCCTCGTGGAGCCAAGACAAAGACAAATTTATCTTTTTTTTATTTGGAACAGACAAATCTATCTATCTAGCTAACTAATGTCACACTTTCCTTTACTAGAGGTGGGTAATTTTTGGGAGCAACTAAACGCCCATCATGTACCAAAAACTGGTAATAAAATGTGTAGTAGTCAGACTTGTGGTTTTAATTAAAATTATTCCTGCACATCACTTTTAAGAAAATGTTTTAAATTAAAGTGCAGAATTAAGATTCGATATTTGGTACTGAGGAAAAAAGTTATTACTGCGACTGCAGGACTACGTTTCTGGCATTGTATTAGAACAAGAAGCAGTCCTACTAATGCATAATCACACCTTAACAGCAAAATGCCAATGTTTGGAAGGAAGTGATACAAATTCAATACCTTGAAGTTTTCTTTAAGTGCCTCTAGGAAGTAGTGGCAGAGCTTACTAGCGGTGCCAGTTCCAGCCTCTCCTGCTTTGGATGTGAAAAACTTCTCCAAGCGTAGGTACACGGGCAGAACCTGCTGTAAGGTTGGTCTCCTCTGGCTGCTCAACTCCAGAGCTGCCAGGCGCAAAGGGGCCAACAGAGAAGCCAGTGTGCCTAGCAGATGCTTGTTGAGACCTTGGAGTACTGGTGCTGTGGCCTTGCTGCGTCCGTAAGCCTCACAGATCTGTTCAAAGTGGGCATGGACCTGAAGAAGAGCTTCGGCCATGCGATCCCAGCAAGGCGGAGAGGGGCACTGAGTGGGACCGCCCTGTGAACCTTCATCAGAAGAGCTTGAGGATGTGTTGGTAAACAGATCCTCGCGGAGAGCCAGTGTGGTGGAGGAGGCAATATCTCTGCACGTTGCGAGAAGCTCGGCCAACTCATGAAGACCTCGAGCCTGGAGACTGCGCTTCCCAAGAACGGCCTGGACAACTGCGCCAAGTGAACACCCGGCGCAGCGTAGGCATATCCTCCCCCGTCCACCGCTACCCAGAGGTGACCCTGCAAATCCTGCTGACCACACCCTGGGCTCTGAGACATACACAGTGCGAATGTCTGACATCACAAACTCCGATAGCACATTCTGTACCCAGTGGTGAACCTGCTCAGGGCCTTCCCTCAGCTCAGCCTCCCTTACTCCAAGCACATAGCGCTTCAGTCTCGACCCTTCCACCTGGTACGCTGTGAGAACATAGCAAGCATCTGGTCCAATCATCTGCGAGTGACAGGTGACAGCGATGCCAAGTGAGGAATTAGAGCCAAGAGCACATGTGACCTTGACTTTCACTTGGTTGTACATGCGGGGCAGCTGGCGCAGTGCCAAGGCACTCATGTTGCCAAGAGCATCACGGGTGGAGTAGGCACCATGACGAGCACCGGTATCCACCAGGGTTTGTGCCAACTTGAGGAAGTCCTTGCTGTTGAGCACATTTAGCATGCTCAGATCTGAACACATTACCCGTAAGAGGCGCTCAGCCACCTGCTGTCGCTCCTTCTCAGGCAGCCCATTATTTTCTGCCCGTGCAAACAGCAGACAGATGAATATGAAAGCAGAGCAAATCAGAAAATATAATTAGCGATGCTATTTTTTTTAATTTGAAATATTGACAGGAAATATGCAAAAAAATACACAATCAGAGAATGGTACACATAATGGATTCACTTTAAACTTGGGTAAAATAGAGAGCAGAATCATATTTGTGTGAGCAAAATTGGAGACATTTGCAAACCATATATGGCACTAACAAAGGTAAGGATTTGTTCAAATCAGCATAATCGTCGTCGTTATTTCTACCATTTGCTATCAAACACCTTGCCAAAGAAGTAGTTACAGGCATCACATCAGGAAGGTAATTGTGACACATGTGTTCAATAAACTAGCAAAGCCCACAGAGAATGTTATAAAAACTGAAATTGGAAAACATTTATTTGACTGATACAGTAGCAAAAAAGGACACGTAGTGAGAGAAGACGGGTGAGGCATGAAACAAATGTTCCTGCTGCTATTTTAAACAGGGATATTACAGTTATATGGCACGCCTGTTAACCACCCTGACGCAAAGTGTTCAAGAGTCAAGGGCTGTACACTTTTAATAAATCCATATATATACACAATAACCAACAGGCTGCAATGAAAATGGTTGATGGCAGTACTTACGACTGAGCGTGTGGTTTCTCTGGGAGATACTTTGAGGCTGGATTTGTAGTTTCACTGAGGAATGGGCCTGAGCCTGAGGACCTCTCCACAGCTGCTCCTGAGGACCTGTGGCTGCAGAGGTTTTGGGAGACTCCCCTTTGGTGTGGTTCTCATTATCAGCTGAGGGGGACACAGACATGGAAGATCGGGCACAGGTGATGATATTGTGCTAATTTCATGGACAAACTGTGTGTGTGTCAAACAGTTTCCAGTGGAGAGAAATGCAAATAATCATATCGTGACACAAAATTAAAAAGGGGATAGAAAAAGAAATGAGAATAACTGAGTATTTGTACTCCCTCAGCAAGTGATCAATCAAACTATACATTAAAAACAGCAGTGCAAATTTGTTGAAAAATTGGTTTTAAATCAGCAACAAATCTATCTTGGGTCATCATACATTAAGTATAAAAAGAATAATTTAAATCGATTATACTATGCAGTTATTATATGATAATGTATCCAGTATAAAGACAATTCCAAAAGAACACTAGTAAAAAATCAAGTAGTTAAAGCTTCTCAAATGCTTGCTTGATATTGAAGTTGTCATACATTAATTAACCTAATCATTTTGTCATGACTTTCAGTTGTGGGTGCTTGCCATTGGACATAGTCGTTACTTTTTACAGTTTATAAACTAATTGATTACTTAATCAGTGAGATAATAAAGAAGACAAGGTGCATGTCGTTTATTTTGTGATGCACAAAAGGTTTTTTTTTTTTAATAAAAAAAGAAACTGCATCCTGCAGCCTCAGATCCAGATCTGCAACAACCCTCATAACTCATTATTGCAACTATACAAGTGTTGTATTTTGCTCAACAATTCAATGCCTAAACCTCAAACAATAAACGGATTATGCGTAATCGTAATGACTTTCACATGCACTGCAGCAGCGGAGGGTGTGTTTGCGTTCTGCATTTGTCTCCCTGTCGAGCGCAACATGCATCTGTAGTCGTGGACTCACCAGCATGGGACTGCATGTGCTCCAGCAGGTTGTTGTAGAACTGGAACTGGATGCCACAGGCACCACAAGTGTAGGGTTCTAAAAAATCACAAGGTCCAGAAGAGTGTTGACTCTTTGTCGGAGAAAAAAGTAAAAAATACTGTGCAGCCTGTTTTGTTTTTTTATATCTCTGATCTATACTGGATCTCTGCCAAATGGAGCAGCCCTGAAAGTCAGCTCTACCAAGGTGATTTGGTTTGGAGCCCAAGTTGGCTCAATTTGCAGTAGCATTTCGAGAAATTGTGTTGTAATGTGTAACTTGTTTTGGACTGGATTTTGCATTTTGTGTTCCACAATCCTCTGTTGCATATCACCTACCACCTATTTGCTGTCTGCTTCACACCGAAAGAAAAAAAAAAAAAAAAGCATGACTGATGTACAATAAGACTGATCATATCCAACCTGATCATAAAGATTATTATGTAAAATATGTATAATCATTGTAGATTAAAGACCCAAACGCACCAAACACAGCCAGTTTAACAAAAAAAAAAAATGAAGCATACCAGAAAAAAAAGGTGATATGAGAAGGAGTGCTGCATGCATACAGTACATTATGTGTTTTTTGAGCAGGAAGGTGGGGTTGGACTTACTCTGGGTTGTAGGGAAGGAGCCAGCCACCAGAGGGCTCGGAGTTCCTGTGAATGAGGAGGAAGGGAAATAAAAAAAAAAAAAAAAGTGTAATGTAACAGTGAACGATTCTCTACTGCTTTTTATACTGCATTGCTGTGTTATTTAATTACTCGTATATTGCTCTGTATCCCTGTGATTTGGGCAAAGCCATACTGTCACCTTTAGTATAATTGCTTTCAATAAAAGCGTTAGCAACGTGAAACACCGTGTGCATTACTGGCACACAGTGAGTGAAATCTTACCCTAAGCAAACAACTTTGTTCCTTAAACTCCATGCAAACATGCACATGAGGCAGAATTACTGAGCCTTTATCAAAGATGTAAAACCCTAACAAGTCATCACATGTACTGTAGCATACACACAGTGATTAAAACACTAAGACCACACCAGTTTTTGGTTGATTTATATTTACGCCACCTCCTAAACAGCACACAACAGTGCCTCAACATCAACTGTGAACAAGATAACAATTATTTTTTTTAAGTTTAGACCACAGACCAAGACTGTAGTGTTCCCAAATATTGTTGTTATTTGCAGAAGCAAAATGGCTGCTAGGTGGGTGATCACTTTAGGAATTGGAGAATGGCAAAAGTAAAAAGGAGTATCCAGTAACAGTGGAGTTTGACAACCATCTGTGTACATTTGCCTGTGAGAGTAGATTCTCAGTATGTAATTTATCCATGGAAAAACACTGAGAAAAGAGAATCCATCAGCTTTCAGCAGTCAGTTAAAAATGCAGATACTAAGGAAAAATTGTTACATTTGAGCTGGTAGAATAATGACAAAAAGAGTTTTCTAAAGTAACAAACCAGACATACAAACTTCTTTACATCCTTGACACCAGAAATAGTGTTTCTATCTGTACTGGCGTTCACATTTACCAGCACTGTGGCAAAACTGAAAATATTTTTTGACACTTGAGCAGAAATAATACATTTCCACACACACACACAGTGTCACATCCATGTACAATACGTGATTCAGAGCTCACCGCTTGAATTCTGCGAGCTATTTGTGTCAACCAGACTTGACTGAATTGCACTCTCCAGTTTCCGCCTGAAAGGACTGTCTGTTGGTGAAAGCAAAGAAACAATGAGGGACATGACCGTGCTAAATCATGTGCATACATTTTTTTCTAATTCAAATTATTAACAAATCATCAGTTAAAAATGGAGCCAAGTCAATGACATGCAATTTAAACTTAATTTTAGTTTAGCATGAAAATCAATCACGCTAACAGCCCTGACAAAGGATCCAAATGTTTGTATTACATTTAAATACTGGTTTAATTCCTCTTCTTCAATCCATCTTATTGACCCACTTCTAAGATGTGAGTGTGTGGTGCTTTAAATAGTTCTTTATAACAGAGTGCTTCTCAGCAGAAAGATTGGGAGGACTCATTTGCCACAAATACAGAACCAATTGGGAGAGAAATCAATGATTTATGACAGCTGGAGAAAAGGTTTTGGTGAAGCAAAGAAACAAATTTATTTCAAACTGTCTGCATTGTAAACAACACACTACAAATAATGTGCTCATATACAAGGCTAAAATTGAAATAATTATGACAGATGTTAGTTATTTAAAGTATTCCCTTCATTTTCATTTATCTATAGTAACAAAACAGCTCAAAAAGAAAAAAGATTTAATGTGTTTAACAGCATGAGAGGCAATAAAAAATAACAAGGAAAAAACTAGTAACTATTCACCAGAGGTTAATAATGTCTGGAAGAAAATTCAGTGGCAAGGACTAAGTGATCCAGTCTCTATGCTGTGTTTATGTCATGGTATGGCTCGGTTTGGTACAGTTTGGAATGGTAAAGCCCTAGGGTCAGGCTTGCATTTTGAATGAGAACAGTACCTTTATTTGGAAGGCGGGGTGTGAGCTGTGTCCGATAGCCGTGTAGTGTGACGTCGAAACTGGTGCAACGTCAATGAACGACAACATTGAGCGCAACACGACAGACATCGACACAACGGACAATAATGGGAGACATCAAGCAGTTCTTTTTTCCCTGCTTGGTCTGTGGTTGTTTATGGCACTTGCTCCACTCTGACCGTACCATATTACTTTACCTTTAGGGAAGGGTGCCAATGAACGGAATAGTTATTAGGGATGGTTATTTCAGTACTATTCCTAATGGAAATGGATAAAATATGTACCGCACTGTACCGAACCAAACTGTTCTACTCAGTGGAAACACCGCTTAAGAGTCAAACTTATATCCTTGTTCCATTAGTTCAGTGTAGCATAACACACTTGAGCTATAGTATGGTATGTGTGTCCATTTCTGATGCACTCTGACAGCAGGACTGTGATTTTATTGGGACGGCCCTCAAATCCGGCTTTTCCAATTTCATGACCACAAGTGTGCACATGATGGCGACAAGAGTCACAATGCAGGTTTGTACAAAACCATTACTCCAACTGTTCACAGAGAGGCTGTCTGGTTTTGTTTTTTTCCATTTTATCAGCATCAGTCTCTGCACAATTTACTAATTTACAACAGAATTACAATTTGTTAAGTCAACACCTGTGGCCACTTTCAAAGCAAGATCTACATCACTGCTGGCAAATCTAATGTACTTGATGTGTGTGTAAATATTGTTCTTGTTCTTGGTTTCCTTGTATACACAATCAGTGTCACCAGTCATCTTTACATAATCAAAACTAACTGAACAATACAAAAAAAAGAAACTTACTTTTTATCTTAGCAGCTTGGCTGTGGCCAAATTTACTCATATCCATACTTCCACACTCCTGTACCCGTGATGCCTTCATATCAAAGGAGCCTGTGCCAAGAGATTTCCATTGTAGTTCAATTACCCAACATTGTAAACATTTAGAAATAAAATACAAGATAAGTGCACTTCCTTAACATATATTTATCACAAGTCATGATAATACAAACAAACACAATGACTACAACAAGGAGGTGGACTAAAAATGGGCTCACCCATTGGTGTGTGAAGAGCAACGTGCTCCTGGTAGGGGTTGAAGTACTTGTACTGCTTCCCACAGAACTCGCAAACATAGCTCCCAGTTTCTGGAGACGAGAAAACACACACACAGGGCTTTGTTTTCATTTATACGTGTGCTGCTGATCTTTCATGATGCAACAGCCAATTTGTGTGATTAGTTGCGTTCATTGAAAAAAGGCGAGGGAATTGTTTGGTTATTCATGCCTTGTGTCATTAAGGAGAAGCAGAAAAAAAAGGAAGTCCTAACATTATGGAAGGAAAGAAGGAAGGAAGGTGCTGGTGATTCTGATTGTATATTTACTGAAGTGAAAAGTCCCAACTCAAATTTGTACATTTATCTTTAATCCCAAAATATTACGGAAGATAAAAAAAAAAACACAGGGCTCCCTGTATTGTGTGTGGAGGTTCATATTATCCCCCAAATCAGTAGGTCATTAGTGCAGTGACAAGTGCAGGCTTCCCACCTGCGAACACTGCCAATTGTGTTTGAAGGGACACCCGCTGCCGTCGAATGAACCCACGATCTCTGCTGAGGTGGGCGAGAGCTTTTTCCCCTGCGAAGGAGGACTTTTGGACTCATGTTCTGAAACCTTTCCAGTGTGGAGTTAGCTCATATGCTTGGTGTTATTTTTTTTGAATATGGATCATCTCCATGACATAAGGCTTTCATTACAAACCATGTCAAATGAACTCAACTGGACACAGGTGGACTCAAGCTGTGTAATGTGAGTTTCAAAGACAAGTAAACATGTGTTTCAAATCAAATTTCAGATTTTGATATCTAAATAATAAGCAAAATATTACCTGAAACAAATATCAAACGGCCTTCAGATAATGCAGTACAGAGGCAAGTCATCCCAATTCCTTCTGACACAACCATATTTAAAGAGAGTTTTGTAATATTGCTTTGATCTGTGACTGTCTTCATCAATTTTCCAGTCACCTTGTGCCTTCATTTCCTATAAAATGAAACTAACTTTAAAAACAAACGATCTTACTTGGTCCAATTTTCTGATAGGGTTCAACTGGCTCCTCCTCTTTAAGGCCATCCACAGGTAACACTACCTGTTCATAAGGATCTGAGAGAGATGGACAAGAAACAAAGAGGATATTTTGTTTCTTAGTGAATACTGAGGCTCGTCATAAAACATGAATTCAGCTTCTTTTTTTGTATAGATCATATTCACACGTTCGAATTTCATCGAGCTACTTTGTCAAACGACATTGGGTTCACACACACACTCTGCTGCATTTTACCAACTCTTTTCAAGGTGGTTTCAAAAAGAAACAATGTGTATTCAAGCTCAAATAACATAATGTCCCTGCCCTTCTGTGCACAAAGTATGACAAGGTTAAGTTAACCCTTCATTTTAATACATGTTCAGGTTACCAAAGCGCATGTGCATCTGTTTAACTTTTGTTCAGTGTGGAAAATGGCTGAGTTGATTTAGATATTTAAACTTTCTCTACCTTCTTATGGACTCCATATGAGATTATAGATGCACGATATTGGACTTTCTGCCAATATCCGATATGCAGAATAACTGATACCAACACTGATATAAATATGTTTTTCCCTGTGCTCAACTGCACAGGTCATTTAGTCTCTTTTGTGGTGAAATTAATGAATATTTATGTATTCGTGTTGTAGCAGATAAAGACTGTGCAAAATAACATAACAAAGAAAATAATAGTTGGAGTGGGCACCAGCATAGATGTCAGGGAGGTAGCAGCCTATTCAGCCTACTATTTTAGTCATTAGTCTGCCTACTGTATATTCGATAATACATTTTAAAGCCAATATTTTGCATCCCTGCTTGAGACTGTTGTCGGCAACAGGCTACTGCTTCAATTTTTCAGTAAAGAGGCCCCATTTTTTCCTTTGGTCTACTCTCTTTACCATGCCATTCAGCTTTTACTGGGAGAGAACACTGTCAAAGAATGTGAAGTTTTCCAATGAATGGCTTCAACTTTCTGTCTTAAAGAGTTTCACAGAAGAAAAATACTATCCAAAATTCAAGATTACCATCAACTGCATGCAGGTCACGGTGCTCCTGGAAGCAGCTGTAATACTTGTACTTCTTACCACAGATGTCACAGGAGTAACGGAAGCTACCTGGAGATTAACAGACAAAGAGACACAGGCAGCATTTATAAGCATGACTAATATATGCAGGCAGGCAATGGGTATTACAAGCAATGATAAACAGTGCAGTCATTTTATGACAATAATAAAAGGTAACTTAAACTCAAGGGACCTTGAGAAATCCTGAATTTCCACTAAAAGCATCTTATAAATGTAGTTTTCTATGTGTTTTCTAAACCTCATTACTTTGTCTTCACCTGCTTGGGTTGAAATTTGTACTGACAATCAAAGGATTCCTGGAAAAAAAAAATCCAGAAAGAAGAAGTAATTGTCAAAAATGACAAATTTTGAATCTGGGTAGTATTGACTGGTACATCTAGAAATGTGATAGGCTCAAACTTGAACTGCATATTTTCTTGTGAAATCTAAGTGACTATGTGGTATAAAATATCAGAATCCGAGTCATTGGTCATTTCGCAGTTTTTAAGAAAATGTATCACTTTTTGCACTCTTCATTTATCGCAATATTAAATTGGTTAGTTAATGATGATGTTTCTGGTGCCAAGTTGTGTGAAGGGGCAGAGATGGCATATTTGTTTTGCCTTTGAAGAACAGACACACAGGACATAAATGAAAAAAGAAAAACAAGACTCAGGAAAATGGATCCCTGAGGAGGATTTTAGATGATTTTGTAATATATACATAGAATCAAAGTTTAGAAATATATAGGTCTGTCTGGCTGGATTAATGTCTGGTGAGACAGATGCCAAACACCTCTGCATCCAAAATGCCACTAATCTACGTTAGGGCAATAAGTGGTACCTCCATTTTGTAATTTTTAAAAAAACACACAAATTGACAATTACTGCTGTGTTACCTCGCAATCATTACAACTGATTATAGATTATAATTTAGACAATATAATTCCTGTCAGATAGTAGAATAAACCTCTGCAGGGTGTTTTGGTGACTTCGTGGTTTAGCTGTTACCTGAAGCCAAACACCCACCCCCACACCCCCCTGCAACTTTTTTAAATTATAGAGCTGTTTATGGTCTTAACGCCTACTTGGTCAGAATTACATGGAGCTTGTTCTTGCCACACTCCCAAAATAATCTCTTCCAACACCGAGCACACCTCCACAACATTTCAGCCAGAATTGTTCCATACCTACACTTCTTCAAAGAAAAATATTTGACAAACCAAATTACCTGGACAATCAGGGCTCATGATCACTTTGGCAGGCCACATTTTTATTTTTTAGAAATAATTGGTAATACAGTAAACAATCATTACAGACCATTGTGGTCTCATGCAGTCAAGATCTTAACACCCGCTGTTTCCTATAACGTAATACATCTGACGATACACAGGGTAATTTATCAAATGAATCAAAAACAGGTCATAATTTGCCTCAGCCTCTTTTATCTTTACTTGCTGCCATGTTCTTCCCGAGACTCCTTGGGCTGCTCGTAGTGGCAAATTATGTTTAAAAATACATGCATACAGTAAATTGGCATGCCAGTCATAGTCAAATATAAGCTCAAAATATGTGACATCAACCAAAAATGCTTTACAGCATGTTCCATCCTCTGAAGAATTTAATCTTTCAGCATTTTCTTTTGCCAAGCAGTGAAACTGCCCTACTTATTAACACTGTCACAGGCCTTTTGGTTTAACTGTGTTTGACTTCCTCATACAGCTAAAAGAAAAACAGCGTATTGTTGTTCTGTCTGCATTGAGGATGAGTATTCTCTATTTATCGCCATGTTTTTGCCGCTGCATTGAAGCGACATGCACATTCAAGTAATGATTTGTTACGAGTGCTGTAGGAATCTTTATAAATAACTCAAGTACTGTGAAGCGTATTTTTAGTCTTAATCAAACTTTCACAGCGATTTCTGGGAGTGATTTTAAGATGTCTAATGAACACAGGCCCTGGCGGCTGATGCCACATACTTGGAGGCTGCCATTTAATGTATTGATGAGGAGGTGTTAACAGATTAATAAGGTCCAATGTGTCACCATTGTGTGTATGGTCAAAAACAGAACCTGGCTCAGTTTAAAGCTCCTCTTTCTCCACTCAAAAATGCATTTTTTATGGATTGACACTGCTGTTGGATATTTGAAATGTGTTGTATAGAATGCTGTATGTGAGTCATCTGCTATGGTGCAAGTCTCAAAATGTTAAATGCAAACATAGGTGCTTTAGTTTGTGATACCACAAATAATGTGGAAGTCAATTACAGTCCAATGTGCAAAGTAGGAACATGAAACCTTCAGTCACATACACCAAGAATGTACTTTCACAATCAATGCATTTGGATTTGAATTAATGATTGTGTGACATCAGACAACTACCAAAGTTGCATGACGTGTTTTCTAAGAATTTATCCTGGGAATGTGTCAGTAGCAGATGCTTAACCAACTACAGGTATCAACAGTAATTATCACTTTGAGCACAGGCAGAACAGAAGCTGAAAGTCTGCTCACTTAATCATCTGCGTTGACAAGACATCAGCCTGATATCTGCAGACAGCCGTTACCGTGAGTTAGCTCCCCTGTCAGGGACAGACTGGATAAAGTGGAATACGCAAAACACTGTTTTCCGACAACTTTCACAGCTTCACATCCCATAGCCAGAGATAATATCTCTCCACACAAACAGCCCTCAGAGAGTGTGCAGTCTTTTTTGTCAGTCTACCCCACCCCCCGATTCCATCTCTACATGTTGCACCAGAGGAAGATATACATCTTCAGTCAGCCATCAATCTTCATTCACATCAGTCATCATAACCATGACAGATTCACATAGACTATAATTATTTATTATTTATGTAGTGCTGCAGGGCAGAGGCCTAAAACCCACAAACAAGTTTGCCGTGTTGCACTTACAGTTTCCTTGTCCGGAAGTTTCTTTTTTATTATTATTTGTTTTGGGGATTTTTTAGAATGTGTTGTTGAAGCATGTGCTTAGGTCTACAGTTACCACAAGCTCAAGACAATCTTCACACCTTACAACATACAACTATCTGTGGACATTCTCCACAGATTGTCTAGAGGGGCTATGTATGTGAGCGCAAATTACGACGGAGATTCTCCTGCCAGCTCCCCGGTCTAATCTCAGGATAAAGTGATCTTAAAAACTCCTCTACGTAATCCTCAACAAGTGAATGGACAAGTGTTCTGTATGGAGGCAGATTAGGTTTAAGTCTTTCTACTCAACTCAA
Source organism: Solea solea (assembly GCF_958295425.1). Taxonomy (NCBI): domain Eukaryota; kingdom Metazoa; phylum Chordata; class Actinopteri; order Pleuronectiformes; family Soleidae; genus Solea; species Solea solea. The sequence goes on from NC_081152.1 coordinate 11,138,442, forward strand.
AAAATACATTTTCAAATTTAAAAAAATGTAAACATACTTTGAATTAAATTCTTGAATTATTTTGAATAAATTATGAATTTTCATATTTTATTTTTAGATGTTATGATATTTGAGGTCTTATTATTAGCAAATGTTTTCAGAGTTAAATCTACTTTTTTTTACCAAACTAACTAAAAACAAAAACCTTTCACTTTCAAGTCTTGTTTTTTAGGTTTCAAGGCGGAGGAACTTCCACTGTCATGTTGCCCTCCGGAAACACGGCTTCCACACGCCCGATTCATGTGACTCACAGTAACACACACACACATACATATACATATATATATATATATATATATATATATATATATATATATATATACACATACATATATATATATACATACATACATACATGTATATATATATATATGCACATATACATATACACACACATATATATATACATACATACATATATACACACACACATACATACATGTATACACAGTGGTGAGAAAAAGTGTTTGCCCCCTTCCTGATTTCTTATTTTTTAGCATGTTTGTCACACTTAATTGTTTCAGATCATCAAAAAAATTTAAATATTAGTCAAAGACAACACAAGTAAGCATAATGCGGTTTTTAAATGAAGGTTTTTATTATTAAGGGAGGGGGAAAAAAACCTACATGGCCCCTAAACCTAAGAACTGGTTGGGCCGCCGTTTGCAGCAACAACTGCAATCAAGCGTTTGCAATAACTTGCAATGAGTCTTTTACAGCACTGTGGAGGATTTTTGGCCCACTCATCTTTGCAGAATTGTTGTAATTCAGCCACATTAGAGGGTTTTCGGGCATGAACTGGCTTTAAAGGTCATGCCACAGCATCTCAATAGGATTCAGGTCAGGACTTTGACTAGGCCACTCTTAAGTCTTCATTTTGTTTTTCTTTAGCCATTCAGAAGTGGACTTGCTGGCGTGCTTCAGATCATTGTCCTGCTGCAGCACCCAAGTTCGCTTCAGCCTGAGGTCACGAACAGATGGCCGCACATTCTCCTTCAGGATTTTTTGGTAGACAGCAGAATTCATGGTTCCATTTATCATAGCAAGTCTTCCAGGTCCTGAAGCAGCAAAACAGCCCCACACCATCACACTTCCACCACCATATTTGACTGTTGTTTTGATGTTCTTTTTCTGAAAAGTGCTGTTACTTTTACACCAGATGTAATGGGACACACACCTTCCAAAAGGTTCAACTTTTGTCTCGTCAGTCCACAGAGTATTTTCCCAAAAGTCTTGGAGATCATCAAGATGTTTTTCGTCTTGGAACTCTGCCATGCAGGCCATTTTTGTCTAGTCTCTTTCTTATGGGGGCCTTGTGACCTCTTAGATGAGTCATCGCTATGCTATTGGGGTAACTCTTGTCGGCTGGCCACTCATGGGAAGGTTGCCCACTGTTCCATGTTTTCTCCATTTGTGAATAATGGCCCTCAGCGTGGTTCACGAGAGTCCCAAAGCTTTAGAAAGGTCTTTGTAACCTTTTCCAGACCGATAGATGTCAATTACTTTGTATCTCATTTGTTCCTGAATTGCTTTATCGCGGCATGATGTCTTCCTTTTTTGGGATCTTTTGGCTGACTTCACTTCGTCTGACAGGTTCTATTTAAGTCGTCTCATAATTCAATAGGTCTGGCAGTAATCAGACCTGGGTGTGGCAAGTAAAATTTTCTAAAAAATGTGACTAACCTCAGTGACCTCATGATTTTACAAGGGGGGGGAGGGGCAATTACTTTTTCACATGGGGCCATGTAGGTTTGGATAATTTTTTCCCCCATAATTAATAAAATCATCACTTAAAAACTGCATTTTGGGGTATCTTTGTCTAATATTTAAATTTGTTTGATAATCTGATACATTTAAGTGTGAGAAACATGAAAAGAAATAAGAAATCAGGAAGGGGGCAAATACTTTTTCACAGCACTGTATATTTTTGTCTCATACAATTGAATGTAATACAGCTTTTTTCAGCAATCACGTACATTAACATTTTTTTTAAGGTAAGGTAAATTCAATTCAGTTAGACTGCGGTGCAGTTTCCAGTCTTCTGAATGGAAATCTGAAAGATATCTGGTAAAGCATTATGTCTGTTAAATGGCCCAAGTGAGAAATAAACAGCTTGTGCTGGCATGCTGATAAACGTTTTTGTGCTTGGGTGTGCAAAAGTGTACTCACTGTTGGGAGCCTGGGGTAAACCATCCCCAACCATAGCCTCTGATTCTATAGAAGAAAACATGGAAAATAGAAAAGTCATTAGAAATTGGCCTAACAGAAATCTTTTACAGATTATGTAAAGGAGTGCTGACATCAGCTCAAAGTTTAAATCTTGTGTTAAAAATGTTCTCACTTAGATTAAAATAATTCCCAGGTCAAAAAGCATTGATTAACTAATAATCTGGTCACAACAAGATTTGAATGACTCACACAATAGGAAAGAGGCAAATACTTTTCTTTTGTCTTACCTCTGTGTGCCCTGACGTGCGTCTGAAAGCAGTTGTAATACTTGTACTTCTTCCCACACACCCCACATACATAGGAACCTGCATGAGAATTCAAAAATGGTGTTATAAAAAAAATAAGGAGGCAAGTGCAATATTATCAGGAGAATATACATGTAGCATATTTGTCATTAGGATCTTGCTGTCATTGTTATCCCTATCTTTATCCCTATGAGTAAATACCAAAACAGTCAGCTAATCGCCTTTGCTGCGGGTATCACATTTCACACAATATTTATGTTTTTATAAAATGTGGTCTCTCCTTCACTTTAAAATGAACTCAAATTCCTCTGAGATTTTGTTGCCTAAAAAAGGAAAGAATTTATACAACTGTGATTAATTGATTCAATAAATGAGAATGTCCTGAGCCAAGAATGGTATCTGGGATAATCAACGCAATTTTAACTGGTCAGTAACAGTTACATGAAATCCAGCTTTTATTTCCAAGTCTATGTATTGAAAAATGTCAACCTAACTGTGGTTCATTAGAATTTTGGGTTAAACTATTTCATGACAGCATCGATAGTCAGTAAAAAGTGTATAAGGTACGCCTGGCAAGTAACTAGAATATATTTATCTAATGGTAACCAAACAGGTGCACTATGCGTACAAGATATTTGAACGTCTGTCAAATTCTCTGATCACTGGAATTTGAATTGTAATGAAAGACCTTTTCCACAGCAGATATTGTTTTACTTAATATTAGTACATCCAATAACATTAAATTCAGGTTCCACTTAAAGTTAAGAGCCATGATCCTGCTACAGTAATGTCAAAGTGTGGATGTTGGATGCTGGATGTTTTCCAATAAAGTGATTGAGAACTAATTATACTGTATGGTCATTATAGCATTGCTGAAACAAATTGAATGGTGACCTAAGACTTTTGCACAGTGCATGCATAGTGCATTGGTGTGTGTGTGTGTGTGTGTGTTCGTGCAAATTATTTCACCAAGGAATTTGCTGAATAGGTATTTTAATACTGAAAACAATCATTACCACCGTCATGTGAGAGCTTCAGGTTGGCAATAGAGTGGAAAGCGGAATAGCTGAATGTGGGGCTCAATTCATACTACGTGTACTGGAAAAAAAAAAAAACCTTCACTCAAATTACTAAAAAAAGAAAGAAATTTCATTTGTGCTTACAGGCTTGGAAAATTAGATTTAAAAAATTCAACAGCAGCAACAGTCAACTGTTTTCACAGGAGGCATGTTATATGTAGAGAATAAAAAACTATGGAAAAAAAGTGGCAGGACGCCGTTTCTCGACACTGATAGAGACACTGCTGTTGATCTTTTTAAATGTCAATTTTTCAAAAGCGGTGCCGCCTGTTATGACAGTCAGGTAGCAGTGCCAGGGTCAACGGACATCAGGCACGACTGCAGTCAACAAATGCATGTATATTCAGTCACACACCTATGCATGAGTCTGTGCTCTTCGATGGAGGAGGAGTACCAAGGGCAAACATACCCTCGGTCGGAGCTCGACGGGATCCGCCTGCACTTGCTCCTCCATCATTTCCTCCAATGACAACACAAATCTCAGCAGGGTTGACATCACCAATTTTCCCGTTGCTCGTCTCGCAGGTGCCAGGCTCTTTCTTGACTGTGACAGGCGCTGGGCTCGTATTTGTGGTCATTGAGGATAAGGCAGTTGAGGGGCCGTCTGTGGCTGCACTTCCACCATCTCCCTGCTCCTTCCCAAGTTTGGGTGCCTCTTGTGCACTCATGACTCCGCCTCCTCTGAGCCTGTACGTCTGTATGAGGAGAAGACAAAACAGCGATAAAGAAAATGTTTTATCTAATGGTCAAATATTTCATGTTGAAACAGTGCAGTATCCAAGAGCTCACTCCAAAAACAACCAGCATCTGATAATTAAAGAAACCATAAAAAGAGTCAAAATTGTGAGACAAACTTCCTTTCCTAAATACTGTGAGATATGAGCTCAAAATACTATGTAAACACCTGTGACGCAGTGATTTTGAGGGCAGAAAAAAAAAACACTGAGCCGTTGAGGAAAGGTTCATGGGTGACCTTTGATGGTATAAATACTAGTTTTGTGGCACCCAAATGCTCTAATTTCAGAAATATCCAAATTACACAAATTGCCACTTCAGCACAGGGCTATAAAAGGCCTTGTCAAGAGACTGTACTTAAAATGCAACCAAGCAAAACAGAGTTATGCTAGAATGACTGATGGAATTATGGAAAACTGGTCTTCTATTAATAGTGAACCAATACAGTAACAGGAGTCCTTTTCATAGCACTCATACACCTTTCTTTGGATATGACACAAAACCAACACACTGTTCACTCAGTAAACAGGCCTCTGAACTAGATAATATTGAGACAAAACATTTTTGGTTTTTAGTCCAAAAAGCTTACATTGATCATCCATCCATTCATTCATCTTCTACCACTTTAATCCTCCATATGAGGGCACGGGGGGTTGACATAGGGCGAAAGGCGGGTTACACACAGGACATGTCACCAGGGCCACGTAGAGACAAACAACCCTTCTCTGACTCTCGCACTCACGCCTACGGTCAATTTAGAGCGTCCAGTTTGCCTAATGCCCAAATCTGCATGTTTTCTTTTGGATTGTGGGAGGAAACCCACGCACAGAGAACATGCAAACTTGTACTATCACAAAATACCAAATTATTAAAGCTATGCAAATTGTGCATTTTGTTGATTTTCAAATAGCATCTAATAATTTGCTTTAAACAATAAAAAAACACTATAGTGATGGGAACAACAGTTTTTTATTTTGGTGTACTGAACCTTTCGAATCAGCTCAAAAAAGATTAGCTCAAAAGATTTGTTCACCGAATCGTTCAGTTGTTCCTTCATGACGGGAGCGCAGACTCCGGTCTGACTCGGTCACTAAGTAACTGAACGGAAACAGAGCTGAACAGGTTGTGTCAGTTCAGTAATATGTAAGCAATTCTGTATAATTCAAATTAAAATGGATTTTCATTTTCAGAATATAGCTGCATTTTTAATAATAAAATGAATAATTCATGTGTCCTCTTTGTTTTCTTTTTGTTTGTGTCATAAAATGAGCAGTCTTGAAGAAAAAAATTAAAATGCAGTTTGGATGATTTATTACAAATTTTATTCATGAGTCAAATAATGCTAATGCTCAAATATATTCTGAAAATTAAAAAGCATTTCTGTTAATCCATTTTAATTTGAATTATGGTACATATTTGCTTTCATACAGTACCTCCGGCACTCGTAAATAGCCCAAACCCCCTCTGTTAAAATAGAGCATATTTCCTTGCTAAATGTTGGAATTGTAGGTATTTTGAACTGATCTACAGTCTGGCATTGTTCTTGGATATGCTGAGGCAGATTTTCTGACAGTTTAACCCGCTGAATCACTGAACTGGTGAACTGGTACACTGAATATTGCCCAGTACACTCAGTGAACGAATCACTTGATGTATCAGTACACGTTCTTTTGAACAAATCGTTCGTGAGCGAAACAACACTACATCAATATTCTATGTTCACCTGTAAACCGCATGTCATGTGCACATATTTCATTAAGATTATGTGAATCTGTAAATCTTATCACCATGAACCTCACTGTTGGTGTCCAAGGTTGACGGACTGATGGCCCTTTCAGGAAAGGTCAGCAAAGCCAGTAGGATTCAACCCTGAGGCCAAAGCATGGATGCAAACCATCCATTTATTGGCAAACACTGACATTTAGGGTTTTGAATTGATTATTTCCATTATGGTCATTGCACATTTGTAGGTTCTTTAAGGAGGATTAACTTTTTAATATTGACTCGCTAATTTCAAAGTGCATTTCTGCATTACTGATTTTCCCATAACAATGATTTCCCATTACCGCTACAACAATCACTTCATTGATCAATTATTAATCGACAACAAAATTAAACACCAGCTCTTGTTAACATCTTTCTTTTTAATAAAAACAAGTTTTCTAATTTAAATGTGAGTAAGACAGTAAACTGAATATGTTTGGTTTGTAGACAAAACCATGACATTAATAGATAATGAGATATGGAAAGAAAAACTGATTAACAATTTTACATTTGCAAATATGCAACATGTTGCAACTGACCAGAAACAGCCCGAGTAGCCATGTTTATGCAAAGGAAATTAAAGCTTATTGAGCATTTTAACAGGATTTAAAAGAAAAAAATACTTTTGATCAGGAGGAGTGAATTACATGTAGTAAAGAAATAGGCCGGCTGCTGCTCTGTGATAACAACTAACATATGATAGGAGTCTGGATCACAGATTCTTTCAAGTCTTTACATCTACAACATGAAGCCAAGATCTTTAGTCTCAAAGATTGCACCTCCCACCCATAAACCAGCTCAATTCCAAACTGAGACTTCATAATATAGCACAGCATCCTCTATTACTATTATTACTACATTCACTTTGCTGAAGAAGAGAGTGAAATCACAAAGTCCATATACTGTGTCGATAATAAAGATGGATTCATCATAATGACCTAAAGCTAGAAACACCTTGAAATGGTGACACTTCATTCATTCATGAATGCTGTTACACTTTTAGAATTGCTACAATAAGAATGTATGAACCAGATTTTTAACCTCATTTTTCAAACAGAGATCTTTTGGGTCAGCAAACTTAAGACACCTACTTACACAATCTACGAAGCAGTGCCAAATTTTACATCCCTGTGACATCATAAATTCCACAGTCACTTCTACATTCTCTACTTTCAGGACTGGGCAGTCATACATAACAAGTGAATTGTTGAAATTGTTGCTATTGCCCTTTTAAGACCTTTAACTCAAATGCTGCTGCTGCTGCTGAGGCAATTTTAATGTATTAAGGATCAAGAGTTAAGCAAGAGTGCATATCTCTGCTTTAATAAATATTTAAGCTTTTGTTTTACAGAACATACCTTTAAGAAAAGCTCAAAAGCTTTGCTGTGTGTGGGTATCTATAAATATTTCTCTAGACATTGTTCCTTACAAGGCTCTTTGCAGTGAGCAGTATCAACAGTGGTATAAAGACCATAATACTACACTGAGAAAACAAAAGTGACGGGCATAAAAATAAATAACACCAGCCAGAGAATTAAGTTTCCATTTTAACATTTTATGACTCATGTAGAAATAATAAAGTAACTGCATTACTTTGTGTGACTTTGTTAAACACAATCATCACGACGCTTGTTTAGGTTAAGCTTTGAGCTGGCGTCTCTCTGCGGGAACTTTTGCTCAGGGTAGAAGAGGAATTTTGAGAGGGTCTTTTCACATTTTTACTGGACCCAGTGTGTCGAGACTGACAAGCTCGCACTGACTGTTCATGTCATTTAAAAATAAACATCTGTTTTCACAGTCATCTTCTTCCTCCTGAAAATGATGTGTGAAATGTGTGTGTCCGTCTAAATGTAAGAGTGAGTCAGTGAAAAATACAGTAAAAACCAACCAACTTCTCAGACGAAGCTTCTTTTTTTTTTTATCCTAAAAATTTAGCCTATGGGAAGCAGTTTCAAGGTCAACAGTGCTGGCATTTGGCAGTGTTGTGGCAGAATTTACACTAGAATGAAAATGTTCTACTGAGACAAGCATAATACAAAAAGGAGGGTGTCATCATTGTCCTGTTATGTGTAATATAATAAATGGCTTCTGTGAGTTTAAATTCTAAAAATTAATGAAGCAAGGATGCATATATCGACTCTACCCTTCTACCCGCCTTTTTTTCCAAATTGTTTCCTATTATTATTCATCATTAAGATCAGCTGAATGAATGAATACGATCAGCTGATGTGACACCAATCAGAAATAAGTTATCTCCAAAAAATGGTTTGCAGTGCTGTCAGTTCACAGGATTACACAAAAAACTATTGATCGGCTTTTATTGAACTGATTCACTAAAAAATTGATGTAGTATTCCAGTTTCCTCCTGAAGCCAACCAGGAAATCAGGATATAGTGAACAGTTACAAAAATAAAAGCAAAGCAAAAATAACTCCATTTGAGAAGAAGTCTATGAGGAAATGAGCCTCCTTCCAACTTGAATACTTGATAAGTCAATAAGCAGTTTCCTGAGGAGTTAATGGTCTCAACTGCTAGTTTCAGGTCTTCTTCAAAAGCACATGCTGTTGATTTTGTAAATAATGTTCCTGCTTAGAATAAATCAAAAGATAAAGCACAAGTGGACACAAGTGTGAATGACAGTTGGTTGTCCAATAAGAGCCTGGTTGCAGATAACATCTGTGAACTTAAGTTTGCAAAACGTCAACATGGAACCAGTCAAATAACAAATCTTGAGGCGAGTTCAGATTCCTATGGTTGATGTCGCAATTGGTTGCAATGTGATGGGAGAATTTGGTGGATGCAAAAATAAATGTCGTTTAATTTGTTTTCTTCTTCTCCTCCATTTTTTGTGAATTCCTCAAGAAAGAACATTTTAAAATAAATCCGTACAGAACATGTAAATTATGATCCAAAGTTTTGTGGGGGTGGAGGCATCTGCCCTTGGGGCATTTTCTAGTTTATTTTTTTTAATATTGGTCTTACAATTAGGTCCACCATAAGATGCCTTAAGAGGCAAGCATGAAAAATTACTATACTACATTCCTTTGTGGTGCTATTTTAAATTATTGATTACATCTTATTATCATAAAAAAGTGGATGCTTGCACTTCTACTTAACTATAATTATTAAGGTAGATAAAGTAGTACTTTCTGCTCCAGGTATGCTACATTTACTAGACACTCGTTATTTCACAGAACAAGACTTTAGAATAAAAAAAAAATAAATATCTATTAAGAAACCAGTGACACAAAACACTATATGGTTGGGGCCCTATGCAACATTTAAGGAATATGAGCTAATTAAACTTCTCACATGGTTTCAATTAAATCATTGTTTGAGGTACAACAGCAATTACTTTATAGAAAAGAAGAGGATTAGAGAGAAGTCCGAAAAGAACTAAAACAGATTTGTGTGACAGAGCGGGGTGGGGGGGGTTTCTCTCTTTTCCCATTAATCATCTCATGACCTCACAGATTCATCTTGTGATACATTAGAGAGACCTGACCCTGGGATTGCAAACCACTGGACATAACAAAAACAAAATATATATATAACTCAACCAAATGCAACAGTAAAGCACCACCTGACCCAGGAACAGGATATTTGATATTAGCACTGTACATACATAACAAGTTAATTAAGGACCCCAGAGTTGTCGGTTCCCTGCACCTCATAGACACACTCATGGTCATCTTATGATTGGAAAGAACATAAGCAGCTTCCAACAGCAGAGAGAAGGAGGCCAAGAGGAAAAATCAATGATGGGGTAACAATTCTTTGCTTGAGCCATTTTATGAATGTTTGGATATCTGATGATATTGATTAGCTCTTGATTGATTGAGAGTATACTTCATGCAAGGGGGAAATGAACATACCTTAATGTATGCTTTGACAAAACCTTTGCCAACTGTAATTAAATTAAACAATGGCTGCAACACATGCGTATCAGAAAGTAATCACACATTTGTCCATTCCCTCCTTATACTTCCTCTGCAATATTTTGAATGCGTAATATCTGATTGTATGAAATGCCTGCTGTGACCCGTTTATTCCTTCTAATTAAAGTCAAAATGCAAAATTAGCCATCTGGCCTTGTGCTCTCTCCTAGTCCGAGGCTTCTGATATACTCAAACCTACAGCACCGTGACTGAACAAAAATATTAACCGGATGCACATTTGTTTGATGTTCCGAACATATACAGCACATTCAAAAATCAACGAAAACTAAAAGAGCACTAAAGGAGATAACCACCACCACTACCACCACTACAGCAGAAAATGCAGTTAAATGAAATAATGAAATGTCATTTACTTGTAATATAAACAATCTATAGATAGTACCAACGTAACATGTTACAGCAAGAATTGGTGTGTTGTGCTGTGATTTATGCCAGCGAGACTAGTTTTCACTTTGTGATTTGACCCAGCTGTCTTCAGATAAGGAGGTTACAAGGAAAACATCTCTAAGAGGACATATCTCTCTTCAGAATCCAATGCTTAGTCGAGGTACTTAAAATAATTGGCCTATATTAGGGCAGTACAGTATCTGCCTTTGCACAATAAAGTAGTAAATCAATCACTGTGCTCAGTTAAAGCAAAAAAAAAAGTTGCTTCTAACTTGGAGATGTTTTCTTACTTTGAATTGTATCTTACTTTGCCAAAAATCACTGTGCTCTGCATGTTAAGATGACTGGAATAGAGATTCCAAATATAAAATACAAATTTGTTTAAGGCTCATGAAAATGTTTCCACTCTGGGGGATTTAAAATAGGAATCAGCTAAAATGGAGGATGGAGGGGGTCACTTCAATCACTGCTTTCAGAGCAGACTCAGTGACTAGGAGCAAATGTTGACCAAAACCTGTTTCACACTAAATGTTTTGCCTGGTTTTTCCGTTTCTTTAATCAAAACCACATTTTCCTGTCCTCTGTAATAAATGTCTTCCAAGATGGTGTATGACCAATGATTTCAAAAAGCAATAATGCAGAGAAATGGATAACCCCTCCACACCCCCACAACCCCACAAACGCATACACACACACACACACACACACACACCCAGGATGCTCTGGAAAAAGAAACTGTGTCGTCTAGTAAAATTCCATCAGCGTACACTCAAAAACCGCCATAAAAACCTTTTCAATCTATATGTTAATGCCACGAATTAAAATTTAATAACATGAGATATTGAAAAGCAGACTTGAATTATACAAAAATAAATCCTGAAAGATCAGGCCCCTAAAATTAGAAATTCAGGGCGGCATCCGGTCTGCTGCTAAACCCTTGTAGGCTGGCAGATTAAATTTTTGATGAAAATCAAAATTACACTGCACACTGATGCAGGCGCCGCAAACCTGGCACTATTGTGATTTATGGATTCATTAAACCCGAGGGAGTGCAACCCCTCCCCTTTTCACTCAAAGAAATGAGATTTGCTTTGCTGAAAATTTGTATTTTCAGAAAAGCTATTCAGGCTCTACTCTACCTTCAGAAAATGGTCAAGGAAAAAAGACGCCTCTGTGTACATAACCACAGCACGTAAACAGCCCTAATTTTCATTGCTGCAGCAATTGAACATCCTTATGCATTATTCATGAAACCAATAAGGTTCATTTTTACAAAGGAAGAGGCAGGAAAAATATGTGCAGAATGCACAGAATTATTTTAATGTAGCAGGCCCAACCCCTGAAAAGCTGCTCCCTGGAGACTAATTTAACTGAAGCCATTTTCAGACATTTTCAGCACGCCATTAAGAAAATAACACAACATGAATGTTCACTATGTTTAAAAGAATCCATGTTTCTTTAGACACATCAAAGTACAAATCAGTAAATGTACAAAAAAAAGAATCAACGTGATATCAAACAGGAGCTGCTTGAACAGCTCTCACCATTTGAGTAGAAAACAAAACCTCTGTACTTAGTTGATTAATTAGAGCAGCAACTATGTGTCAAGCACTGTAACCAGTGGTCTGTGATTTGATTGCCCTCCGTCTTGTGTTTATGAGAGCCTGGGAGGGACAAGTTTCACCTCTCTCTCTCTCTCTCTCTCTCTCCTCAAACTATTTGCTTCAAATATCTTCAGTGAAACAAAGCTTTTGTTTGTGTACTGACAAACCAGCATTCTTACCTTACTAAAAATGAGAACACTTCCAGAATCCAATTCCCATTAAGTGAATCAGGGTGTGAGGTGTTACTCACTGAAAGAAACGTTATTCCTGGGAGCTTTACAACTTCTTACTTGATTCTTTGGCTACTCTGCATGTAAACATTCTCATCACTTTAAGTCATCCAGCCCTGTTTATCTCACAACACTGGTTGCCCAACTTGCTGCATTTTGATTAGACTATGCATGCAAAGGTCAGAATTTACACTTAGATTTTGCATACCAGACACACAATTTCCACCAGCTCTTTAAATTTATACATATTTGAAGGTCAGCATTAAAATTACCCACAGCAAAATGGCCTTCACAGTTTCCCTTACATTAAAATAAAAAGCAAGCCATGCAAGATGGGAAAGTGTTTGGCGTCTGCAGGATTAATATAAACAGTAGAGGCACTGGTTGTAATTGTTTTTCCTGCCCTCAAATTATGCTGACTTGGTCTTTCTTCTTCCACTGCTGTTCAGTTCATTTTGGACAGTTATTTTCCACATACAGATTTTCCAATCTCGGTAAATAAAAGTCAGAATTGTTCAGTGTGTTTACCAAGCAGTAAATTATATATGTATACACTTCACAGCACACATAAAAGCAAACAAAGACAACCACACAAAATAATACTAACTGAACTACAGTTGATGTGCATGTTGGATTTAAGAGATACGGGACAGGCTGTATTTCTAATGAAGACTAATAAACCTTTGGCAAAATAATTCAAAGCCACAAGAGCTATTATTTTTTTATGCTTCAGTAAGATTGTACTTGTACAATAGTTCATGTGCCGTTTTCAAGTTCATTTGTGCATTAAAGAGTTTGGCCAGTGTAGTGATATTCGAACTACAAACTAACATTTATTTCAATAAATACATGTCAAAACTCGTGTCATTATACACATATACTGTGTGTATATATATATTTATTTATTTTTTAATTTCTCAAAATGGCTGCCTACAGGTGGCGCCAATGACGCCCAAATTTTTAATCCTCTATCTTCCTAAATAAAATAAAAGTCGAACTGTATCTCGACTAAAACGTCACTTTGATGGCTTTTTTGTGATCCGTGTCCAGTGACAACCGAGCCGTTACACACGAGCACAAGTGTCGTTAGAAATGTGTGACTTTCTGAACAGCAACTCCGGAGCTCTGCTCAAATTTGCAGGAAAATTCACAAAACATGGCTGCAGGAGGTTTTTGTGTTTCAGATTGTTCCTCCCCTCATCGTCCTTCATGTTGCGTTCATTTCCCCCCTCGTCTCCACAGGAACAGACCCAGTGGTTGAAACATAGTAGGTGGATAAATATGTGAACCAGCTCGGTGCACAAGCGACTAGTCAGCAGTTAAACGGAAACTTCATTAACAGATAATTCGGTCCAAAAAAACATCAACAGATTAGGTCTGTTACGGATGGCTTCAAAGCCTGCATCTGGTTTTATTGACAGGCGGCAGCGACAGCAGCAGCAACGCAGAGGGGCTGCCAGCTCTCCTTTGAAACGAAAAACTTAACATCCGCCACCGAAATTTCTCAAATTAAGGATTTTTTTTCTAGACGAGGGAGAGAAAAAATAAAACACTATTGACTTACCTCCAGATACGATGCAGCTCATGCGAAACGGTCTCCCCGTTCCAGAGATCTTCCCTCCCCGACCGGAGGTGACTAACTGCAAACTGCTCCCTCAAAAATGTGAATTAGTTATGAGAAATTCCGAATGTAAAAAAAAAAAAAGAAAAAAAAAATCCACCACGACGGGGTTTTTTTGCTCTGAAACGGACGCGCTGCGTTACATTTTAGAAAGAAGTAATGGCGTAATATAAGTCATGAATTTGCCGAGGTTCGCTCCGGTCGTGCAGGCTCTCCGTTTTTAGCCGTGCACAGCGGGTTTACGTTGCGGTTCCTCCTGTGGAAATTTTCGTCCGCCATATACAAGGGCAGATTTCGAAATTGCAGCGCCGGCCTGCATATTAGCCTACATGAAAAAAAAGAAAAAAATGAAAAAGGAAAAAAGTCTGGGAAGCAGACAGAAAGAAAAATATGTTGGCCAACTATGAAGTTACACGGGGATTAGGGCGAATAGAAATTGCGCAAAGGCAAAACTATATCAAATTGCAACATATAAGGCGTTTGTTGTTTATTGCTGTGCACTAGAAGCTATAAAGACCATACGCATTTATCCTTTTTCATTAGATAGAGGCTCCAGGCAACGTTAATTGGTTTCTGTTCACTGGCCAGTTTTAGATAATGGTCAAGTTGTGCAGGTGTTTCCTGATATAGTATTTATTATTCTGACTTTATTGTTCTGACGCCGGTTGCTAGGTATTTGAAATCCAGGACTATTTGTAATAAAAGTGATGTCTGTTGATATACGAATACAATATGCTGCCTCCAAATATAGTAACACTGGCATGTGCGTTGAAGGGCAAGGTTTTGGTTGGCCAACACATTTCTTTTTCAAATTCTAGAATTAACTCAAAGTAAATGTTTTCTCTTTTAAAATAATTTGGTTTTGTTTAAAATAAAACCTTTGGTTCCTATGTAGAACCTCCTTGGCTTTTATGTAGCACAGAATGGTTTGAAATGCAGATAAATATAGGCTGTATGAAGGTTTAAATTATTTTAACTAAATAATACATACAACAATAAATACTGACTACTATACTATATACTACTATTGATGAATGTATTTTTGTATTTTGAATGTATTTTTGACATTATTGAACAGTCACTAAGACATTATGTACATGTTTTAACAAATAAACAAATATGCTCAGTAAAATGCATCACTCTGCCAGGACATGGAGTGTTATTATTGACTGTATTTATTTCCCTTTCATCTAACAATAACTAACAAATAAATAAACATTGAATTGCAATGACCTTTGACTGACAATATAAACCAAATGTGAATTTATATATGACTTAAGTGTCTCTCAGAATAGAACTATAACGTACGCATATCGTTCATAAATGAAGGACAATTCAAAGGAGCTGCAGGTGTCCATGTGCTGTACCACTTATTTACTGCAATGTGGCAAAAACAAGGTCATGATGTCATTGTAAGTTTTTCTGTTGGTACGCCTGAATTAAAGTGAGAGAAGTGTATAGGATCAAAGGTACAGTTTTGGTTGGGGGCGGGGCATCATTGTAAACACTCAACAGCAACATCAGCAACAAAAACAGCATCTCTACATGGTGGAAGGCGGCACCATGCTGATGCTTCTCTGCAGAGGGCCTTGGGCGGGGGCTGGGGAGGGTAGTGGGTCAAATGTGTGCCGCAACATGCAGAGAAATTCACAAAGAAAAGAGAACTGTAACTCTTTTTTTTTCTTTTAAAGACATCAGTCCCAAACATGAAGCTGAACTTTACAGTTCACAGTTACTGAAGAAGTCTAGACCTTATCTGATTCTTGAAAAATATGTTGTCTGTTTTGTGCAGATGTAACACATTTGTAAATACAACACAAAGACTGAATACAAGCTATAATGTTCAATCAACACTGACTAAAAGAGCATGAATGGGTTTTTTTTGTAACCCTTAAGTCTTGTTTTTCCTGGTGATGAAATCAATATCACTTTGCAGTGTATGTGAAAGTACTGTTAATATCTACATGTACAATATAGAAGTGGGGTATTCGGATTACTTAACAGTCAAACAAGGCAGTGAGACAAGTGTAACGTTTCCATTTTTGACCAGTTTAACTTGCATACATCCCCTAAATTATCAGGATGGAGTCATTTTCATCAGTTACACATGCAGGTGATGTTTTGTTTGCAAATTATGTTGATTTATTTGGTAGTAGGTGACGAGTTTTGGTGCAATTTAGTGTCAGTAAATATGATCTACACTCAATGCTTTGACGTTCACCCTGTAGGAACCTAGTTCACCCACTCAGTCCTATGTGCTGCATTTACTTTCTCTGTCCAGCAGAGAGCACTAGCATGCCAACAAAGTGACACTTCCATTCCACCTATACCTCACAGTATAATTCATTAAAACCTGACCCTTTTTTTGCCTTGTCTCCCTCTGCCGTCAAAACTTTGCAAAGGTCAGAGCAATATCAACACAAAGGGATTAGATGCAGTATGTGCCGGGGATGTCTGTTCTTGTGCCTCCACGCAAGAGCGTGTTTTCTGTGACACAGAGTCACTTTCAACATAAAGTACAGTATAGTTATTTACATCATATAAAAGTGAAATATGAAACTTGAAAAGCACTGAGGTGATATTTGTGTGGTGTTGTTGGATAAACAACAGTATGATATGACAGTGGCAATGGCAACTTCACATAATATCATGGTGGCCCCAACATGTGTGATCTAACATCAGATCATTAAGATAAGATAACATTAGATAATATGTATTAGCTCCACAATGGGGAGGTCTTTAAAAGTGAAAGCATTGCTACAATTAAGATATGGGTTCCTGCAGAGTTAAATGACATTTCCAGAAAATTCCGTTAAAGGTATAGTTCAGGTTTTCACAGGCAAAGTCAGTGATGATAATGTGTCAACAACCTCACTTCAAAACACCTGAACTAATCTCAGCATCTCATTTATTATGGACAGTTTTATGTGGAAAAGTGGAGAGAAGAAAAATGTTAAAACCAAAGTCAGCGCTGACAAAAACTCCTCTATGAGTCCATAAACCATGCAAGACGGTGCACACGTTCATGGTCAAATCACCCCATGTTGTTACAAGAGGATTTCCATTATTCCTAAGTGTTCACAACACTAGACACTGAGGTCTAATGTGCACCCGGGATGAGAGTTGAAGCATGAAAAGTATTTCAGCAAATCGGGGATGAATTAAATAGTTATTCACAGCTGCAGAGTATAAATAGAATCCATTGACTTATACTGAAGGAGTTATTGGCTGTTGCTCAAACAGCTGCTCAGCACATTTTAGATAAAGCACATTGCAGAAACTGTAGTCTTCTTATCCTGTATATTCTTTCTTTTTCTCGCCAGTTTCACAACTCAAGGTTGGCCTGACCTTCTCTCAACCTACTTACTTACTAAAAAAAAAAATATTCCTTCAACTGGCAGAAGGACCAACAGGTGAGAGAGTGGCTGACAACAATGATGCTATTTTTTTCTCAGTGACCTACTTGGGCTGAAGAAGAGACCTTTGCAGCATGCGCAAGAGCTTGGCATACATTTGGAGAAAGTTCCCACCAAACTGATTCAACTGAAACCCTGGTCTTTCGGAAATTGGACAAAAATAACATGAGCAACAACTTGCAGTGAAGGTTCAGTTGTGTCATGGAAATAATTGCAGAAACAGCCAGGTTTTTGGTGTGTATTTGGCTCCAAATAAATCTGAAGTTGACCATGCAGTACTTTTCACTATTATACGCAATAGATTAATTTGGATCCCTGCAGAACTCACAGACAGAGCACGGACATGCACATACACACAGTACATATTAAGGTGTTGTTGACATGTGTGCAGACACAGCACACGTTTTAATTAGGCCATAACATTGAATGATGCCAGTGTTGATTTAAACAAGAAAGTTGACATCTCTGACCAATCTGTGGCCAGTTGAAATATCATTACTCTGTGTAACCAACCATTATAGTGTTGGTGTTAACCTCATGTGTGTTGTTGGTTCAAGAAAACAGTAGTTGAAGGCTGGCTGACCACAGGCGGGTAAAAGCAAGTGGAAATCCCGGCTGTTCATTATATCACTAAGAATTGTATGTTTTTGTCCAAGGACAATCAAACAAACAACAGGCAGACTTAAGACTTTACATATTTAAATTAACTTTAGGGAAGATTTGTGTCCTTCTAATTTTTCTTGCACCCAATCATAGAAAATACAAATAACAAGATATAACATAATATATACTTTTAACCTGTTCAAACAAACCTATTTTAAGCCAAATGACCATTTACCTTTAACACTTCACTGTGTAGGTAATCAGAGTCTAGTGGTTATTTTGTTCCTTACCTGATTGCAAACCATGAAAAGAACAAGCGTCAAAAAAAAAAAAGGAAAGTCCACAATTACTTAAACACCACAGTTACATTGTGAGCACATAATCAGGGAAGGAGAAGTGAGTCGTGTAATTATAGTCATGACAGGGTAGTATGAAGCGACCGAGCCACCTATGTTTTCATACGTACGAGCAGCCAACAAAGGTTGAGGAAGAAACTAAGAATAAAACCTACAGTGATTACGCAGTAAAACCTCTGCTGCCCACAATGACAAAATGTTATTACAGCAGTGCCCTTTCCAACGCTAATTATAGTTATTCACTTTCTGTACTTGAATGTTGTTTTTGTATTTGGTCTCTGTGCAGTTTAAGCCAGAACCTAAAATCATCGTCTTCAGGGAGCTGAAAATATATGAGGAGGCACGAGATGTATTTTTATTCTTCGGTGAAATCATCGAGTAGCAGACTGTAACACAAAAGAAACTACAGTTAATTTATAATGATGCCAGTTTGAATTAGCATTGTAACGTTACATTTTCTAACCCTGGGACATCTTTAAATTAAATTCAATTAAATCTATTATCCAAAAACGGTGGCTAGTGAAAATAAAACCATTGTTTACCTAATAGTTATTACTCAACGCCACACGTGTCAACACCATGACATGTAAAAGGAGAAATCGGAGCATATGCTGTCCGGAAATCTTGAATTTGAACGATTGACCTCAAATCCGATGGGTTTTGGATCTTCTTTAGTCGGTATAGTTACCTTGACTAAAAACGTAGGCGCAGACTGAAGATATTTTATATAAATTTGACATCATTGTTTACAAACTCACATGACAGTCTCACCTTGTGGTTTTTAGAATCCACCAGTTAGACCTGACATAACTGTTTCGATTAAAAACCTCTAACCTACACACACACGTATACACTATTGATTCCTTTTGTATTGTTACATTTCTGACTAGTAAATTGCTACTGTGTCACTACTGAGCATATGGCTGAGATTAATAAATATACTACTACTACTTGTTCACAGAGACGGCTGTTAAATCCAAAACTGCCTTCTAATGACAGTGGCACTAAACATTAATTTGTCTTGTTTTGATAAACCGTATGTTCCTTTGGTAATTGTTGTTTGGCGTGTTTACTCTGGCAGGAAATTGTTGCTTACTTATTTGGGAGCCTCGTTTGAAACTAGCAGTGTTGGTGAGCAACATTAGCAATTGTATTTTAATCGACTGCGCATTATACAGGAGACAGAAGCTGCTTTCACACAAGCACGGTAACCTCATCCTGCAGGTAATTATAGCCTAAATGGCAGAACAGCTGCTGCCATTAACGAATGTGTGGCATTTGTCAGACTAAGTTGTAAAAACATCAAGATTTGAGTGGTGCCGACGGTGGTGCGTTTCAGTCACTCGTTCCACTTTCAGGCAACTGAATTGAAAAAACATCCAGATTAATATACCATATGTAGAAAAACCAGATGATGCAAGGCAAAAATGTAAATATCGCATAATAACATCACAAATATGCTCACCTGTGTAAAATGATATTACAACAACTTTCAAAATTGTTCTCAAACTAGGTTTTGACCTAGCCCCGCTTCGTTTAGTTTGTTTTCTGAGTGCACTTTGTCGACATACTACAGTGTTTTCATAGTACCGTATCACAAAGCACTCTGTATCTGTTGTGAGTTTAAAATTACAAATATAAAGTCAGGTCAGGTCACATTTATGTGTCCTTTTTTTTTCCCTCCTCTGCTTTCTGTGTCACGGTCCCAGTTCTTTGACCATCTGTCCTCCAGGACTAATCCATCGCAACAGTAAACCACTTTTCTTTGTACTGCCTCAGGTGACACACTTGATCAGCCCTTCACCACGTGAATAGGTTTTCACTGAGGCAACACTGAGCCTGAAAAAGAATAAAAACATCCAAAAATAAAACTGCAGCCATGAAGTACGCTCATGTGAAGCACATGACTGTCACCACAGCTGGATCACCGACTGGCTCCCAACACTGCTGATTCTTCATTCCGTGTGAGCTCATTAAATTCTAATTTGGGGATGTTTACTGATAGATAAATTAAGTCTGATGTTATTGGAAACAGCGACACTGACTTAAAAGTACCATCTGCTATAACTTACTACAGAAGAAAACCAGGAAGCTCCCCAAAGCAAGTGTGACAGATTACAATGCACCCCAAGTACGGAGGCATCCAAAATGATTTTTCCATCTGCAGGAGAAGGAATACACTTTCTTGAAAAAAAAAAAAAAGAGACTGTGACAAAAAGCACAAACTTGGCCTCTAACCAGGTTTAGAAGAGGTCGTGGCTCATGTGAGTCCTGCCATGACAACCAGTAAGAATCCAAGTAAACACAGTCAGTAATTGTTTTTAGCTTTGACGGTTGACAAAAGAGCCACGTTGTCTGACCTCTACACAGGCAGGCAACATGTGGACAGCCAGTGACTCACAGGGTGATCATTATTAATGCTGTATGTACTTGAGAAACAATCCACCTCGACCTGGTATCCTTCAGTTTGGTTGTTTCCAGGTTGCTGTGTATTGCGATGTAATGCAAGAGATGTAGTTCAGTGCAGATTAGCTCAAAACTGTGTTTATTTACATGTTAGAAAGGTGACGTGAGGAGGACTAAGCCGCAGTCACAAAGCCAGAAGAGCCCCGTTTGCACCTTAATTTAAAAAGAGAGGTGTTCCCAGCCACCCGAGATGGCAGCCATGTCACCGTCGGTCAGTGGTTCACATCACGATGAATTAAGTATGGCCCCCAGGGTTTCTATTTCAAGTCAGCTCAAAGACAGTTGTGTAACTGTAACAGTTTGCATGTGGGTCAAGAGGAACCCCTAAAACAAATTACTGGACTAATGAGGAAAGCAAGACCTTTCAAGGTGTTTTTAAATTGCATTTACCCGTTCGGTGTGTGTGCGTGTGTGTGTGTTGGCTTGACCTGAGCATTGACATCATATAAATGAGCAGTCTATAAATGGAATCTCATTAGCAGGCTGTTATAATTGACGCAGGGCTGGGGGCCTTAAATTCACTCCTGCGTCAAAGAATTTGGCTTTTTCAAACAACCTTTTTTGGGGGGGGTTAATTTTAAAGCCTGTTTTACCTTTGAATACTTGATTTGCTCCAGTGACCCTGCTGTAGCTTACTTTTGTTAGGTTATAGCTGTTGATGGTAACTTAGAAAATGGAGTAAGCTGAAGTTGCATTCATGCTACAGCTGTGTTTCTGTCCATCAGATGAATGTATGGAAGTTAAATATTCAAAGAAAAGGTTTTGAATAAGTGTTAGAAAAAACATGGAGTATCAAACCATCACCCTCCTACTCTAACCATCTAACCCAAACCACCTTTTTTTATTATGGCTAAATAAAGCCACAGTGACTTTAGAGATGTTTGGCAGATATTAAATTGTCATTTAAATACACCAATTGTTAAATATTTGCACAACACTGATAACTGATTGAATAAGATACATGCAAAACCATCTTGCTGCATTCTCATTGTATGGAAACGTAATTTCAACGAGCAGAAAAGCTGCAGCCTGGATGATGATAAAAATGATCTGAAGTCAAAAGGTGAAGAAACTGGCTCAGTAATATCCGTGATATCAACTCCACAGCAGAATGAGCAACAATTACTGAGGAGACCTTAACTGTCGCTGTTTTTTAATTAATTTATTCAGGACCTATAATTAAGTGTTTGTTTTCAGTGTTTCAGCATTAAATCCATGTCATCTTTTCTATCTTATCACCTTTGTGTTCTTTTTTTTTCTTCTTTGTTTCAGGTTATGTAATGTTTGTGCCTTGACTGTGCGTTACTGAGAGGTGCATATAGCTCTTTGAAGCTAAACACTTCTTATGTCAAGAGCCATTTTTCCATATTCAACAGCCTCTGTGTGGTCCACACCAAGAGTGCTCTTGAGCAGCTCGGTTCACCTAACAAGCATCTAAAAAAAAAAATGTGCTCAGCAGGGACACACTTTAAGGTATTGCTTGTAATTTATAGGTGGGCTCTTCCTGTTGTCTCTGTTTCATTTCCTTTTTAAAGTTCTGCCTTGTGACTTGTTTGATTCGCTCATCATGTGACCCAACTGCTGCTATTTTGAGCATGTCCTCCCTCTTCCTCTTGTGTCCGAATATTACCTATATGTTGTACTCTGTCCTATTCGGTGTCTCTGACATCGTTTTGTTTTTTCATTTCCAGTTCATCACTCTCCTCTCCCCAAATCTGTCCATCTGTCTGTCTCTCTGCATATGAAGTGATATAAATGTAGAACTCCGCGCCCTACAAAATACTGCAGCACTTATTATTCATCATGCTGCCCCACTCATCTCCGCAAGTACACACTGAATGTATTTATTCACAAATTTATTCCAAAATGAGTGACTCACATCACACACCTTGTGTTGGTTTGCAACTAAAGCAGATTTGTTTTGTAGTAATGAGTCTGTCCATCTGCAGCAATATGCACACAATGCAGCCTTTTAACACAACAGCCACTGCTGCTTGTGTTTTGGGGAAATCACATCACACTTTAAGTTTGTGATACTGCAACTAAGTTTATTTTCCCAGCGCTGTAACCCAAATATACACATGTATACGTGACACGTACACACGTACCGCACAGTATATATCCTGACTGTGTGCACGTCTGCAATGGAGAAAAACTGAGCCCCATTTCCTGATTATAAAGCAGATCCAGAGCGCTACGTGCATAATCTCACTTTCAGCACTGCACTTAATCAGAGCGAGGACAAAGAATGAATGTGCACTTAATCCTGAATAGGTTTTGATAATTCAACACTATTCAGGATTAAGGGTTGTTTATAAGCAGAGAGAGTATGTTTTACATGTAATCATCACATAGGCCTATGTTTCTACAGTACTGTGCAAAAGTCTCAGGCTGAACAATATCATGACCCTGGCTCTCTTAAAACTGGAGTGGAACCCTAATCGTTTAATGTTTTAAATTGTTTTCATTTCTATAATTTATTTTGTTTTAATTTCCAATGTATTTACTTGCCCCTGTAAAGCACTATGAATTGCCTTGTGTAAGAATGGCGCTATATAAATAAACTTGCCTTGCCTAATTAATGATATTGGTAAAACTGCTGCTGTAAAAAGGGTCTATTATGCCTGATTTAGTCAAGAAAATTCAAGATTCAATCAGGCTTGAGCATATACAAACTGTTGACAGTTTGATAATATATAACATTCAGACACATCATTCCAATCCAAATGCCAATGACCACATCATTTAACAACACAAGCCCTGAGGTTTATGCACAGTACTGTATTCAAAAGTACATTATGGAGGTTTTATTTTGAAAGGTTGTGCCACCTGCAAGACTACTGGTTGATGTCTTGTATACAGTTTTGCCATTGTAAATCATTTATTTCTGTTCTGTATTTTGCCTCGACCTTCTTTCTTTTCCAGGAATATGTTACTCCTTGTCTTTTAGACCTCTGCAGGTTTAATTGGTGAATGGGTTGTTTTCTCTCATTAGTCTGTAACAGTGGTATTTAATGATGTGATCACACTGATGTCTATTAAGCATGTTGACTATCCAACCCCACATTGTCACTACCATATTGGTATTGCTCAGTACTTTTTGTTGTACTGTGTTTCATCTTGCACAGTTGTAACGCGTTCACTTCACACTGGCAAAACTTCACAGACACAGAGGTAAGCACCAGCCAAATAAACCTGTCCAAATTACCTTTAAAATGAGAGAATTCAGAAGAACAAACTGGGAGCACGTGGCCAGCACTGTTGCCTCGCATCAAGAAGATGGCTGTTTCGCATCCTGGACCCTCAAGTGGAGGACAAAGCAGTGGACAATGAATGAATGAATACATTTGAAATGCACATAGTTGAAAAGTTGTCTACGATGCAATTCTTCTAAATATTTCATTTACCATGATAACAGTGGTGATTGCCAGAACAAATACTTAACCTTGTATATGGTAAACAACATTAGTATTAGCATGATGTCATTCATCCATTTGTTTTGATACATGCTGCTAAAATTACACATCAACTAATCCTAATGGAGGGCGCCCACTCCAGCCCAAATCCAGCTGTGTACACACACTCACATGTTCATGCACACATTTGTTTTGTTCATCATTATTTCGAATCATAACACTTGTGCTGCCAGAGTTGAGGATTATACTAAACCAAACGTGAGCTCTAATCTGGATGCATTACAGTATGCAAGGCCTGGATGGGAAGTGGTGACCTAGATACGTTATACCACGGTTCCAGTTATGATAGGAATGAATGAAGTCCACCACAGATTATTTTTAGATTATAAATCTAAATGCTGATCAGTGAGTCATAATCTAATGCTTTGCCTTTTACTGTAGCTCCTCCCTGCACACACCTTTTTACAGTAAAACAAGTCATGAGGACGAAACACATTATTGCCAATGAAAAACCCAAACTTTACCAGAAGTCATATTACTTGTTGTTTCTCATACTATGCCATTCAAGAGTGAGTCATAAGTAGCAACAATCATTACCTCCCATTATGATTATGCAGCAGATGTCTCAAACTTATGACCTGGGTGTAGTTTGGTCCGTGGAGGACCAGTCACATGAAAAAAAAAAAGAGTCAAACTTTTGGATAAAAGGGCATCAGAAAAGTGTTTTGAAATAGAATGATACATAGTTCACAATATAAACAAATTTATGATGCAAATGAATGTATTAATAAAAAAATATACAGAAATAATATGAGAATATAATAATCTGATGTACAGGATACACCATCTTTATACTTAAGGTTCATGTAATCCACGTACTGTAACTCAAACAAAATCCCTAATGTTATTGTACAATACATAGATTATTTAATGTGACTAATTTCTTGTATCTCTTATTGTATCTCGTAAGCAGAAGTTACAATTAATCAGGTTAGGTTGACATCCGATAATCTGTATAGTTGATACACTGGATGTTTGGGTAAAATGGTCCATGTAATTAGTTTCACCTTCTTTGTGAACACACTTTTACTGTTGACTTCTTGTAAAACTCTTGTAAAACCGCGCGCGCACACACACACGCACGCACACACACACACAAACACACACACAAACACACACATCCAGTTTCTCAACTAAAATTGAAATATGTGACAAGACTGAAAAGGTCAACAGAAGTCAAATGACTCAAGAGCACGAATAAGAACTGGTGAGACCAGACAACTGTGCGTGACAGAGTTGGCCTTCACAAACAGATTTAGCCTTTTAATAGACAACTTTTTGCTCCGGAACATTTAATTGCATATTTTAGGCTTTGAAACCACGGTAAACAACCTCATTTGACAATATAACATTGAAGCATCTCACAAAATTAGCACTTTTTACTGGAAAACTGATGCTATTTACGTCAGGACCCTCCTCATTAGGGGGTTGACATGCTGAGCCACCCACCAGGACAACTATGTATTTTCCTCAATGTCTCATTATTCCGCAAACCAAGATGAAGCATGAGTGGTTTCATTTTGAAATTTCGTTGCACTCACTTCAAACATTTCCAGTAAAGGGGGCCAGGAAGTAGGGTAATGCAAAGTGTAACAATCTACCCTCTCCAGTGGCATTTTTGTCTTTCATTCATAAAACCCTTTCAAAACAGCTGCTTAAGGCTGTTCGTCACAGTGTGACCCAGAGCGTGCGTCATTACTGAACTGATATAGAACTCGAAGCATGTGTTTGGTATAATTATTGAATTACTTTGTTTGTGCGTGTGTGTGTGTTTGGGGGAGGGGAGTTTCAAAGTCATTTTTGAGGTTGTGATTACAATTACATTTTGGTTTATACTCTCCACAGAGACATTTGTCAGTTAGGATAGCTGCGCAAACATCTCACATTCTAAGTTGTGTCTATGAGTTCTCACTCTGTTATATGATCTGTTCACACCATACCCATCTATCTACTCATCTGTTACTTGTCAGCAGGAGTTGATTCAGGTGGTACACTCAGACATTTCCTGTTATGTCATCGGTCGTCAGTCAGAAGAAAAAAAAAAGAGCTCCACTGATTCATCATATAAAGCAAATAAAGGGTAGTGTTGTAAGGAAACGGTTAAGAAGTTTCATTGCTCAGTATTTCCACCTGGTATTTATTAGCTGTTGCTTCCTGACACCTCCATTATGATTACTCTTGATGTACAAAAGGGATTTCTTGTAATAATAGTTCTGTTATTTATATGGTAATTCAAGATTTGATTCTTAAGATTCAAGTTTGTGTAGGTGAGATGATGATGAGTCATAGAATAAGACGAAAGAGGAAGGGAAAGAAAAAATGAGAAAGTTATCTCAGATTCTTTGACCACACTGTTAGAGGGAACTATAAAGATTTCAGATTTCCTGGAAAATACCTGTGGGATGAGTGTAATCGAGAAAACTGCTGTAAAAGTTAAAGTTTGTGTGAGGAGTAAAAGTTGAGGTGGCCTTCCCGGTATGGCCCCTGCTATAATTTCATTAGTTATTTTTAGCTACTGACAGTTCAGAAAAAATGTTTCATCATTCCTCCCGAGCTCAATAGGAAAAGGAGAACGGCCAGTTACAATATTATTGTAGGCTGTTGATATTTTGTGAGAGGGAATGAGAAAATCTCAAACAAAGCAGCCATTGAAAAGTAACTGCTTGTGCAACTGAAATTACATTTTAAACAGAATCAGTCAGAGTATTTACGCAGTAAAGCTGCACCCACTGAGAAGCTTTGACTATTATGTGTATGTAAAAGTGATAAGAAGATAAGATAATAAGATATTGTTTAGGAAGTCTGTCCAAGAAACAAGTCATTACCTATCATAAATAGATGTTTTCAGTGCAAACATTTTCATATTCTTAAGATAGAAGTCTCTGTTACATTAACATGAAAAAATACAATTCCACCACATTAATGTTGTTCTCTCTTTTAATATATGAAAACATCTTTCAGTTTTATTAAAGCGCATAAACTCCAGATGTATAAAATGTATATATATAGAGAGAGAGAGAGAGAGAGAGAGAGAGAGAGAGATTAATAGATTAATAATAGATTTAATATAAAGGTTAATGAAAGAATCTTGCAATTTTATTAAATCACATAAACCTGTAGTTTAAGTTACAGCATGGTCTGTAGGGAGAAGGGGATTATGTTGCCAGTGCCTGGTTCCTGTTTTCTAATTTTACATCAAAAAAAAGGAGATGAGGAGTTTCCTGACTTCATCCTGAGGGATCAAACCCTGGTTGCTAAGAGACTAATGGAAAACCAGGGGCTAAAGGAATGGTGAGAGTGAGTCACTCTTCAAGGAAAGCTAAGTGTATGAGTGAGAGAAAGAGAAAATTAAAGGGGGAATAATGCACAATTATCCACCACTGAATCATTCCATCAATCATCATTACTCCTTTTTTTGCAATCATCTCTTTTATTTGTGTAGGTGCATGTACAACATCTCACTCCTCCCTCAAATTCTTCTCTGAGTGGGTGTTTTTGACTGCCACTTATTCTATTCATCACAATACTCCACTGCAAAAAGACTTCAACTTTAATTCAAAACACAACTCCTTCCTTGCACTGTAACACACACACACTCTGCCTATGGGAAAAATGAACTACTATATTTAGATGGTTATAAACTGCAGCAATGTTCCTCAATAACTTTAATGACTTGTATAGTGAAACAAAGATAGTCTGTGTGTGATGTTTTATGATAATGTGTCACTGGAGGAACGAGAGTCATGTGCAGATTAGCATCATTTATTACACATCACATGGCCCTACCTCCCTGTGCTATTACAGTCCTGTTGACGCCACCAACGTGATGTCGGATTAACTAATTCACTGACAGAACCTCAAATAACAAATATAACACAATGTCAATATCTGGAAATGTGTGGAAGTGGTGTCACAGCCATGTTTGAAAAAAATACTTCCATGTACACAGATGTACACAACAAATCCCATGAATTAAAAGCAGATTGCCTAAATTGTGACATTGCAAACCTCAGATGTAAAATAAATAAATGAAACTCACCTGTAGCATCAAGTCAGTGCTGATGGTCAGAAAGTTAAATTGATCTTGAAAGACCAACGTAAGAGCTGGACAAAAATTAGACAGAAAAAAACAACATTAGCATAGCAAGTGGCAAATAACATAGCACAGCAGTGAACGCAGATGGATCTCTAACACTGAATAAGCTAGCAGACACCAAAGTTCACATAGCTAGCCATTAAATAAAAGAAACAAAACACAATGTACCGTGTTGCCACTACTGACTGGTGCTAATAATATCTTACCTGTTATCCGTTAAATGCGTTATCTACATAATCTAATCTTTGTCATGTTTATCTTCCTCTGACCTTTGTCGCCGTTTTTTTAGGTTTTCTTCGTACTTTTTTCGCGTTTAAGTAGCATCAAAACACAGATACCGACGTTCAAAATGAACTTCCTGTTCAACCGGAAATGAACTGTCTCAAGAGCTACACAGTTGCTAACTTGACATATTAACATGCTGATGGTCTTTTGCATAAGCATCAAGACTAAGGCCATAGTTTTTGAGAGAATGTAATCATCCATGCATGTCCACAATGGTATGCATCGACTTTGCTTGTGCTCGCTAAGACAAGTATATTAATATTGGAACAGAGAATGGGATCAAGTATGCATAACACTGAATACCAGACCAAAGCAGACCCTCATTTTAGTCTGAGTGAAACTGCAGACATGGTACATAGAAGGTATGGAAAGACCTTAAGCGTCGTCAGCCACTTTATTAGGTACACAAGACACCCCATAAAGAGGCAGGAGTGGCAGTCTTGGACATAACGAGTGGTTATTTAAGTTAATGTAGCCTTTCGCTCATCGTAACCAGTCTCGTCTACATGTCTTCATAACTTGAGTTGCTGCCATGTGATTGGTTGTTTACATTGTTGTTTAACAAGCCTTGGTTGTCCAGTTAGTGTAAGCATCATCAAGATTTCAACATTTGCCGATGAACAGCAGCTATACTGTAGGTGTTTTGTAGGTTTTGATTCTAAAAACCAAGTCATTAAACATTCAAGAGATAAAATGTAAGCACATAACCAAATGAATGTCTCGCTTCATTGAGAAAAGAAGATACAGGTTTGTCCATAGATACAAAAATAATTGCCTAATAAAATCTCTACAGTTCACTGATTACCATCGATTTATTGCAAAAATAAAAACAAAGTTTCTTCACAACATCTAATTAGTTGCAGGCCAAAAGATTTATGTTTAACGCTTTAATTGTTGTGGGTTATGTCATCCATGCTATACGATAGGTCTATGCATTCCTGTTCACCTCATAGTTTGTTTAAACTGACCGTTTAAATGGTTAAAGTTCTATATACAATGACAGTATTTAGACTTTCAAAGTAACAGGTTATGTCACTGAACCGAATGCACCTCCTCTATGGACAGTTATATAATTGTCTGCAGTGTAGTGTCACTAAATTTGGTTTCAAGTCTGGTCACCCACTCACCTTGTGTTCGATGGAAAAAAAATGATTATCTCCTCTGATCTGTGTCACTGACATTCTATCATATCTTTTGTATTCGAGTACTGGAAATGTTGTTTTATTTCTGTGGTTTCTGTCCAGAATTGGTAAATGTAGGTCCTATGCTCCAAACCAGACGGTACACACTGACATTAACCGCTGTGGTGTTAGGTAACACATCTGTGGGCGAGGAGAGCACATGTGTTCCTGTGAGGTTGAGCATGATAATCTGAAGCGGCACTGACATTTTCAGCGACAGAGAAGGAGAGCTGGTGTGTTACTGAGCTACTCTGGCCGAAACAGTCGATTATCTTGGTTGTTCTTCAATGTGAGATCCACAGATACACTGAAATATAAACATGCTTCATGTTTATTATTCACATGGTTATGTTGATACTCGTCCCACATGACTGAAGGTATTATTATTATCATTATTATTATTATTAGCCGGCCGTGCTGCAGAGAGTCTTTTACCTTTTTTGGATATCTTTGAACCATGGTCACAAACATTTTATGTGGTGCTCAGCGATGCTTCCCCTGGAAAAATGTGCTGGAGGTGTTTTGATAGAATATTTGCACATGAGTGGTTGATTCTGAGCGGGAGAAAAACATGTATGTCACCCTGTGATTGCCAAATCTAGATCCTCATCAACATCTCCACCTCTGAGGTTGTTGTTGTTGTTGTTGTTGTTGTTTTTGTTTTGTAGAAAATGGGAATGTTGAAAACAGCAGGAGGCCAGAAGTGGAAGAGGAGGATAATATCTGCTTACTCATGGTCACTGACTTTTACCTACAGACTAAGACTAAAACTTTTTTTGTTCCTGCAACTTATAAATGTAGATCTATTAAATTAATTCAGTGTCACTGATTGTTTGGACCAGATCAAAAGAAAAAAGCGACACATAAACATAATCACATTAGCCTAAAATCCACATTGTTTTACATTATACTTCACAAATTCACCCGAATTGCATCTAAAAAAAAACCCTGTTCTTCCTCTGCTATTTTGAAGAACTGAAAGCTGCTGTGGATCCTTGTGTACCTGCAAAACCACCACGTAAGTACGTGGGACACACTGTCTGAGGCAAGAATAGATCCAGAAGATGTGAAAGCAGTCACATAGTGGGAAAAAAAAGCACATTTGTCATCACCACAGGTTTTACTAGGCCTCTGCGGCTGACATTCAAAGAGTCAAAGCCAGTAACCCTGCCATTGTCCAACCACCATCCAAATAAACATCTCAAACAAGGAAGACAAGAACCGCCTCAAAGACGAAGGGAAATTGCATCATCGTAGTTTCCAAAATCATCAACAGTCTCCTCCATCCACATGTGTTTGTGTTTGGCTGGTGATGTAACCCAAGTGAGTGTGCAGTGTATGGATTTTAGTCCGGAGCAACACTAATCAGCCAAGGATACACAAAAAAAGAGTGAATAATAAACAAATCTGAGACGCTTTATCCAATCACCTGCTGGAATTTCTGACTTAAAAAAAAAAAATGAATTCCAGGATTACTGTTTGACAGAATACACACTGCTCCCATATGTGTGATAATGATTACCAAAGAGTGAATGTCGCTGGTTACAGATGGCTGGCAGACCTTGGTGCTTATAGTAGTAGTGAACCAAAGCAATGGAAAACACTGAGTTTTGTCTGATTAATATATATATAAAAAAAGGTGATTATTCATTCCCGATACACCGGGAGATTCCTGCAGCAGCACAGTTCCACAAAAAAAACACACATTTCTGTACCGACATATTTTGTCATCTGATTCGATTTAATGAGGAACTTTGGGTCGGGAAAAATCCATTGCCCTGCTGGAATCCCCCCACACACACACACTGATTTTATTGTCTACTCATTAACAAATGGCCACAATATGTTCCAGAGGACCTGATGCTGCTCGTTACATGTCACATTTATGACTGAAATAACCTCTGTTCCCCTTTTATGATATTAATTCTTGATAAACTGACAAATAAAAAAATACTTTGATTCAAAGCACTGTCAGAAAAGCACTTGGCCCAGCAAACGTGTAAAAAAAAATAATATATATATATATAATGCTCGTAGAAAATGACTCATTCATATAAAATAATGATTATGTAATGTATGCAAAAATATGCATTGTCATAATTCTTCTTTATATGTGCTCTTTGCAGACTCACATGGGTTCTAATCCTCCTCTAATACTTTTAAATTGTTCCTCCTGTTTTACACCCAGCATCTCCTCTCGTGGTCTATTTTTGCTTCAATTACACGGCCCCACGTTTAATCCGCCAATAAGCGCGTCTTTAGTGGTCGACAATCGCAGGATTTGGCCTGAAGCCAGCGGTGAACAGCTGTTGACACCGCTCCTCTATCAGACCTCTCGCCCTCCGGCCTGAGTGATGAGACAGACAGAAGCAGAAGAGAAGAAACAAGTCATTCCCATGTCAGACACTAACCTGCCTCAACAAATCCATGGCTGCTCCCACTGGGTGTTTCCAGCCGGAGGTCAGACACCGTCTTTAATGCGACCAAGGATGGCTGCTGTGAGTGTGTTTTGGAGTCGGCTTCCCACACTCTCATATATATCTTTAAGACGTGGCCAAATGTGTTTTCCACTCTTGTGTGCCCTGCATTTACACACACACATGATATACAGCATAGCTTTTCAACAGATCTTTCTAGGAACGATTCTTCGAGGAAAAGTAGGGACACCACAAACTGTGGAGTATGAGATATTTAACAGTGGGTTTTTTTTGTGTACATTTTTTGTTTAAATGTACATTTAAACAAAAAAAGCTGATGAGCTGACCAAAAAAAAAAAGCTGACCAGAACTGTACGTCCTTTTCTTTTGCTCTATATTTTTGAAATGACTGATAGCAAAATGAATAAGCTCGTCTTTCTTCGTCTTCTTTTAAAGGTCTTGTTTGACCCATAGTGTTCACGTGGCATGGATCTGTGCCACAGGTGCACCCATGGTAAATTACAGTGGGAATAATACACAACTCCTTACATGGAGATCCCGGGTGTGTGTGTTTATAGGTCACATCTTCAGGCTTCAAAAAATGTGCTGTTGAGTCAAAGTTATGATTCATTTTATATCGCATTTTTAGTAGCAATGTAAAGTAGTGATAGTTATGCAGAACTCACAAAATTAGACCCTTTTTCTTTTCTTTTTGTTTGAAACTGAACTTTGAAACTGTGAAATTTCACAAATTCAATCCAAATTGAAACATTTTGAGTACTTTTTGCTCAGGTGTATTTATATAGTTATATATATATATATATATATATAAGAAAAGGATATAAGACACTCTATATTGCACATTTTTATAGCCTCTGTATATACTGTAAGTTTTAAAATAGTTATGGAAAAAAGAAGCCGAAAAAAAAGCATAGATTACCAGAGTTCCTGATAATCTAAAAAGTTTAAAAAGAGTAGGTACTTCTTTGGCGTTGAGGGGCAAAAATTTCCCTGGGTAATTTCCGGTGGAAACGCACCAAAGTTTTCAAAATCCTGGGTAAGTGAGAAAGGTTCCTGTGGAGGAAAAGGGGCTATTGTGTGCATGAATGGACTAGTTGTAGAGTACGTGTCAATGGGAGGAAGTAAGAGTTTCATTGTTCTATCTCTCAATGGCCATAAATATTTCATTTCTTTCCTTCCACATTCCACCTCATCACTTTGCTTAAAAAAAATTTCTGTGGTCATCTGTAGGTGCCGTCAAAAGTTCCAGAAACTTTCCCAGGAGAAAACAAAATCCCCCAGCACATTGCGTGCCCCCCCCCCCACCACCCCTAAAAAAAAGGCCACCAGAAATAGCCCGCTGACGTAAGCGCATAAAAGCATGTCTGTCATGTTTCATACTATGTACGACAATACAGGGAAATGACATCATCTATAGTGATGACATTACATTTTATTTACATAACCCTGCAGTAAAACAGTTCCCTTGTGGGCAGGAACACACAGTTTCTGTCTTAACTTTAACGGTCTTTGTTTTATTTCACCCTCACTGATCTCATAAGTGTTGTTTTTTTTATTCGTCGATTTCTGTAAAAAAAAAATATATATATATAAAAAAAGCAGCTGTTTCTCATTCAGAGTCTCAATAAAACGAAGTGTTTGGACAGCATTGTGTGTTTAATACAATGTGATAAGTAATTGTCTTTTGAAGAGCATACAGTAAATGCAGTGTACCCACTTGAGCCTCTGCTCTCTCTCCCTTTCCTGTCTCCTGCGTTTACTTGCACAGACTTGGCTGATGCATTCATCCTCAGGCACATCCAGTTTGCAGATGTATGACTCACCGCCAAGATGGAAACTGCTGCAAACCCTTTTTTTTTTCTTTTTTTTTTAGCTGATTCGGTTCCTTCAGTCACCACATTCTTAGTGATGGAAGATAAATTTTATACAACCACTTTCACTGTGACACTCGCTGCCAAAATATTTCTCTCTCAGCAAGAGAGCTTTTATTATCAGTGGATGGGATCTTTGCAAAAATGTATCTCAGATGTATTTAACGTAAGCGTTGGTCGGATCCCAGTCTCCTTGCACGTTGAATAAAAAAACAACATTATTTTGTTTTATTTATTTTCCATGTGCCTGGCCCAAAGACAGTGGTGGGGTTTTTTCAAATCCTGTAATTTGTCCGTTTGTAAGAGGTTAGTATATCTCTGGGGTGCACTTTATACAGTTATATTCCAAAATCTCAGCTTACTGTTGTAATTGCAAACAAATTCTGGTCATTAGTTGTTTCGATTGTTATCCAGAGGTGTCAAATGTACGGCCCACGGGCCAGAACCGGCCCACCAGGGAGTCCAATCTGGCCCACAGGATGAATTTGTGAAAATGTTATATTATATTTTTCAGTTTGAGATACCTGTGACTAAACTATATAGATTCACTGTGATCTGTAGGTTGTAAATGGTAAACTTAGGCATAAAATTGCACATATTTTTCTCAAGAAATCTTAGGTAAAAAGAAGAAAATGTTGAGTTCTTGTTGTTTGTAGATTGTGATGCTATTATTTCACTGGTCTGGCCTACGTGAGATAAACTAAAAATAAGTTTCATACACCTGCACTTCACCTTGCTGGACAAAACCCAGTGAATATTATAAAATCTAAACCTCTCCCCGTTGGAGCATCGTATTTCCTCGCGGCACATAAACAACAAGTGAAGAAACGGGAAACTAAGAAGAGCTGAGGCTCTCTGGTTAGCGTTAAGTTGTTGCATAACCAAGTGACTGTGACAGAGAAATGGAAAATGGATAAATCATTCAGCTGTGGCAAACACCTGCTGATGCAGTTCAGTACACCTAATCCATGTGTAAACCTTGTATTGATTATTGCACAGAGGTGATGATTGTATGTGTGTGGGACGCGGAGGGCGTCATCAGTGTTTGTGTATTCGTGTCTCAGGAAATCCATTTTGTTGATGTTTGTGTGTTTATGTGTGTGGAACCTCATTGATTTTTGAAGCATGAATGCTTTTCATCTCCTGCTCACAGACTCTAAATAATGAAATACTGGAGCAAAAATAGGCAAAAGCACTGTTTGTAGAACATGAGGGGGTTTAAGGTGTTGTAGTGACTCACCTCGCTTTACCTTAGATTAAAAAAAAGTGTGTTTTTGGAAATCTGAAAGAAGGAAATTAGTTTTAGCTTCTTTCTTTCATTTATTTATTATTAAATCTGTGAGTCATCAGTTCATTGTGGAAAGACATGGAGATGGCTTTGAGTCTAAAATTAAAAAATTGCATGTGTTTGGACTTCGGAGTTTTACATGTTTTTAATTTATTTTCATTTATAACAGAAAGACAATGTCTCTAAACAAAGCACGGCCCAAAATAAAATGGACAAAAGCAAACATGTGCAAGTATAAACGTCACCAGAGATCTGTGTACGAGACAATATTAACAATAAATCAAAAGATGACAACCAAGCGACACCAACACCACTATGTGAAATTTCTTTTGACACTTCAAATGTCACAAAGGAAGGTTAACACAGGAAGTCAGTCGGTGGCTATTTTAATGGTAGTTAACGTCCTCAAAAGCTAGTTAAGATAAAAGCGGAAACTGGGCCATTTTTTTTACCTTTAACCTCATTTAGCAGCTAAAGAACATTTTCATGGGGATTGGTGAAGCCTGAAAAAAAACAAGGTGAATATTGATCTTGCATCAAGTGTCCAGAAACAAAACCTCAGCGTTGACTGCATACATTATATTTTTGTCTTTACCCTTATACAAAAAAATTTAAGCAAAAAAAGCACGTTTCACTAATATTAAGACTGTAATGTATATCTATACACACTACAGTCTTAATGTGTGACACGTGTTACATTTGAACAATTGTCAAATGAGTTCCACAATGCTGATTAAGCATTTCAGGACCTAAACACAGACTTCAAAAAAGAGTCTTTGATAAAGCAAATGAAAGGATTGGAACATAAGCCAAAATATAATTTGGAGCAGAAACATGGAAGAAAACAAATAAAAAGTGAAAGAGTAAGAAAAGAAACTACAGAAAGGACTGAAGTGTAACCAACAAACCAAACCAAAACAAATGACCCAAAGCAGACACTGGGGAACACAGAGCCTAAACACACTAGTGGAGGCAGGGACAATCAAACACAGGTGTGACAAACGAGACACAGGTGAATCTCATGAGGGCGGGGCAGACAATCAGGGAAGACGGGACAGGAAGGAAAAACTTCAAAATAAAATATAACAGGAAGCAAAGAAAACAGAAACAGAACTCAAGATAAAAAAGTCCAAACTGAATAAATGTCCAATTAAAAGCAACCTGGAAAATCTTCCTTCTTCATGTCAGCAGTGAAAGACTGAACAGAGGCCGAATAATTACTTCAACAACTACAAGAAAGGTTACACACTTTAACTTTTACTATGATAATTATACTCGGCCAGTGTTGAACCATCATCTTTAAGGAAATCAACATATTAAGATAAACAGTACATATACTGGAAGTTACTGGAAATCACAGCTGGGTTAACTTAACTTAACCCTAATCCTTCTGATTCAAGTTTTCCTTAATTCTGCCTCAGTCTGTGTGTGTGTGTGTGTGTGTGTGTGTGCCAAACTGTGGCCTTGAGATAATCCAGAGAGATGAGCAGTTTGACCTCATCTGGCGAGGTAAAGAGGTGTACGAGCACTGGCTGTGTTATGAAGGGGAACAAGCAAAATTAAATGGTACAATAGAAACAGGATCAGAGGCGAGTGACATTGATGTTTCCTCACATTACAGCTGAGTGGAGATAAACATAAAAGAAATGAAACATGTCTTTGTCTCGCGCCTCTCTGTTTAGTCACAACTTCAAGAAGAGAAAAGAACCAGAGAGACGAGACAAATGGAGCTGTTCAATTCTGGAGCTGCAAGACATCATGTGTCACATCAGATCCAACTAATCCAGGAAACGACGGTGTATAACATTATCAAATGAAAAGTGTGTTTTTCAAAATAGAGAAACGCACTCATTTACAATCCTTCCCACTCCCAAACTTAGGGGACGATGATGATGAGGATGATGATGATGAGGCGTTGCTGATGCTAAGGAAAGTTGTTTCTATTTTCACCAACATGTGACAGTCACATGCAGTGATGTGTGAGATTCATCTGTTCACAGTCAGACAGTCACATGCCCGTGATGATGATGATGACGACACTACTCCTTGTTTCCAGTTCAGTTTCGTCTAAAATTAGCTTTTAGTTCCATATTCCGAGGGAAATGTGCCTATAAAATGTCTCAGAACGTATACATTTATGCACAGACACAAGGAGATTAAGACAATCCGGATTAGAAACGGCTGCTCAGTGTCTGTTAAACAATTTGTCCGAGCATGTAAGTGAATGAAGTGTGACAGTGGGACACAGCGTATTAAGTGGTGACATGTAGCGGTGACATCATGAGCTTGATTCACTTCTGCCGTTTCAGTTCCGCTCTTGCAGTGACACACACACACACACACACACACTCTCACTCACTCACTCATGTCATTTCACCACCACGCAGTCGAACAACTCATTAATGTGAAACAAGGCACAGGATTAGTGGTGCAAACACACAGAAGCCTGGTGTAGGCTCAACGATGATCCCCTTTCATGGGAATTGTGGGGAAAAAAAGGACCACAGTGATTAAGTGGGGAATTGATTAGTAGGATAAGCTTTATTGCCAAAAGAAAGGTTTTTCAAAAGTAGAGGAGGACAGAACGAAAATACTAATTTGTCCCAGAGAAACAGGTAAAACGTGTATAAATAACATTCTCATGAATTACAGGGAGAGCTGAAAGAGGGCTGAAGCTTCGGGAGGGCCAGAGATAGCGTGATTGGGTTTTATTTTAGGTTGGGAATGGGTTACAAAGATATTCTCAAAAAGCCTGGCATTGCAAGTTTCGTGCCAATATAGTGTAATTATCACACGACAGAATTTGTGTCCCCTGCTGTGGGCGGGAGCACGCATGCATTCAGCGAGGCAGGAGGCGGGGTTACGTTGAACAGAGCGAACTGGTGCCAAATATGAGAAAATAATAAAAGAGTTGGCCTGAATAACAGGTAATCTATGCAATCACATAAACGATAAGATAACCCTATGAGCTCTGAGACACTCGCACCAAAGCAGGTATGTCCTCAGGTGAGCGTCATTTAAGGGAATCAATGGATGGTGATTGGCCAGCTCAGGAACCTGGGCACCAATTAGCTCCTCTGCAGACACTGAACAGGTGTATGCACTCTGGTGATCACCTGCCACACGACACCAAGGTTATAATCGTTTTTTCATTAGTTTTAGTTTGTATTTAGTTTAGTTAGTCATGAAATAGCGTTGAGCAAGATGTTTTAATGTAAAATAGAGTCAAACAAGTTCGCCAGTTTGAACATCGACTCCTCAGTTGGACTTTATAATTATGTTTTATTATGTTTGATCCATATTCTCATCTTCAGTTTCTGTCTCATGCATTTGTCCCCGTCAGGTTACAGCTGAATAAATATCAAATCAAATAATAATAATAATAATAATAATAATAATAACAGTAGGACTCTTCACAGTAGGACTCTTCACATAAATGTCATAATATTTCTGCTCAATGGAGGCTGTGCTCTTTGTTTACCCGTTGCCATGGTGAATCGTAGTATCAGAGCTCCATTGATGATGGCTTTTTTCATTTCAACTAATGCTGATCAGCTGTTCTGGAACCGAAAACAGAGTTTTTTTCTGTGTAAAAGGATCAGTTGTCTTAACGTAGCGACTGTTCTGCAGCCTTTTGTTAAGCTGCAGTTTCAATTCAAGTTTGTGTTGTGAGCAAATGTCTCACGTGGCTGCAAAGGAGGGGGGGGAAAGGGGAGAGGAAACTTTAATATCATATAATATTTGTGACTATTTAAAGGCTTCTTGTGAATTAAATACATGAAACATCTTCTAGTCCATAAAAAGAGACAGGATTTGTTTAATACACTATAGATACAGTTGGAGGTTAGCGGCTCGAGCATTAATCTGATGAGGTCAGTGGGTTTTTCAGGTGATTACAATCCTATTAGTAAAGTGCATTATTTAAGCTTACTTTTGCCGCCGTTTACAACATTCATCATTTAAAGTGTTCTGTTGTGGAAGAGTCCACCTGCCTTTTCCTCCTCGCCACACTGCAACTCTTGTTGTTGTTGTGTGATTTACCTCCATTCACAGGCCTGCACCATTCAAAGTACAAGGTGTTAAATCTGTTGGAGCAAAAAAAAACATGTTCCAAAATGGCAGCTACTGTAGAGCTGACTTGGTTCCTGAATTCTGGGGTGGTTATAACTAACTACAAAAAATGTAATTATTATTTAAACCTGACCAGATCCTTCTTTACGGTCACATGTCTCTGTGTGAGGTGTCGCTGAACCTCGTGAAATGAGATGAAAAGTGGAAGTGGGAACACCTGTCCTGTCGCACATCACATGCTTTGCGGAGTCTTCGCGTCTCTTGATCAAATGCTGTTTCATTACGGAGGAGCCATCTGCTGTGTGTGTTTTCACCTCTAAAGCAGAGGAAGATCACGGTGTCCTTCAGAGACTGTGGAGGAGGAGGAGGAGGAGGAAGAGGAGGAGGACACTTGTGGCTTAAAACAACCTGCGAGTGAGCAATGAAGCCGTGAAACAATAATGTCTGATGGTGTGAGGGGGGGTTAGGCTGGTCCTTGAAAAAAAAAATAAAAAAGGTTATGTAACAGAATAGATGGTTTGATGATGGGGCTTCAAACGGGGGTGAGGAGCAGAGTCATACGTTCATATTTAAGAATGTGTGTGTGATCTACAGCTGCTTCTTCTTATTATTACAGCTGAATCTGCTTAGTTAAAATCTCAGCAAGAATTTGGAGCTGTTTCAAAAATGAATGAAAGTTTATTTTCTTACTCAGATGTGCACACACACACACACACTTGCTTACAGTAAAGACCGACTCACTCATTCATACATGTACAGTAATGGTCTTTAAGATTTAGCTTTGCGATGAAGGATGAGTCTACTGTGTTGTTAATGAATGCATCACTTTCACTGATTTGGTTTGTTGCACTGATTTAATGTAACAATAATAACGTCATAGTTACTGACTGGCACTTATATCACAGTTGGATACAGACATCTGTTTCTCTTTGTTTCCAGTCTGTTATGCTGTTAGATTTGCTGGCTGCATATTTGGCACGCGGACGTGTGTGCGATCACATATAAATCGCAGCATGTATTTGCTGTGGCAACAAAACTATTCCCATCTTTAATATTTTTTTTTTTATACAAAACTGACCCGTTCTGACTGAACCAGTTATTTAATGCTGCTTCCTTCCCACTCTCTCCTCCTCTCGTCCATTGCTGTTTTTAAGGTCCAGCAACAATGACGACATCGGCTCAAGTTACGGAGCTTATGATGGAAAACTGCACAAGAGGCAGGTGTGTGTGTGTGTGTATCATGTGCAAATTGAGCTGAGCACAGTTAGGGCCCCCCTGGGTCCTTTAACAAAGATTTGTGCTGGAGTGAGGAAAAATATACCTGTGAGCGGACACATGGCCAATAAAAAAATCCTCTTTTTTTCCCCGTTAATGTTCATATATTGTGCACAATTGTGTGTGTAAGGTGGTGATAGTGTGCATGCAGTGGACTGAGCAGAGTCATGCATCTCTTGGGACTTCGTTCAGTGAGTGAGTGAGTGAGGACGGCGAGGGAGACGTGATGTAAACCCACCAAGAGTCGAAAGGAAAGGCTGAACTGAGACTCAGGGTTTAATGAAGGCTTAAGCTCCTCGACTGCTGTGCAATGACGAGAATAACGATGAGGGGACGAGACGTTTAAAACTCAAAATAACTGCACAACTTAAACTTCAATTATGATTATTAATATCGTCAATGTTCTTTGGTCATATCCTCCAGCCCTATGCTCCAGCTAACATCTAGACTGTTCTTTTAAGAGACAGAAGCTGAGCGGCGTAATATTTGTATGTCAGAAAACACAAAGCATGGAAGCCTTCAGTTTAATTACACAGTAGAAAAGTGGGCAGGCAGCAGAGGTGGAAAATGTACTGAAATATCCTACTCAAGTAAAAGTAACACTATTTTGATAAGATTTTACTTAAGTACAAGTAAAAGTACTGGTCTAAAAATTTACCCAAGTTAAAGTAGCTTGTATAAAAGTTACTTAGTTACTTTAATAACAAGGTTGGGGTTGTTTCTTGTGTCGTGCAAGAAGGAGACACAAATCTCACATTATTGTTTTTAATTAAAGGCAAACCTTTGCAAATTAAAGTGCAGACAAATTAAAATATGGAAACACATAATGTATCAGTCAAAATGGGTCAAAGGTCACAAATGCTTTAACTTTCTCACACACTCAGGGACCTTAAATAGCACCACTTTACCTGTCCTCATCGTTCACTCACCTGTCCTCATCATTCACTCACCTGTCCTCATCTGTCCTCATCATTCACTCACCTGTCCTCATCATTCACTCACCTGCCCTCATCATTTACTCACCTGTCCTCATCATTCACTCACCTGTCCTCATCATTCATCCACCTGTCCTCATCAGTCACTCACCTTTCCTCATCATTCACTCATCTGTCCTCATCATTCACTCACCTGTCCTCATCATTCACTCACCTGTCCTCATCATTCACTCATCTGTCCTCATCATTCATTCACCTGTCCTCATCAGTCACTCACCTGTCCTCATCATTCACTCACCTGTCCTCATCAGTCACTCACCTGTCCTCATCATTTTTACTTAGTGTGATTTAAAATGTAGTTAAGCACAGTACTCGGTACACGGTAAAAGTCAAATATCTTTAAAAAGTACTTGTACACAAAAAAACCTACTCAATTACAGAAATGCGAGTAGATGTAATTCATGACTTTCCACCTCTGGGGGCAGCATCACTGTCTGAGGGACAGGAAAACTTAACACATTACAGCAGAAAAAAGACATGGAGATCTTTAAATTGACAGTGAAGTGTTTCTGTAAATAAAGATAATAAGACTCGCTCTCATGCCGTATCCTGGTGATACATTTTTTACAAGAATGCGAGATAAGAGATTGTCGTG
This sequence comes from Solea solea, assembly GCF_958295425.1. Classification (NCBI taxonomy): domain Eukaryota; kingdom Metazoa; phylum Chordata; class Actinopteri; order Pleuronectiformes; family Soleidae; genus Solea; species Solea solea. The sequence goes on from NC_081152.1 coordinate 11,180,745, forward strand.
GTGCGGGAAACGTTGACATTTGGAACAACAGGAGACAAGAGATCTAGGCAGGAAATGTGAGCTGGTGTGTTTTTTTTTTGCTAGACCTGCAAACAACGGCAGAAAACCGGCGGTATGATTTGTTTTAAATGAAAGAGCGGAAGGAAAATTGAACAAAAGGATTTTTCGGTGAAGGAATCCAGAGCGAGAGTGGGGACGGCCATTGTGCGGCGTACGAGACAGGCGTGGAAAAAACACACACAAGCAAGGGTTGCATAGACAAAAGACAGGGAGCGTGACAGAGAGGAAACAGGCCCAGAAAGGCGATAGAGAAGTTTGTGACAATTCCTTTTGGAAAAGGATACAGTGTTTGTCAAAGCAGATGGCAGCTGGTAAAGAAGATTAGCCGATGTTTCTGTCTCCAATACCACTTCAGACTAATCAACCCCCAAACACAGACACAGACCTCCAACTGTTTCATCTCATCCCCTCACAGCAAACACTCACTTGCTCTCGTTTTCAGGGAAAAAAAAGTCTTCCTGATCTTTGCATCACCATATTTCATCTCTAAACATTTACATCAGTATAGGCGATCAAGGAGGTTGAGTAGAAAGACAACATTGAGCTTTGTCATTGGTCGTTTCTGCAATGAATGATATTGATTATTATGGTAATGACAGATCTGTGAACAGTAAACACGGCAGAATGAGGACACGGAAGCCTTCAGTTGAGGAGACCTGGAGTAAACAAGACAACAGCTATGTCAAATCATCCAATTCTGCTTATTTATCGAGTAAAAAAGTCTAAAGTACATGTGAAGTGTTTGTGATAATTCCTCATTTCAAAATCACACCAAATCTACCTCATTCCCTGAACAATACGGCTAATTATAACACTCACTGTTCACTTTCATTTGTTGCCTTGCACATATGTAATAGTGTTTTTTGTTTGTTTCTTTTTACCTCATCTTATTTCGACTTTTCTACATCGTTGTGATTGTATGCTGTTGTAACATTGCACGTGGGATGATATCTTATCTTATCGTATCTTATTATTGGGCAAACTGGGCACTCAATTTAGAGTGTCCAATTTGCCTAATCCCCCAATCTGCATGTGTTTGGACTGTGGGAGGAAACCTGGGGAAAACCCACACACACACATTTTGATTCACATTTCTTGTCCTTTGCCCGTCCTGCAGTTTCTTCAGACTCCCATTTTTGCTCTTTAAATCTTCAAATTAGAGACAACTGTATTGTGCCTGGGGCATTTCCAGGTGTGTTAGACAGTGGATGTGGGGGCAGGTACTTTTCCACAGAGCTGCTGTTGTGGTATGTCATAATAAGCCTCCATGGATAGACAACACTGTGATTCTCTCCACTGTTTGGGATACGGAATGGCACAGTTCCACTCTGTCAATAGTTTTTCCTGGAAGAAAACACAGTAAAAGTGAGGCTAGTATCAACAGGGATCACAAAACTTTCCATTGCCAGTAGGCCGGGGCAATCCATTCTAACATTGTAATGGCGAGTTTGAGTCGTCAATTAAAGCGTTAAAAAAAAGGTGTCGATAAGTAAAACTCAAGTATCTTTCATGCTAAAAAATGAGTGGGTTAAAAAAGTTGATTTCTGTTAGCGGTAGTTTGTCTCCCTGTGGTTTTTATTTTCACTCCTGCATCACCAGGACATGCATATGTATGTATATGTGTATATATATACATATTTTCCCTTTTCTTTTTTAAGTGATTAGGCCATGCCATGGCGAAAAGGTGAATTTCATTGCAGCCATAACATTTGAATCCTTGAATAATGGCTATGCTAACAGCCGGAAGATTAATGCATTTATGCGTCGTTTACCGCTTTATCCTTCACATGAGGGTCACGGGGGGGGGGGGGGGGGGGGCAATCCCAGATGACATAGAGCGAAAGGCAGGGTACACCCTGGACCGGTCACCAGACCATCACAGGGCCAACATATAGAGACACTGTCACGTTCACACATTTAGAGTGTCCAATTTGCCTAATCCCCAAATCTGCATGTTTCTGGACTGTGTGAGGAAACTGGAGAACCTGGGGAAGTAACTCCCACAGACAGGGGAGAACAGCCAAACTCCATGCAGCAGAACAGGCACTTGTTCCAAATTTGGGTCGTGTGTGTGTGTGTGTGTGTGTGTGTGAGTGTGTCTCAGAAAAAGATAGAGCAGACAAAGGAGAAGTTAGATTCCTTTCCCTAGGTCTTGGGTTCCCATTGATGCCAATCAACGCTCTCGTCAGCCGCAGAACACAGACTGTCTTGTGATTGGCCAGCCAACGAGAGCTTTCCCACTGTCTCGTGATAGTGACCAATCTCAGACCCGCAGCTCCCCCTCTGGAAAGGCGAATGCACTGCTAGCAATTATCAAAACATTGAGTAATGCCGTAATCCCTTACGCATTTGATCAGGAGTCAGAAGACACTGTGACAAGTGAAAGACTGCTGCAGGACGCCTGTAGCTTGGATAACGTTGTGGTTATCGTGAATCAATGAAACACGAGCGTAGCATGTAGCTTAGTGTGTAGCCGGCTATCGCTAATGCTAAACGACATTAATTTGTTTTTGTAAAAATTGTAATATACGTATTGCTGGCACTGCTCCTTCCTTTAGGGGAAGTTTGGTGCTGTGTCCTGCTTTATATTGCTACTTTCAACCGTAGAAGAAGAAGAACTACTCTTGTTGTAGCTGCTGAGCGTATCGGTTGTACGGAGCTCAGCAGCTACACCGAGAGTAGTTCTTCTTCTTCTACGGTTGAAAGTATGTCACCGGAAGTGCCCGGACTCTAGGAGGCGCTGCTGTTTAGAGGAGTGGGGAAATTCAGTGACGTAACTAGTCAACGGAAGTGCCGTTCCGCTTCGTAGAGCTCATGAAAACAATCAGACCCTGCGCTCTCAGCAGTGGCTGAACTGACTGTTATGGACTTTTAGGGCTTCATAAACGAGGTAATGACGCAGATACACAGAAAAACGCAGCGTTAATTGGCACTTCCGGGCTATGTCCTCTTTAAAATAGGGGATTATACTGTTTTTTTAGTGCCATGGGAAGGAGGTAGTGGAGGTGCAATTAAACTAGAGATGTTTTCCAACAAATGTTTTAATGCACTTTAATCAGTAAAAAAACAAAAACAAAATACTGTACATTATTATTATTATTATTATTATTATTATTAATAATAATAATAATAATAGTAATAATAATAATAATAATATTGTTGTGAGAAGAAATTCAGAGACAACATGTGTAACTTCATCAGTTGGTTGGTTTATTTCTCATTAGCAATGACACCAAATGTACTCTATTGTTCTCACTTGTTATCATAGGAGATGCATTTTTTTGTATTGTAAACAGTGAAAATGATAAAAATGCATTTCAGAAAACTCCTTACAAGCAGTGTATGACCAGGGAAAAGAACAGATTGTACCTGCTCTTGCTCACCTTATGTTTTATTTTATTTCATTTTTTAAACAATACATGTCATCTTATAGTTTTGAGTCTCTCATATTTACATAGATACACAGCTGGGCCCCCGCGTTCCTCGCCAGCAGAGACCTATCAGTATTTTTGCTTTTTGTTTTATTTTTTTTTTAATGTGTTATCACATAGTTTTCTTAAAGAATTATATTTACAACCACAACATCCCCCCAGCTGCCTGCTGCTGAGGGGGGGTTTAACACACAATTGGAATCACTTGCTTAAAGTTTTACCTACTTATGGTTCTTGACAGTTTTTATGTTGTAAGTCAACCTTAAACCTCTAAGTATTGATTTATTTTTATTTTTTTCATTAACAAATAAAGTTAATACAGAGCATAAGCCGTTCATCTCTCCCCCGCCCCATAAAAATTCAAAATAAATGAAAATAATAATAAAATACAATTTCAAAAAAAAAAAAAAAATATTGCACTTAAAGTTCAGGACAGCATTGGACCTGTTTGGTGGTTAAGAGGAAAGTGAGAGTGTTTAGCGGAGTGCTTTGGAGGAGGAGGAGGAGGTGAGGGTATCTGTTGAAGTATCCAGCAAAGTTCATCTAAATAAATAGGCGAAGCCTTTGTACAACACAGAGCCCGAGACTGGGACACAAGCGACCTCTCGTGTATTGCTCTGGAGAACTACGGAGTGCAGGTGGGGAACTTTTTTTTTTTTTTTTACATTGTAGAAAAAAAAAAAACACACACACACACACAGTAACAGCTGAGAAGATAAACCAGAAGTGGAGACTGTCATAGCAATGTCCTGAGAAAACGTCCTCGTTAGTCCAGAATGAGCTACGATGTGGGATCTTTTCCTTCCCCCCCCCCCCGAGATTTTCAGTCCTTGTTGTAAACAGTCTTTGGAGACATGAATCAAGTCGTCGTCGTGGTTTTTCTTCCCCAACTCTGGCGTTGAATGTGATTTTGAATGTCTTTTAATGTGCACGTGACACACACACACACACACATGCCTGTGTCTCTTCACAGCTCCAGTCCCGTCCGTTTCATGTTCGTCGACTCGTCGCTGTCTCTGCTGAACGCTCACAGTATCTTTTCCTCCGGCTTGCGATGAACTGAAGACGACGAGGTGTTTACAGAAGCTTTGAGAGGGTGTAGAGTTTGAACAGAGATGACTGAGGACGTTTTTTTTGTTGTTTTTTTCTTCTCTCCATCACAGCAAGTGTTGCAGAAAAGACCTTGTGTCGTACCGACAGCTTTAGAAGTGGCTTCACATAGGACGTGGTAGTGGGGAAAGGAGGGGGGTTTGAAGTGGAACTTTCAAAAGAAAATAAAGGAAAATGTTTGACATAACAGTACCTGACTGTCTGTGTGTCTGCTCTTCTTTTGAGTAACCCCTCCTTTTCTCCAGTACAGCTCGTCAAAAAAAACAACGCAGACCTTAGGAGAGACGCTAAAATAAAAAAGCAACAGAAATCGAGACGAGCGTCCAGCTCCTGCGCCAGGCCCTCATTCATGGGGCTTCTGTATTTTTATGGTCACTACCACTCATGCATTCATCAGTCCGTCCACTCATCCATCCACCTGGTAAGTGTGTAAACTACATTCCTTTGCAGTGCCATAGCTTTAGCCACGTCATGTCACACCACAGACAAAAAAAAACAACAACAACAATAAAATAACAGTGGACGACACACACAAAAGAAAAAAAAATAGAAATGTATTAAAAGGCAAACTAAGACCCCTCACACCCACGTTATGTTTTTTCAAGTCTGCCCCATTTATCCTCTCTCTCCCTCTCTCTCTCTCTCTCTCGTCCTTCCCTGTCTTCCTCGTCTCTTATGACGAAGAGGACGTCGAAGTGGAGCTGGGCTTTTTTTGGTTGATTAAGTCCAAGTAGAGTTCTGAGCGGAGAAATCGGGGATATGAGTCCTTCTCCATCAGCCCGTATATCCGCCTCTGTGCTAGGTCAAAGCAGGAGCGCGTCACATTCTGCAGGTTGTCCTTGGTGTGGTCTCTGGTGTACGAGTCCAGATTTACCTGCGGGAGAGGCCAAATAGAAACAGGTGAGACAAACTCCAGGTTGCAGACACACGGCGCTGATTTGAAGCATTCAAATCAAGTCGCATTCACTCTGACTCACCTCTTTACAAGACTGGATGGCGATGTATTCTGCAAAGACTTTCTTGGCTTTTGAGGCCATCTTGGACTGTGACTTGATCTTCTTATATTCCTCGCATGCGAGCCAGAATTCCAGATTCTCCTCGCTGAACTCCGTGCGCAGGAAAGCTCTGAACGCTGCCAGGCCATCTGAGACAGAAAGCAGAAAGGAGGAGAATAAACAAGATGAGAGTTGACTCGAGTGTCATGGCAACCTCACAGCTAAAGCTCTCCTTGGGAGTTTGAGGGCCGAAAATAGCTCCGTGACGGCCTTTTGAGTCATGTGGTTGGAAGAAAGTGAGACATGAAAAACCCTCAACACCACAGTTCCTATTCAAGTCCTTCACGCAGATCATTTCTCATTATTCAGGAACAAATCTAGTGTGTGTGTGTGTGCACTGTGAATGAACAAAGGTGCGACTGTTTCAGTGGAAAGAAGGAAAACAGACTAATTCTGGAAGTTGTGACGCTTTTAGTTTCGGTCCAAGTTAATGATTTGAGGAAGAAGGCACGCAGCAGAGAGAAAGGCAGGAAGCCGTGTCTGCCCACTGCTCCTGTCTGCACCTTTCCGTTCCCATGAATCACCCGCGTATGATAAGCGGTGCCAATGGAAGCGGTCATCTCATAACCTCATTCTGGTAAGCAGGAGTGAGGTAAGAGGTGGGGGAGAGAGAAGAGAGAGAGGAGAGGAGAGACTGTTGGAAGCGGGAGAATAGAGAGGTCAGGAAAAGCCAGATGAGGAGCAGATGGAGCGCTGGCTCCTTATCAGCTATGACAGAGAGTGGGACTCAACAGTGGAAGATGAACTGTGGACCAAAATAGCAACACACTTGCAAGGGTTTTTTTTTCTCTCTCGCTGTTAACCATTGTTTTTCTATGCAACACATGAACTCCATATGGTAACTCCATATGGTCACATATCAGTATGTGAGGCTCGACCTTCACCAACCACTTCAAACATGCAGCACATGTGTGTTGTGTGCTGCATCAAAGCCACATGCCAATCACTTTCAGAGAAGAAAACAATGGAGGATCATGTAAGTGAAAGAAGTTTAAAGAACAATAATATGGATGAAAAGTAAACTTACATTTGTGGGCCAGCAGCTTGTCAAGCGAGTCCCCCCATTTCAGCGCTTCCTCTGGGGTGGGCCTGCAGATGAAAGCAGAGCGATTCTTTAACAAGCCCATCTCAGCCAGGTTTCTCATAGTGTGACCCATCCGCAGAGCTGTGTCTATGCTGGGGTAGGCGAGTGGAAACGTGGAGGCGCGGGTAATTCCTCTCCACTGCTTCCTTCTGTCTAGTCTGTGTGCACTGCTCCTTCCCTCACAATGGTTTCAGACTCGTGGAGTGTTCTCGGTCTGCGAGCCATGAGTCTGTCTGCTTCACTGTGCTGGTGGGGGTAGGACTTTATATTCCCTCTGAAGGCAGCTTGGTAAGCAGGAAGGGAGGGGCTTGAGCTGGCCAATGGGGATGTGTTGTTGGGCTGAGACCTCCCCCCCCCCCAACCCCCAACCCCCAACCCCCATCAGAGTCTGTCTGCCCCCTGCTGCCTCTCATTCTTACCCTGGCCTGATAACAACAACAAAACAAAAAAAAAAAGAGCATGGCTCCATACAATGCTCATCTTACACTCACTGCAATACACATGTGAGACCTGATGTGACACAGACAGCCGCCAGGGCTGTAAAATGCTTATTTAACCTGTTTCTGCTTCACTGTAATGTGTATCAGGTCAGGGACCCACAGAGGAGATGTTTTTTGGGGTCATTGTACAAACGTGCAGAACGTTTCCAGCCTTTTACTTCAGATTAAATAAACAACAGTAATTCATCTATCAAACATATATCTATTTGAAATGGTAGATTTTCAATTTAAAAAAACAATCAAAAAAATGTTGAGAACTCGGTCAATGTTAATGTTAAAAAGTGAACCCACATACTAAATGTTTGGTAAACACTGATGTGTACACGCCTGTGTTTTGCCGCCCTCATTACCGAGCCGTAACCTCTGGAAATGACATGGTATTACTATAATATTATCTCCTTATTACAACACTATTACATCGTTGTTACCGAGCTATTACAATTAAAATAATATGCCTTGATCATTTAAAACAACAACAACAACAAAAACAATATCCCAACAATTGTAACTTCCACGTCTTCATTCACTTCATTTTTATTACTAACAAAGTCAGACACATGACAGGCACACGCCGTCTTTCCTCCTGCCTACACTGTCTGTCCTCCCGCACCAGGTTGTGTCAAGACCCGTAAAGCAGTGTCACACCCACCCACGAGCACATGCCGTCAGGAAGTGGCCACTTACTTGACTGACTTCATAGTCTTGTCTAGCTTGCTGGCTGGGTTGCTTCCTGGGGATTCATTCCTCCTCCGCAGGAAAGCCAGGCGATTCTTCATGTCTTTGGCCCTGCGTGAAAGAAAGAAAGAACGAGATGTGAAGAAAGGAAAAGAAAAGAGAGGAAGAGGGGGAGTGGGAAAGAGGAGGAAGAGTGAAAGACAGTTTAGTGATTAGAGGTGAGGGGGGTAAGGGGGTGGGAGGTGTAATGGAGGCAGGACAAGGAGGAAAAAAGGGGGGAATGAGGGATGACAAAAGAGAGAAGGGAAATAAGTGTTGTCCAAAGTCCACAACTGAAGCAATCCGAGGCTTAGGCATCACCAACAAAGCTCTTCAGCACTGTAAATCCAATCCATATGAAATCAAATGCACAAATGCCAGAAAAGATGGAAATGAATTCAGTGTTGTGTACATTTTAGTCTTCAGCCCGAGAACGCTGGTGCGGAGAAACAGCTTTTTGTTTTTTTCCCAAAAAAAAAGGGTGATGTATCACGCTCCCCTCTTTTTCCTCCTCGCTTTTGTGTGTCAGTGTCTTGGCTGTCAATCTGAAAACCCGCTAGCAATCTTTCCTGTAGATGTGTCCCTGGCAGGTTCCTCGGCGGGGACTGAGTGAATGTGGCAGAGAAGGAGGAGAGAGACTCAGTGCACACTCCTCTGTTTCATCACGCCATTCTCCATGTGCCTAGAGGGGATGCTGAGAGGGAGCTGACCCGGGGCTGAGGCAACAGGGCAGAGTGACCTCCTCGCTCCTCTCTCCGACATCCAAAGTGTTCCTGACCGCTCACCTCACCTGCTTCACCTTTCTACCACCATCACACACACACACACACACACACACACACACACACCTTGAATCCCCAACCCCCAAGTGAGCACAAACTGCGTATTCCCATAATCCCACGGTACCTGTCCTGGCTTTTCTTGACCTGGAGCACGTGCTGTCTCACTGGGATGTGACCTCGCTCAACACCCATTTCCTGAGTTCCTTTTCACTTTTGATTTCCACTGTGGATTGACTGGCCTGTGCTAATAATGCGATGCAGTGGTGTGCGCTTGTGCTGGCCCTATTCACTGCAAGCCGTCCCAATGGCAAGCCACGGGCCCCCCCCCCCCCCAGGAGAGCCTGTACACCCAGAATTAAAATAAGAAGAAAAAAAAGCCCTGAGGCTTCCAGGTATAGACACCTTCTAACGTGATCGTGTAGGGTGGAGGAGGAAGAGGAGACACAACTGCAGAGTTGTGTCTCGCTTAAATGTTGGACAGGAAAACACGATGATGAAAGCAGACCCACACGAACATGAACGTTTCAAAGAAACCTCACCCCACCCCCCCTTCACCCCCTCACCCCTGCACCTGTGCCAACTCGTCAACTCACGACCACTTCACTGCTGCTTTCATGCCAGTCACAGGTGTTGGGGAGGGGGAGGCTGAGAGCAGTGAGTGCATGAAGGAGAGAGTGGGAGAGGTGTGTAAATGTGATGTGGTCCCTCAAACACACACTCAAACACACACACACGGAGTGTCTGCCCAACTAAACAGAGAACACGGTGAGCAAATGTGTGTTTTTCCAAAGGCCAAATAAAAGGAAAGGTAGGAACTTGTCTGTACGCATGATACAACACGACAGCATGAGCTGTTGGAAACTGAGGCTGAATAATCGCTCCTTTACGACGCGGATGAGTGTGACTTTGTTGGGGGGGGGTTTGTTTTGGGCGTGTTTGGGTTCGGGGAAGTGAGCTTGTGCAGATTACTTTAGACTTTTCTGCGGGGGATTTGTTAGATTTAGGAGTGATGAACCTCTTCACTACACTGACAAGGATTAAAATGACACAGCCAAATAAATAAGGTTCATTCAAGTAAGACAATTTCTCATATAGCTGGCTACTTTAATTTGAGGGTTACAAAATCACCAACTTTTGTCACTGAAGTTGCTTAAAAAATATGTACACTTGAAGAAAACTCAGGAAACCAACAAAGAACCTGTCTTAACTGGACCTGGAAAATATTGACACTTCATTGTCTCCACAGTTTCACTGACAGAGATACGTCACACATTGACTGGGATCATTTAACGCAAGAATCCCCGAGAATAGCTCACAGTCGTGATCCAGGACGACATTATCACCCACATAAAAAAAGTTTTTTCTCTTAAATAAGCTCATAACATCAGCGCGGGATTTATTGGACGCTTTCATTTCTAGGTCGCAAGGCAATTAAAGTGTTGAACTGTGCTAAAGGAGCACGTCTGTCTCGCCCATGCATGTGGGTAAAGAAAATGACTTGGGGAAAATATGTCTTGGGCCTAACAAAAGCACACTTTATTATTGCTTATTTTGGTTTTTTTATTTTACACCAGCTGAGCCCACGATGTGGCAATGATGTCATAACAACAGACACTTAAAAAGGGGGGAAAAAAACAATGCTTCTATCCTGCCACCATGTGGGTGTCAGTGGACACTACAAACACCAACAGTAGAAAATCTAATGCTTATCTGTACTGTATGTGGTGAGACGTGAGTAGTTTTCTTCCGGAAATTTTACTGGCACTTGGCACTTAAATTCAACTGAAACTGTGTGGGTAAATATTGACTCTCCATTCCATCAACCATGCCTGTGATCACCAGCCGCCTAATTTCACCTAATCACCTAAACAAAGGGTTTGAAAAAGCCTATTAGCATGACAAGGGCCAAAACTACCTAAGTGAATTTTAAAACCCTTAACTCACACTTTACACTGGAGGAAAATGTGAGTGACACACACACCTGGCACAAAGATGAAACGCTCTTCACTACAAAGCCTTTCATTTCATCATCATCATCATCATAACTTAAAAAAGGCACACACACACACATACTATATACGTTCTGCTGTAACCGACAGCAGATGGAAAACAGTCTCGTGTCTATTTTTAGGGAAGCACCACTTTACAACGATACTGCACTGTTACTGTTCTCTGCACCTCTGCTCTTCATGTGCTAACGGTTCCTCTCACAGTTTCACTTTGACAAGCTCTCTATTTAAAGTTGCTCTGTTTCACTCAGAGCTCCGCAGCACTAATGTCATTAACCAAGTATCACACATACAGTCAGTCAGTCCTATTCTTATACATAACCTGTGAAGAGACTCACACAGGCTCTGCAGAGACTTTCCAAACACGCATGTCCACATTCGCTGGCACATGGTATAGTGTGTGTGTGTGTGTGTGTGTGTGTGTGTGTGTGTGTGTGCTCGTTGTCTGGACAGGAAGGAGTGAAAGGTCTTTAGCTCTGCAATTAACTCCGGGCTTCTTTTCTCATTATTCCCTCTTTGCTTGGCTCATATTTGACGCATTTATACCACGCTGCCGGATATTCCTGGTGTTCAAGAAAAGTAGGCCGCACTCTCAGGGAAAGGCTCTGGGAGCACATGGGGGGGGGGGGGGGGGCTGCAGACAGACACACACACACACTGCAGATGACAACACACATGAGCATCTCTGTTGACAAAACTCAATCATTGTGGGCCAAAAGTTGTTGTGAATGACATTAACTTGAGGGACATGGAGCATAAAAACAGTCATTAGTGGTTTAAATAACGTGGAAGCAGCCGCTGAATGCAGCTTTCAAGTGAAGGAGCCCATGAATGCAAGTCACAGTCTTTATAACAGGATGCAACCGACGAGTCTCTCTCTATTTGATACACGAGGCTCTGTATCTAACAGAATCGGAGAAATCCGGGGGGTTTGGCATTAAGCACAGTGGAGGAATTGAAATACAGATGGTGAGAGCGGCGACGACGAAGCATGTTTTCATTCCCTGCTGCCACTTTCTAATTAGAGGAGGCTGTTTGCCAGTAAGGTCAACACAGAACACAAGGCACAAATAACACTGTGTGTGTGTGTGTGTGTGTGTGTGTGTGCGAGCTTGTTTGTGCAACTGTGTCTGTGCGAGTGCAGAGGGCCCAGTGTTGTGCCAGTGCGTCTGCAAGGCTTAAAAATAGCAATAACACTATTAAGGATATGGGAACAAAATTGTGAGTGTTTCTGTTTTTCCGCAGACGAAAACTTGATGCACTGTCTCCATGAGACACGACGCATATGCTCTGCAGATCCATAAATGAAAAAAAAAACAGAAAGACATAAGTCATATTCCTAGAAGACCAGAGAAAAAAGGGAATTGTCCTAAATTTTGTCCATAAATATAACGCCATCAGAATCAAAGAGCTCTATTTCCGAGCCAACTCACCTTCCTCGCCACTAAAGCCACATGGGCAATCCTATTCCTGAAATCCAGGCTATGTATAATAAGATAAAGGGGCAGGCTCAAGTTAGAAATGAACACTTCCTCATCTAAAATAGTTTAAGCACTTCAGCCTCGTGGGGGATTCTTTTTCCCTCACTGTGACTATCAAATGAGATCCATGTAGAGGTCAGATACCAGCTCCAGAGCAACTACTCCTGAGGGACCTTACACAGCCTCAGCCCACGCTTTCCTTTACCAAACCCCCCCCCCCCCTGATGTTTCTAATCCCTGGTTATGGAAATCAAAGCACAAATACACGCGCGCACACACGTCACCCTTTTGCTCTTACCTTTCCAGGTACTTCTCTGAGAAATCCACCCCAGTGTGAAACATTGGGTGGCAGCCAGTGTGCATGTTCACTCTGCATGTGTGGAGAGTTGACAGCATGTACGGCCTGTGTCAAAAGTCCCAAAGGTTTGTTTAACAGTCACATTCCTCTAAACCCTGAGAGGCTCTGGTGGAGCATTTTTATAGTGCGGGGGGGTCTGAGGAAGGCGGACCCTGCACTCACCCAATCACCTCACAGATTCATCCCCCTGGGGCAGAAATTGTTTTTAATGGTAAGATGTTGAGATTATGATACAGTATATGCAACAGTTTTATTAACAACTGTCGATCCAATCCAATCCAACTTTAAAAACAACAGCTGAAACAAAGTGCTGTACACCAGAGATAAATAAAACTAGAAAAAAGATACAAAATCAACGTCTCATACTGGGTCGAGAGCCAGTATGTAGTATAAAGAGTAAAAATGGGTTTTAAGACACGTTTTAAAAGTGGACAGTGAAGGTGTCTGTCTAACATGCAGTGGAAGATCGTTCCACGATCTCGGCGCAGCGACAGAGAAAGCTCTGTCCCCGCTGAGCTTCCGTTTACATTTTGGTAAAGGCAGAGTGTGAGGATGAAGCAGCTCAGTTGATGACACTAACGATCTGTTACCTGTGTTCACTGAAGAGCATCCAAGCCTTGACATTAAAATACAACATGGTTATTGTTATAAAATGAATAAAAGTAAATAAAATAAAACTATTTCTAATAATATTACCACAAAGGTATGGTGGTTTTATTTATCTATCAAACATTGTTGAGATGTTGTCGACAGAAAAGTCTTCTCTTGCCTAGATTTTGTCACAGTAATGAAATGGTGAACTTGCATTTTTGTACCTTTCTGTGGCGTTGGCCAAATTTGGAATTTTAATGACATGCGCAAAAGTTCCCCACACTGTTTCTTTGTATTTGTGATATTTATTAAGACGTGTGTCCTTGTAATTAGATGCACATTGGAAAGGAAACCAACATGTATTGATTATTGGTCTGGGAACTGCTGCTTCAGGAAGTATCAGTACACAGTATTATATTCTGTCAATATGTGAGACAAACTCATGCACGTCGTCCTTGTAAGAACTTCTGTTTATCTATCCGAAATCTCACATTTCTGCACTTATTACTCTGGTGTCTGGTTTGGTTAATTACTTTATTACCACTTTAGAGAAAAAAAAAAAACCCCAGAGTGGAGCCATGCTTGGGGAAAAAAGAACACCTGGACAGAGTAAAAACAAAGGGTGGTAATGGACGGGGGGGAGAGGCCAAGATAATGTGCACAATCCCAGGAAAAACAGCTGTGCGGGAAACCAGACACATGCCCCAAAATGTACAAAGAGGAGATGGGAAGAGATAAAGATGCGTGGAAGAGAGAGAAAGAATGCCTAGGAAGGAAGGAAGGACCTCGCTGTCTGTTGTATGTTGAGGAGGAAACAATGGATTAACTGTGCTGAGGCACAAGTGCTTTGTGTGAGAACAGCGGTGGAAAGAACTTATCTAATGTAATTCCACATGTGTTTCATTTTCCTGACACTGTGGTTATTATTATTATTATTATTATTATTGATGTTGTCTATGGAGTTTTGTTCAATTATATTCTCATGTTAATGCCCTTTAATTAAATCAACGTGACAGTTATGATGAAAGAAAGAGGGCCTTTATGTTTGCACAATCACTCATTTGCAAATAGTGAGAAGAGAACAAAGAGGTGCGAGACCAAAAAAAAAACATAAAAGAAATTAGCATTTCCATGTGTCTACACCCAGAAAAGCAATTTCACATTCAGTCCATTCTAAAGGCTGTTACCTAAGAAGAAACAAACACATTTTCTGCTGATTCTTTGAAATTTTACAGCCGCATCTACGCTTGTGTTTACGCCTTCCTCTCAAATGTGCTGCTCTTGGAGACTGTGCTCCAAAAATCACATGATCAAAGGTCAGTTACCTTTTACTTTAACTATAAATAGCCACACGCCACAGATAAAGATCTCCTTGGTACTTTGGTGATCAGTCTCTGACATCTGGAGGAAATCATTTCATTTCCTTTATGCTCCGCTGTATAGCAGAGAGATTTCAATCTACTGCGGCAACATATTGCATTTGTGTTCCTCTCAGACACACAGAGACACATGCAGTGTTGAGAGTGTGTTTGTGTGACTTAATAAGCAGGGTATAATGAAACATGGCTAAAAATACACACATACACATATATATATATAGTGTGTGTACTACATGATGAAAAAGCTTGAGAGGTGACAACAGACGCGCAATGGCGAGGATTTAATAGAATAATGCAAAAAAACAAGTGCTGAGTTTTCCACCGTGCTGAGAGGTAAGTGAGTTGTACGTTTTAAATTGACTAATGATGACAGAGGAGGGTCGCATCAATGACAGGAGTTCATTTTATCTATTTTATCTACGCCAGACAAAAGCTTTTCTTCCATACTGCTGTCATCACTGTGACAACTATGCAGCGCAGATGCAGAACTCATTCAAGGTAACTTGGTATTGCACTCAAAGGCAACCAATATGATGGTGTTGTGTTATTCTTGTGTTGTTTCCAAGGTAATATATCCAGGTACGTGTTTTAGTCATATGTGACAAAAAAAAAAATGGGCTAATATTACAGTGACAACATAGTAATAGTATAGTTAAAAAAAAAACTGTAAAGGAGAGGTAACATTAAACCTGTCTTCCCCCGCCTTTTGTCAGCTGCAGGTGAAATCCATCCTCCCTGATGTCCTACACACGTTTTCCATTGGAATTATGACGCTATAGAAATAACACAGTATTGCCATAACATTACTGCCATATTGTTACTGTATCATAATGTAAATGTGATACCCATTAACATCCCTTTTTATTAAGTGATTATGAAGGGTAATTTCCCAGACAAACAATGAATGAACTCAGTAAACCCACCCTGTTTGGTGAGTTCATTCATTATTCATTCATTCATTGAGAAATGAAAAGGTTATTTGTTATTTCTGCCTATTGACAAAAAATAACATGTATTCTACATTTAGGACGAAATTAAATCAAAAAAAAGGAAACATTTGTAACCCCTAAAATAATTTTCGGGGATGCTGTGAAGTCGCTATTTTTCCTAAACTGTTTGCAACAGCTGACAAAAAGGCAATGTACAGCAGGGTGGGAAAGCAAAACAAAAAGCTGTGGAATCTTAATCACTTAATCTGCTGGTTAACTAAATAACATTAAAACACAGTTTGAGCTCAAGTATGGGCAGCGATCAGGCCCCCCCCCAAAAAAAAAACCCACAGCGAGTGCTTTTATTGTCCTCCTGGTGTGAGATGTGCTTTCATCTTGATGAACAGCAGCGTGAATGAAGATCACTCAACAGCTGATGAATCACTGAGGCGTCGACACACACACACACACACACACACACACACAAGTTCAACATGAACACACCTTCCCTTCTCACGCCGCTGAGAATGTGAGACCCATATGGGGCCACACTCGACGGCAGCACACGCATCATTTACCACTTAATTAAGTCGATAATGAGCAGTGTAAAATGACGAGCTTTAACTCTTCAACGATGACACCCTGAGCATGAGACATGTTTTCTGCAGAACCTGTCAATTTGACTACAGACACAAAAACCACATTAACCTCAAGTGAATGACAAACGTGTTAATGGCGATATGTTGTGACATCTTTCGTCCACTGTCAGAATAAGTCACGTTGTTAATTGACCCCCTGTGGGCTGCTATAATAGAAGTCATTACCCCCTTGACCACCATTGATGACACCTTTTCAAAATAAAGGCTGGTTGTGAAAACAGAGCCCATTTACACAATACGCTGAATCAAAAAGGCCGGCGACGACACTCGAAACACAGAATTCAGTATTCATTATCATTCCTCACCCACAACACACTTTGAACTTTGATGTGTCAGTCCTTGTTTATAACCTTTTGGCCCTAATGAGAAGACGATGTGGAAAACACACACAAATAATAAGGAAGAAAGAATCTGTTTGAGATTCATGTACTTACAGATTCTTGGATTTCTTCTTCTTTGAGCCGTCGGGGCCGACCTCACAGCTGCAGGGGGATCCGGAGCTCAGCTGAGGGGAGAGGAACGAGAGCACACACTGCATCATCCACCTTCCACAAAGAAAGAGGGCCTTGTAGCCTCATGCAGGCAGCATGGTTAGTGTTAACTGGCTGATAAGCTACTAAGTCCTTGGTGTGTCTGGTTAACACTGGGCTGAAACTACTCCAAAAGCCAGTGATGAAAATGGTAAATCCATGGGAAGAATCCAAAGTAAAAAGTCCCAGAAGACAAGCTCCTCTGAGGTGTGTGTGTGTGTGTGTGTGCGTCTGTTTCTTGCAGAGAGTGGCAGTGTGTGAAAAGTCTGTGGCTGTTGTTTCTGTTGGCTTCCAACTGTGCCCAAGGTTCGAGCCTTAGACCCTGGTCTCACGTTACACTTTCTGACAACCCACACTTTTGATTGGTTCAGGGAGGAAGGGAAGTTGCCTCAGGGTTGAGAAAGGGTCAGTCTTCACTAATCTGGTGGCCTGAAGTGGGCCCATTGTATATGTGTGTGTGTGTGTGTGTGTGTGTGTGTGTGTGTGTGGGTTGGTTGGTTTGGTGGGTGTGCGAGGCTCTAAATAATGAGCCATTGTATTTACAGGAACCCACAGTTGAACCTGAGCTAGATACTCTGGCCACAGCTGGTGACACATGGTGCAGATTGTTTTATGGGTTTCTCAGATTGAACTCTGGAGTGATGAAATTTTCTGGCCGGGGCTGATTTTTTTACGACGGTGATGCACGATACAAAAATGCTCATCCTTTAAAAAAAAAAAAAAAAAAAAAAAAAAAAGTGGCTGCGGAGTTTGTGGCTATCTTCGGTAAAAAAACAACAGTAGCTTGAATTCAGTTACGAATGGCTTCAACGGATGAAAGGATTTTGGAAAAACATGAAAGCATCCTAAGTTTAATTGGAAGAATCTGTCAGACTGACTTCAGGACTCAGGGAAGACAGTGCATTCTTTTTTGAATGAAACATAACATGTCACTCGGGCTTAGTCAACACATGCACTTAACATCTGACGTCCATGATTAAAACAACAGGCTGCTGATATAAAACCTGCACAGAATCATCTGAAGTGTGGGAGTAATTGTTTATCACAAGCACTACGACCGCAACGTATGGTCACTTGAAGTAAAAGCGTCCTGGAGTGCTTTGTTTAAGATGCGCTGACGACATGACAGCAACTGTTAATTACTTTTGTTTTGGAGCCGCCCAAGGATGATATTAGACTTGACAGCAGCCAATGAGATAAAAAAAAAGGCTTTAAACCAACATGAGACACTGTCGATGAATCATTTCACATGTTGCACCACTGCACCTATTGCATTGTTATTCATCCCAGGCAATAATCTCACATATTGAACTATTAACGAACTGAAAAATGCTCCAAGAGTAAAACACGAGATACATCCCTGCTCTCTGTAACTGATTACACTGGGTTGTTTTGAGTCTTGGCAAGCACTCAGGATACTTCAGTTTTGCAGTTCACACTGTTTATCTGTAGTCGTTTGTTGTGTAACGCATCATTCTTACACATTAGGAGCCATTTGGGATTTTAGCGTGTTGCCCATCAAAACCACATTGACCCCCCCCCCCCGATTATCAGATCACCCGCTCTACTCCCCGACCCGCAGTCGTCTCTCAATTAACTATAATTCAGAATAACAAGTCAACTATCTTGATGAAGCTTAAGCCAAAGGCTTTTATATATTTCCCTGCCACTTTGGATGAGAGCCTGATTTCAGATTTTTAATTTACGTTCCTCTCATGACATTTTGTCAAAGTTGTAGTTAAAACGGAGATTCCCTTCAGGCTTTTTTTAAGTCGGTAGCACTGAAACCCACTGATGTGGGGGCGAGTACAGCCTGTTAGTGTATTCTTAATAAAATACCATCGTGATATTGAAATATATCCGACATGTGGGTGATAGAGAAATAATTAAATTACACCCCCCACCCCCCACACGTCTCCCTGAGAGTCTTCTCCTCACAATCTTGGATTGCAGCGGAGCTTCCATCGGCTACACATCGCTGATAACGGCAACCTCCGGCTGAGAGGCAGAGAGTCAGAATGTTGAATGCACGCACTGACACATTCGAGGCTTCTTTAACTGACTGCGAAAGGTGAATGAGTGTATGGTAAGTAGCGGCCGTCTAAAAATAAACTCAAGCTAAGAACAGCGGCAGAAGTATGTGTGGAGCTGCTGAGTATGAAGGCCTAATGTGTGGACATTACGTGTATGCGAGGCTGTGAGGGCAACGTGTGGTTGTTGTTTTTTCAGGTTTTCTGGGTTTTTTGAGGGTTTTGGGGTTAGGATTGTTAAGCATATATTTGAGATGGTTAAGATGTGCGTGTGTGTTTTTAATTTTAAGCACTCTTGCCTTTGCAGCAAGAAGAGCCGGTCGGAACAAGGGCCTTTCTGCATGGAGTTTGCATGTTCTCCCCGTGAGTGCGTGGGTTTTCTGCAGTGGTTCTCTGGTTTCCTCCACTCTAAATTGACCGTAGGTGAGAGTGGATGGTTGTCCTCGCTTCGCCTCGGTTTCCATTAGCGATTTTTTTTTAGTACCTGCTCTGGCGAGGTTCCAAGCGAGTTGAGCTGATTCTATGCGAGGCGACGTCAGACTGCTGGCCACTGATTGGTCAGAGAGTGCCGTCATGAGCAAGACGTCCGACACAAGAATCAAAGCGAACAATGCCAAACTGTAGATCAGTTAAAAAGACTTACAAATCCTAAAAATGTGGGTTCATCTCAGAGGAGTCTGGCGTACTTAGCGACAGCACTGCTGAAAGCTGGCGATTGCGAACAAAGCCGCTGTATTTCAGCTCAGTGACCGTGTCAGACGGAGTCTGTGCTCCAGTCAAGGAGGAAGTACTGAACACATCTTTGTTATCAACTGATTCTAATGATTCAGTTACTTTACAAGTCACTATTCACTAGTTTGTGTGTGACGCGTGTCAAACAAAGTCACGGCAGTTTCATGCGACCGTGCACTGATGACTCCGCCCACGTTGAGGAGGTACTATAGTAATGGAAAACCAACCAAACAGTGTAGAGGCGAGGCGAGCTGGGACCATGTAGTTGGAAAGACGGCCCTGTCAGTCGAGCACACCCTGTGACCTTCATGAGGAGGATAAAGCAGTAGAAGAAGATGGATGGATGACATTTTGAATTCAGAGAGACGATGTTGATGACCGAGGGCTGTTAGACCACTGATATTGTAGCTGTGATGACCACACGGCTTGCGGCGCGTGACTTGTTTATACTAACCAAGATCAAAACACACATTTACTGTATATCCTTCAGCTCATCCATGAGAAAACAGCAACACGGGCCACGGGCAATTACACGAGGACTGATGAAGTCACCGAAGACATCAAAAAAACTTCATAATCTAATCACAAATCTCTGAGGAACGACCAAACAGTCCCAGTCTCTACGGAGCCGTCAGCTACGCTTTCCATACGAAAAGAAAGTTGACAAACATGACAACATTTTCCATCTCTGAGGACATTCGTTCTCATGTAGCTCCCGGGATGGGATTAGTCAGTATCAGGATTGTGTTGTGCAGCCATTGGTGAACAAAGAGGAGGGGGGGGGGGGGGATCGTCTGCTTGTCAGGTCAGGCTTTGTTCTGTTAGCTGTCTGCATAAGGACGGGATGCTCATTCACACTTGACTGCTATTTTCCAGCTGGATAAAATCCACATGCAAACACACAGACAGGAGAATATACCTGTCTGTGTCTTACAACTGGGATTTATGCACAAGAGCATAGAGAGAGTGTATGAAAACAACTCCAATTAATTGATTCAATAAAAGAAATTATAAAGATAAAATAAAGAAAATAGGTTTGCCACCAGGCTTGTTTACAAGGATGCCTTGAATGTGTCTCTTTCTTTTACAGTGGTATCAAATTGTAAAGGACTGTGTTAAATAATAAATCATAAAAAAAAAAACAGGATTATTAACAAGTGTCTTTGAATTATTCTCATTTCTTTTCTATCTAATGCTCACACATGACCTGGCGGTCTACGAATGGCTAATGGATTTAGATCTTTTCTAAAAATAACCCTGGCGTGTGTATTCCAGTTCATGTGCATACTTGCGTGTATGTAAGACTGCTCACGTGCGTCAGTGGCTACGGAAAGAAAAATGCAGAATTTGCCAAAGACCACATGGCGATAAAGCCCCCGGAGGAGTGAGATGAATGCTGTTAGTGGTTACAGGAGGGACGTGAAGATACACAGATAAAGCTTTAACCTGACTACGTCTGTGTTGCACACGTGTCTTTTTTTTTTTTGCACTTGCACATGTGTAAGTAATCATGAAAAAACCCTTTCGACCTGAGAACATGTCTTTTGAGCTGATATCGAGGTGGGATGAGGTGCTTGTGTTACCTTTTCTGGCCAAAACCTGGTCCTAATGAGGCAGAACATAAACTGGTTAAGTTTACGGGTAAGATGTGAGGGATAAGGCTTTCCAAATGAATGGGGGTTAGATTGATTATTATTGGGTAATTATAGGACAGGGCAAACATATCTGTCTCACTTTGCCAACAAACTCCTTGAACAATCTTGACCCAGCCAACCCTGAGCCCAAATCCTCCGGCTGCCTCAGACCCTGAGAGGTGAACAAATGAATCTTGGTCTCTGTGTGTTTAAACTTCTCACTAGTTCAACTCCCGACTGCTTTTCTTCATCAAAACTTCCCTTGGGCTACTTCCTTCCTTACCACTGCTCAGTTTCTTCTCTTCTTCTGTTTGAAAACAAACTGACAAGCTGTCTGAACAATGTCATGTGAACTCAGAAAATTCCCCAGTCTAAGTGGTGCAGCAGCAGATTGGTGCTACCTTCAGACCCCCCGTTTCCTGGCATTGTATTCTCTCTCTCTCTCTCTCTCTGTTGTGTCTAAACACATGCGTCGGGATTACAATGCAGTAACTAAATGATCACACTCGCTTACTTTCCTGTGTACTGTAGATACTTGAATACCACTCCGAGTCAAGCGTTATATATTCACACAAGACCAGGTAGAATATATTATCAGCCATATATACAGATTTATGTGGTTAAAATGGTTAAATATGATTTGAAAATGGATTCATTGAAGTTAATTTAAGAGTCAAATCTGTCGGCTAAGGCTCCTGACTGTAGAATCATTATATCAGTTTTGGTTTTGTAAAACAAAGATATCTAGTATAAAGATTTCATATTTCTCCACTTAAGAAAACACCTTCCTTTCCCCCCCGTGATGTTCTGTCCTCACTTAGGACAATAAAAGTGTGAAATCATGTAGTAATATAACAATGAACAGGCAGCAGTAGGTTTAGTTTGGCGAGTTGAGTATCACAGCCGCAGTTCATTATCTCACACTGTTTTTAACAGAGAGAGTGAGGTACATGTTAACAACAAGCTGCAGATTCAAACGCGGCAGATTGTTTCGTGTAACAACAACAAACAACAAAAACACTTCTTTTTTCTTCAGATTGTGTTCTTCCAGCAAAAACATCTGATAAAAATCAGTGTTTTCTTCTTTTTGAGTTAATTTTAAGTCTCTCAATTAATTACGGGTATGTTCACCCACTAACCCCAATCAAGGGATCATCTCAGGGGTCACCACGCCTCAATTTAAGAACAATATGATCATTCAGATGGACACAAAAGCATTTTTGAACAGTTATAAATGTGCTCTGCGTAAAATAAGGGAAAACACTTGGGTCATGCCTGGCATCGCTATGTGCTGGATCTAAGACGAGGGGGCCTGACGACGCTGACCGTATTCTCTTTCCAAAAAACTCCTAATGCCCCCTGTTAAAAATCTTCAACACGTCTTGATTTGTGCACAAATGATCCTTTATGGCGCGGCAGGAATTACGCGTGTTGCACAAGAACCACAGATGGATCAAAACCACGGGAACAAACCCGACGACAGAGCCAGGGTGTCTGATTTCAACAGCCTCCGGGGCCATTATGTCAGAGATGGTGTGTACTGGAAAGCCATGTTCTATAAAAAAACATCATCACTGGATTAGCTTGCTGGGTCAAATTAGGTTATGAGAGTTGTCAATCTGAATATCTGAATCTGCTGAACCATGTGTCTCATCACAGAAGTGAAGCCACCGCTCAAACTGCATTCTGGATTATAAAATACACGTGATCACAGTCAGAAAACACATGGTTCTGTGTGGTTCCACATGTGTAACTTTAATATACTTACAAAAATGCAATGCTCCTTAATGTTAAAACTTAATAGCATTCCCTTTGTATGTCATGTTGCAGTAAACTAAGCAAATAACCAAATACAGCTTGTTTGTTTGGTTTTTTTTTAAGCGTCTACACTTCCTCGTGGATCTTGACCAGAGAGTTGAAAGTAAATAAATTAAAAAGGAGACAAAAACAGAATACTGCATGGCCTCTGTCTCTGGGGGTATTGCAGGAACAATGAGGGCTTTATAAGAGCCAGAGGACAAAAAGGAATGCAATAAAGGCAAAAAGTGATGGTTTAACAAAATAAACTTGGGAGAGAGATCACAAACACAAATGCTGGGAGAGCTGCACTGATTATCAGGCAATCTGAACCAAATATGAAACTGATGTCGAGTGAGGTTTTCATGAATCTATGATGAGGGGTTTCCATCATTTATTCAGGAAGATAAAACAAATCTAAGGGCTGGATTTGGTCCCTTTTGACAGTTGACCTCAGTTCTCCCTTTGTTTTATAGAAGCCATTAGTAAACACCCTCGATATCATCATTTTCTTTGATTCATGCGAGACAAAATATTCTAATATGTTACCAAACAACAAACACGGGTGATTTTGGGGGGTAAAATTAAATAGTAGTTGTAGCTGAGCGACTGTACTGGTGTTTGTCACCTCTTGAGGACATTGGCATAAACACTGACCTTGACGGGACCAGAGGTCTTCATGGAGACCAAAACCTGGTCCTAATGAGGCAGAACCTCGTTTCGGAGAAAGGTTTAGGGCTAATATTTAAATTGTGGTAAAGTCAAGGTTAAGTTTAGACAATAAGTGGTTATGGTTAAGGTTAGGGATAACACTTAGTTCAGGCTGTGTGTGTGTATGAGAGAGAGAGAGAGAGAGAGAGAATATTACAATAATTTTGTAATATCTGAAAATAAACTATAACCTTCACACAGGATACTGGCACACAATGAGAGCAGCAAAAGGATTGTATGTGTGTGTGTGTGTGTGTGTGTGTGTGTGTGTGTGTGTCTCTGTTACTCCGCACAGCTCAGGAGACGGCTGATTCCGGTGTAAGTACTTCCCATGTCACAGGACGTTCGTGAACAATGCTGATATGACGTCACATCTGAGAACTGCTCTGAGATGCTGATGCGTTACCCTGTCCTTAAACTGGTGCATTACATTTTTTTTTGACACTTTCTGACCAGCTCCTGACCTTTCTGCTCGGAGTTGTTTTTCACTACACCACTGAATACCATTTTACTGCCGCTACAACGGGGAGACATATTAATATTTATTTCTTTATTGGAACATCGCCTCCATAAATTGTACCATTATTTTCAAAAATCTTAATGACAGTTGACTAGAAGTACAGCTCATGAAATGCCTCAGAACGCCTCTATTAGTGAGAATAAAATATAGATCAGTTCCACTGACCAGATTAATGTTCTTATCATTACTGGAAATCAATTTATGTAATCCATGTGCGGGGGAAAAAAACCGCGTCATATAACATCTCAATCGCTAAGAAAAACATCAATTCTTCTTGCTGACATTCTACTGGACTTTTCTTAACATGATTAGTTTCATTGTTTTTAGTAATGATAGCTGGGTTGTTGTTACAGCTGCAGTGTCGGTGTTGACTCAGTAGATGCGTGTACCGCAGTTACATTACATCGGTCAGGTTGAGATTAACATTATTATTGTTAAGAGTGTTTATTGTTAAGTGGGTGTGATACGGCACTATGGGAGCAGCGTGACAGGTGAAATGTATGATATTTGGGAGGGGGGTGAAGAAGAAGAAGAAGAAGAAGAAGAAGAAGAAGAAGAAGGAGCGCTGCAAATGAGACTCCGACTGCGCCAGCCCAAGGATTATGTGGGTCACACACACTCACTCGTGTAAAAGGTCACGCTTTCACCTCCCAGTGGAGGTAAACAACACACTGCAGTCATGGAATATCTGAATTTTACTGTTGGCCTTTATTTGCGGAGAGACCTGCCTGATTAAAACATATGCTCCCCTCTGAATTTTTACGAGAAGCAGCAGTGCAAATCACAACTTCAGTTTGTTATGTGGTCGTCATCATCATCCCTTTAAACAGAAAAATAAAGTAAAATCCTTAAAGCAAAGTAAAAGAGGAGCAAACTGTACAGAGAATTGGTTATAAATTATTAACTGCTACACTGCTTGGCAAGACCTGCTATAGAAGAATGTGTACTGAATGCAGCACTAAAAATTTATTGTAGCTATTATTAATATTATAATAAAAAAAAGCTTGTGGTGTACCTTTTATGACTCCTCTGTTTGGGCAAAAAAAAAAAGGAGTAAGGCATGTACACAGCATGAGTGAGTTGATTAAAGGGCAAAAATTTCAGAGATTCTTTTTAAAAAAGAAGCTGCAAAATAAAAACTAATGAATCTGAGACAAAAAATTGCATTCAAATTATTCTTTCACAATATAGAAAGCTGGCATTAACCATTTTTTACTGATAGAAATTAACTATACACCAGGGTCAAAAAGATATATCCCTGGCAAAAGTGAACATGACGAGTGTGATAGTGCTGCATGCGTAAATGAATGAATGAATGTGGTGAAATCACAGCAGGGAGAAGCCGACAGCAACCAGGTGAAGACTAAAATGTCAGTGTCAGGCCGAAAAAAGGTTATGATGTAACATAATTAGATGTTTAATTTCACAGTGCGTGCCTTAACAGCTTTGCACTGTGATTGGGATTTCTTTGTACCTCCAGGGCTGATTGTTGCCTTGACCCTGTTCCTGCTGTGAGGACAGCATGTATGTGTGTGTGTGTGTGTGGGGGGGGGGGGGGATTCGAGTGATTAGTGTATGCCCTTTTTCTGCATGTGTAGCTGCACAGTTGTGTGTGTGTGTCTCAAATTCAAACCCAGCCAGGTTTTACATGCTGATCGAGACCACGCGGCTGGCATACAGATAAAGTACAGCGTGTTCTTGTTATCTCACTGTCTGTACCACTGTACCACTTTTTTTTTCTTTTTTTTTTTAACTGCAGACAGAACGTAGCGGTGATTTGGACAAAATGATTTAGTCTTTTAAATACATCATACAAACATCACGCTCCTGAGCAATGTGCAGTCGGCTTCCTAAAATGGTCGCGGACAAACATTTACACTATAAACTGGGTGCTGAGATTTGGAGCCTTTTATAAACTCTGATCTCACGACATATTTGAGTGCTAATAAAGTAAATAAATAATATATCTTAAACGAGTATTTCACCCTTGTTGCTTTGCATAGAAGAACACTCCTTGACAACTCAGGTGCACCCTAGTGATAGTAAAGAAAGTTCTCTTAGGCATTCTTGCGATGTTTCATAAAGTATATATAGAAAGAGTAAATGGTTTGTATTTATAAAGCGCTCTTCTAGTCGTGGTGACCACTCAAAGCCATTCACTCACACTTTCATACAGCGCATCTACATTTTTGTTGTTGACGTTGTTATTTTGCCTCTATTTGGTCGTTGTAAACATAAACAGTGTCATCATTTTTGTATGCTGTGACCCTCAAGGGCAGGTGAGGACATCAAACTGCTGATAGACAGTAGTAGAATTCACCTTTGAAACATTTTGTGGGCTCTTCTTTGTCTTTCCATTCACACTCCAACCTATTTCCAATCGCCTCTCTTTACAGTGTTGCCGTTGCCTCCATCTGTCTTGACATCACATCTAATCACTTCCTGTGTGCAGTTCTTGGTGTGCATGGTCAGGATTTGAACACAGAGTGGGCCCACTCTTCAGCTTGATGTTCAGAAACACTTATTGTTTGTCCCTCCCTCAAATCTATTTGTGGTATTTCTTCCTGTTTTGGAAAAATATGGTTAATTGCCATTTTCGTGATTTCCTGCTCATTAAACTGACATATGAAGGAGGCGTCACGTCGTGTCGGCTCAGTAAACATTTGTGATTCACAGACCAGGAAGTGTGGCTGTGTGCGCGCAGGTGTGTGTGTATGTACAATAAAACACAATACTACTATGGCACTGAACGCTATAAACATCTAGAATGGAACACACAGACGGCACAACTAAGAAAAAGGGGCCTTCTGGATCCTGTCTTGGCTTAGGGTTCACATACTGGCACAATCCAAGTCCTGTCACTGAGTCACCCAGCTGTTTAGACTGAGGTGGGCAGAGAGCGTGGGTACGATGAAAAATGCCTTTGCTAAGTGTCGTGACATCAGGCCAATAAAAGAACGACATCAGATGTAGATTGCTGATAATAATGACTTCCCCTCAGCTGGTGACGGTACTGCAAGTGACGATATTGTATTAGTCATGTTCATCGCCATTCTCAGTGTCTCATGTGTCAAACAAGGTCAAAGTTGAGAGTGAAATGGCGAGAGAAGAGTGTTAAAAAGTGTAACAAATCTGTCCACCTGTTATCTACGATCTGTTTGATCTGTTGTGTTCAAACGTGAAACAAGTGGAAAATGGAATTCAAATTTCACTCAGTGTGTTTACATGCATGTTAAAAGTCCGCTTTTAGTAGGACTAATGCCAAACAAACAACGCGATGGCGTCGGCAAGAGCAAAAGAGTCTGAGTTTACATGCAGAGGAGAAAATCTATTTATTGGCCGTGTACGCCTGACTCCGCCTCCGTAGGTGGCACTGTATTGCTCTATAAGCTAGTGTAAATTGAATCAGTTTCCTGTTGACCTTTACGTCACATAAAACAATGGACTGTGAGATGGATCGTGTTGTGGTTCTAAAGCATAAATCTCATCTCCTCATCTGTCCAAAAGTGGGTCTTCTCTCGCAGACCGCCAAGTCCAACTCTAATTGGACGAAGTGCACACATGCAGGAGTAAGCGGACTTATCCAGGTACGTTAGTCTGACTAAGACTAGCTCAATTTTAGTCAGACTACTGTGTTTACATTATTGTCTTAGTCTGACTAAAACTTTTAAAATGCACGTAAACACACTGACTACAAATCTGCTGCTCCTTTGTTCAATGTTGTTGTTTACAGAACTGCTGCTATGTTGTGCAAAGTGTTTGCTTTTTAGAATTGTCATAACAATATATTTCTTAATGTCCTAAACGTCCTGTGCACTCAACTAAATGCCAGGACTCTTCAGCATGAAGCCAGGCATCTTTGGCAGCCGGGCAGATTGGGAAAACGGAAACTTTGAAGTGTTTTTACTTTGAAAGTGGTGGGAGTTCTTGACTTATGTGGTAGATTTGTGACAGTTTACATTCTGCCATGAAACTGAAACACTTGGCTCTGAGAAGAAGGTCTCACGAGGGCAGCGTGGCTACTCTAGTGAAAACATGGAAAGCAAGACATTCTCTGAAAGCAATAACGCCACACACACACAGGCACTTTTGCAATGTGGAGCTTTTTGTTTATGTTAAGAATAAAAGAAAGAGGCCACAGACATGTACAAGGTGAGTTTTGTTGTTATGTGGAAGCTTCCGTGGCTAAAAAATATAAGCTTTGAATTCCCCTGAGGTCAAAAAGATGAAAAGGTTCTATTTTAGGAGAAAAGTTTGTTTTATTTAATCCTGCAGACTATCAAAAGGGGCACTTATTATATTAGTATTATTGGATAAAAATTAAAAACATAAAACATGTTTTATTTGTTTTATTTGGTGGATCTTTCTAGGTTTCCATTCCTTACTATTTCAACTTTAAATTTAAACCATACCTTTAACCAGTAAATGATCTGTTTCCATCATACTGACCAACCATCCATATATCTTCAGTGTAATTTACTCACACATGTTTTGAAAATTATAATGAAAACACATGTATCTTCATTCTGGTTTTTGGCAGAAAAGAAGGGAAATATAATAAGGAAAAAAATATGGTGATTTAAGCAAGTAACAGTTCTATGTATTTGTACGAACCCTAACCGAGTAAAAGAGATGCTTCTTTCCAGAGCACTGTAATTTGTTATCACTGCCTCTTCCTGTGTGACTGACAATATTGTATGTACATATTTCTGTCAGTAAGAGGACACAGCTCAGAAAAAATGAGTACACTTGGTAAACAAGAGACAAACACAAACACAAAAACAACTGACCATTGCCAAAGAACATTCTGGAGTGTAGTTGGCAGCTCTAACTAACCATACACAAGATGGAAACAGTCAGAAGAGCACAATGGGAAGGGTGAGGAGCGTTGATTATTTACTTACTTATTCGCACATTGCTACTCTTTTCATTGTTGCTTCTTCCGTTGCAGTATAACGTGGACAAATTACACCAAGCACATCTGTTGTGCTCTAATACAGCTGTGCTCTGTCAATTGCATGGAGACTGTATACCTTAAGTGCCATCCATACTCTGTGCCTCTTCCTGTTTGACTGATGAACAGCTGTGGAGTGTGAAAATTAGCCATGGATCTATTAGTGAATTGTATTGTCTCCATTTAGCTCAATAAAAAACGGTACTAGGCTGAGTTACTTTTACCTACAGCAGTAAACTCACATAACTTCCAAGCCAAGAAGACTAGAAACTATATGTACATGGCGAGGATACTAACTTTGTGCATGAGAAATGTAGTTTTAACCATATTATACTGAAATCCATATTATGATGTGGAAAAACAGCATCAGACTATGAGTCTATTCAATGTGGGTTTCTGTTTTAAAACTAATTCACTTGGAAGCGTCAACAAGTGTCAACTTTAGCTGTATAAAGTTAATGTTAAGTGTCGGGTCTAATATTAGTCACACTCGTAGCGCTAAGCACAAAAAATGTGCCTTTAAAAAGCAAGCTGTATAAAATATTATACATAATTATATTCTACTTTCACAGAGCTGATTTTTTTTACCTACATCTGACCTAATTATTCACATCAAATACTAATTAATTTGTCAGGAATTTAACCCTTTAAAGGCCAGGTTTTTGTCATAATGCCCCCAGATGCAAAAACCCCAGAAAATATCAATTATTTTCAATACATTTTTTGTGTTGAATGATTACAGCCTGGGATAAGTCAATGATTAGCAGCAACACTCATGACAGTGCCATCTAGTGAACAGTTTTTTCTCCATATGCCAAATATGGCCAAAATGGCGCCATCTGGTGGGGAGTAGTAAAGGTTATCAGTTCTAAGGCAAAAGCGCAGATTGACACCCAGATATACTGTATAATACAATGCAGTTTAAATGGGTTTCAATGGCACATTTTTTGCGCATTACAAGTGTAATGCTTGTTTGTACACAGTGTATTTTAGCCTGACTGTGGGAGCTGAGCTGAAAATAACAAGCAATGCAAAAACTTGCCAAAATTCATGCCATATGCACAAGCAGGTGAGAAATTACATAATTTGCCTCCCGGTGAAATCAAATACATAGTGTTTGACCACTGCAACAGAAATGACTCATTGTAAATCTGCACTTGCATAATACTCAACACGACAAAACTGTCAACAGTGAACAAACTAAAATGCAAGTTATGCATCTGTGAGAGTTTAAAAGGTTTAAGGTTTAAATGAGTTTTGTTCAATCTAATTAGGAGACCGAACTCTCTGGGGTGAACTTAAACTAAACAGCTCAAAGTGAACGTGTGTGCGCACGCTAATAACGTCTAGATAATCTGTCTAGACTGTTGATGCCAAAGTTGTAAATAAGAGGAGAGGATTGAGGAGAGCTGGGCGGAATAATGGAAACTGAATGTGTGAGAGGAACATTCTGTTTGTTTAGGATTGTGTAATATAAAAACTAACTCCTCAGTTTTGTTTGAGAGCTGATGGAATCCCTAATATTTGTAATTTTAGGCATATTAGATAAAGATAAAGACCCTCAGCGTTAATCCTCCCCTTTTTTTTCACGTGTTTGTCGGTAGGCACTGTTGTGAGAGGACACTGTTCCGAAAGCATGTTCTCTCTGCTCGGTAAATATTTACATGTTACTTATTTAGCATGGCCCTGGTCTGGCTGCATCCCACATGGAATTGAGACCTTTTGTCCTTGATAGGTCAAACAGAATAGGAAAAATACCCTCATGTTTACTCGCAACACCTCACATTTTACCATGTCACAGTGCGGTCAAAAAAAAATATATACAGCATATTTGTGTAGACCGTGGCACGAGGCAAATTATTTAAAACATTTGTTATAAAAATAACACTCAACGGCTGACAATGACACTCGTTGATACCTAGTATTTTTAAATTGTTTCCCCGAAACTCTCAATCTATTATTAGCTCAGGTCACCCTGCACAAACACGTGTGAGGAACACGTGACAATTGATATCAACAAGAACTGTTTCTCTCCCGTTCTACAACATTTGAGGTACGATTAGGAAAAATAAAGGGAACAGGGCCGGGGGAACGAGGAGAGGTCGGCACTAATAGATTTGTTTTGGAAGATTCCTAGTCGATGAGGTACTTGAATATGACTTAATGGTACACACAGTATACTGATATTTTTGCACATGAGCCTAAGATAGCAGATAGCGGACATTTAGTAGAGGTCTGTGGACATTTACAACACGATATTGTAAGGATTGTACATGGTGTCCTTGGGTTATTTGAGCCCACGCAGGAGTACGTGCTATTCTGAAAAGGTACATTCGACTAAGTAAAACCAATATTGTCCCCAATTTTGTGCACATACAAGCAGTGTAAAGTTCATATGGGTATGACCCATATTCCTCAATGTTTGTGAATTGATTTGATATTTTGGATTTAGCCTCGAGGACAAAGGTGAGTCACTTAGGTCAGATAAAGCTCCGTGTACTGTTTGCTTGACATTTGATTCCTCTGTGGTGTTCACCACGGTTCCTATAGTCAAGCAAATAGAGCATAAAATTCTTGTTCCTGCAGCTTAGACATTTTATTGTGCTTTACTCTAATTTTAAGCAACAATATTAAGGGATATAAATTGAGTGTGCAGTTGTGTACAGGCTTGTTTTCAGACAAATAACAGATGGGGGTCATTGTGTGCAGTGTGACAATAATAAATTGCCTGCTCAAGTGTTGGATTTAAGAAAAAGAAAGAGAATTAATCTTGTCTCCTAATGGCACTGTTAAAAAAAATCATTATCTCATATTTAAAAAAAAAAAATAAAGAAAAGATAATTATGCAATTATGTAATGTAATGAATAGAAGTTTTTCCAGATGATTAATGTTTCTAATTTATTTGTGTTCCTCGCTGCCTGCCACAAATTATTTTCCTCCCATAATCCTCTTGTGACAAGACGGAGTACGTGCACATGGACACGTAATAATACTCTAAGTTTGAACTCAAACTTGTTAACCTTTTTTTATTATTATTATTTTGTACGATGCCGAGCCGTATATCCGTGACACAGCGTAGGAATGTAAGCATCAGTGAACACCGTTTCCACCCAACATCTGGGAATACAGATGATATTTATCCAGATTTCAAACAAACATTCAAACCCCGTAAACAAAATGTTTAGCCTGCCTAAGTGCGACGGTTGGCTCCACAAGAGTCTGTCGCAGCAACATCTTGCTCGGATGCTACACACTGACAAACACAAATAAAAAGATAGATAGTGTGACGGCTACATGTGAACAATGATTTTGAGTCTTTTGGACAAAAAGACAAGTTTTAATCAGTCGTATTATTTAGTCTTACACTTGTTACTTGTAATGTAAACTGTGATTTGTCCGTCTCTGATGTGTCTCTATACCTTTAATGGGACTTAAATTCTAGATTCTAATTTCCACCAGTGTCTTTTTACCCCCTTGAAACTCAGTTACATAAAATAAAAATGGAACTGTAGACGCAAAAACCTCTGTCTCTGGTTCTTTTTCAATTGATGGGAGACACTAAAGACATCAAGTAAAAGGTGCAGAGCGGAAAGAAACAGAACCAGAGTCGATGTCTGATGAAGGCCAAGTAAACACTTCCTGGCAGACGGAAAAAGACAGACGTATGTGTGTGTGTGTTCTTGTATGGGTGTCTTTGTGAGGACCAAAAACACTATAAACTATAGGGGGTGAGGACATTTTGACTGATCCTCACGTTGTCACGCCTTAAATGTGCTTTTTGAGGGTTAAGACTTGGTTTTAGGGTTAGAAGTTGGTTTGGGTTAAGGCTAGGGTGAGGCATTTAAGGTTAGGGTAAGGGGTTATAGGGTTACAAATGTGTGTGTGTGTGGGTGTGTGTACCAAGGTTATAATAGTTGTGGATTTTTCATTAGTTTTAGTTTTAATTTAGTTTTGACTTTTTGTTTTTAAAATGAGTTCGCTTTAATTCGTTTTTAGAGTGAGTTTTTATTAGTTTTTATTTTTTGTAGATGCTTAGTTGTAGTTTAGTTTTTCTTACTTTTACTTTTTTGTACCAGGTAGTATTATTATTTTATTATGAATGAAAATACAGCCTGCCAGCCTAGAAAAAACTAAACACACTTCATATGAACCCAAAAGGCTGATGTATGAAATCGGTTTACGAAGACAAAAACCAAGCACATTTTCTCTACAATTTTCACATTATGGACACTTGTCTTCCTTATGAGAACAAAAATCAAGTTCCCATAACGTAAATGACTACATTTTAAGATGAAGACATGTTTTAAGTGAGTCAGTGCAATGTCCTCTAAAGTCTTGGAAACCAGTATGTGTGTACGTGTACATACATATTGATTATAATATGTCATTTAACCTGACGTTCCTCTTCAAAAGGCATCCAAGTATGAAATAGTTTCATATTTCTACAAATGGTAATTTAGTCTCTCCACAATCTCATCCTTCGTCACGTTTTCACCGTCTGAAACACTTGTTCCCTCCTGACATGTAAGAACTGATCATAACCAGATTTCTATCCACTTCATCACTGGAGTAACGAGACCACAAAATCCTCTGAAAAGTCTAAAGGTGGCAGTATATTCTATGTTAATGCCGGCTCATGAATCAGCATTGCTTGTCTTAAGTGGTCGAATAAAGTGTTTAGAGGTTGGAAAAACACGCTCTACAGTAAGAGATGTCCCAAGGTCTATGAAAGAGGCTGAGATGACAGATCATTTCAAATAATGGAAACACACCACACTCAAAGGAACAGGGTCCATGACGCCAAAAGGTAGAAAAACAACCCTTGAATCTGCCAGGACCAACAGGCTCCAGCTCTGTCTCTCTTGGATTCCTCCTCTGCAGCTCACACACACACACACACACACACTGCCATTTAAGGCTGCTCAGAGTGCTGACAGACTTGGGACGACTGGTGAAAACAAAGGGAAAGTGTCTCTGATATGTTCTATACTGATAAATTAACTACTTATGTGCCCAATGTATCATTTGTTTAACCTTAAATATATAGGATATCTAACATCACTGACTTATTCTGCCACTTCTTTCCCCCTATTCACCCACCTGGACTACTTTTTTAAGAAACACTCAATCAGGTTTGTAGGTGTGCAGTTTGTATTGCTGGCAAAAATCAATGATGCCCCTGTGAGTATTCCAGATGAAGACGATATGAAACACATCATTGATGGGAAAAGAGGCCCCACAGAAACATTACTTCATCTTGGCCAGAAAGAAGTTAGAGGCTGCAGGGCAAACATGATGTGTCCAATGCTTCCCTCTGTTGGACACAGCTCCCACCTACACTAAACCTGAACGCACAAATCCTTTTCATACGGAAAGTCTGTTAGTAGTTATTTGCAATGTAATGATCACATTTCACTTTTCTTTTTTTTTTAACTTGTCACTTACTGACTTATTGTTTACTGCATTTGTTGTATTTTCTCAAAGGAGGAAAACCACAAACTGAGACTTTTCAGGTGACAGATACTACTCATAGAGTAGATACTACATGAAGATGTAATGATAAAAATGTGGGAAACACTTTGCTGTAAATCTGTGACGTTATTTTTCACTCTGTATTCTAATGTATTCTACATAATGGCATGAGTGAAACAAAACAGTTTGCACCATCGACAGAGAGTTACATTTGAATTATTCAACAAAGGGCTGTTTGTATACCTAATGACAGCGCTCTCTGTATGGAAATGTGAAGTGTTTTGCATGTGGAGAAGCATGAATCTGCTCTAAATCAATGTGTGACTTTGAATGTGTGCATGTTTACTTCAAAGTAATAGTAGATGCATACTTTGACATTAAAAATGTACTTACATTTATGATTATTTCTATTATTATACACTATCAGCATAAAGGAACTTGATTTTAATGAATTAATTAGTCAGACCTTATCCTATATTATTATTGTGCTTTCTTTGTTCATATGTTGTGCATTAAATAGCCTTGAGACTTTTAAATCCTCCTTGAAAACCTTATTTTTCTCCTTGGCACATTTAGTTTTATATATTTGCTGTTTTGTTGATGTGATTTTGGCCAACCTCGGTTGTGTAAACATGCTGTATAAAGACATTTTGACCTGACTTGACGTAAACAAAACATAAACTGTAATACACTGGAAACATGTAAACACACATAACGAGGACATGTGTCCTTTGCACGTCTACTCCGCAGTGGCCTTGGAGAAGATTGATAAAATAATGTTAATCGTGTGGATTCTGGTGAACTTGCGCCATTTCGCCACTTGATGTCGCCCTTTTTACATTGGAAAAAAGTGACTGGAAATTAAAGGCTCAGCAATGAGATAGTTGATGCACTGCTGATGCAATAGTGTACTGCAGTAAAGGGCTGATTTACCCACAATGTGTACTCACGGTAAGTATGACAAAAAAAACTGAAACACTCTGATGCAAATATTACTACAGTATTGTGTAAAAGTCCACCAGAGGCCACCATTAGATTTGTTGTTTTAGCATCACTATAATGACCATACAGTGGAATTATGGCTCAATCACTTTATGGGAACATATTAAAAAAACACAGTAAAACATGTGTGCAGTTTTAAAATAACACAATTTTTGTTCTTCTGTTTCATGTCAAATATCTGCTGTGAAAAAGGTCTATTATGCCAGGTTTATTCAAGACATGCTTGAGCATTATAAACAAATGTTGCATGACCAACAGACATAAAATCAACACAACTGGTGGTTCCCTGAGACTTTCGCACAGTACTGTATGTGTGCATGTGCTTTAAGGTCATTTAAACTTTTCATGCTCTCTTCCTATCGATCAAACAATGTTTTCCAAGTACATAAACTGCTGTGTAACCATGGCAATGGCTGTGTTTTACTCCAGTGCTGTACTTGTGTAATTTAATTACCATTTGACTCAGTGTAACAGTATCCGAGTGTGAGGCTGCTTACCTTCCTCCCGGCGAACAGCATGCACAGCTGATGCATCGAGCCTCCGTTCTTGGTCAGCTCTTTCTTCAGGGTTTTGGGTGACGGCAGTGTCCAGCCGCCCTTGTGGTGCGCTCCTGCCTCCAGGCAGTTGATGGCGTTGTCGGAGGTGAAGCAGGGCGTGCGCGGATCCTGCAGGAGGCTCCCTTCACTGTGGGTGCGTCGGCGGAGGGAGTTCTGCACCCTGAGCCCCCCTGCTCCATGTTTCTCACAGGTGGCCCCTTCCACCATGCTGCGCCGCTTGCTGTCGCTGCGCTGCAGGTAGGCATCGTCGCTGTCGCCTTCATCGTCCTCCTCTTCAGACTCGTCCTCGTCGTCTTCGTCATAATCTTCGTCGTCGGTGTTGGGTGAGGAGAGGGCGTCGGCGCTGAAGGAGCGATCGAGGCGCAGCTCGGGGATGACAAATGAAGACGAGGAGGAGGAAGGAGGAGCGTTGGTGTCTGGTGGCTCTGAGGCGTTGTCATCATCTGGGTTTGACACCATCAAATTTAGGTGGACCTCCTCTTCAGTCATCTCTCCATCATCCTCTCCTCCTTCTTTCTCTCCCCCCTCACTTACAACACTCCTTCCACTGGCTCCATCTTCCTCCTCCTCTTCTTCCGCTTTCATGTGTCCATTCTTCACCTCTCTCCAGAACTCCATCTCATTTCCCTCCATGCTCTTGCAATCCTCACCTTCAGTAGAAGGAGGTGGTGTGGGAGGTACCTTATGTCGCTCCTCGGATCCCACCAGACTACTGAGGGGCATGTAGATATCATCTAATGGGCTGAGGGGCTCTGACGGGTGAGGACTGCCAAGGGTTGGGGGCTCTGAGGGGCTTGAAGGATAGATACTGCTTTCCTCGCCTTCCGAGCTGCGGGGAGGAAGGTCCAGGCAAACGCCTCCTCGATCTCCTCCCACTCCGCCCAGCTCACATGAAGGGGCATCCACCTTAGGCTCCAACATCTACAAAATGGAACAGACCAGGAAAAAAGAAAGGGAAGGAAGGTTAGTCATAATTATCACATTATCT
The DNA here is from genome assembly GCF_958295425.1 of Solea solea. Classification (NCBI taxonomy): domain Eukaryota; kingdom Metazoa; phylum Chordata; class Actinopteri; order Pleuronectiformes; family Soleidae; genus Solea; species Solea solea. Next base: position 11,217,815 of record NC_081152.1, read on the forward strand.
GGATGGAGATTTGTCATGAGGAGCAAATGTACTTCAAATGTCACAACTTTTCAATTTCAGTTCCTGAATTTGGTTGTTGTGCCGCATGCTGACATGACCCAGCTGTCCTGTTAAAATTAGACTTCGTTTTTGTCCTCAGAGTGTCAGAGTAAGTGAAGGTAGTCATGCAGTGACATGCCCAAGAACATGACATTGTGAACCCTGACTGATCATAGCATGTGGTCAGTCCTGGCCTGCAAGCTTTAACATCAGGGCTTCAGGCTCTGGAGCCAGACTTCACAAGCACGACAATAAACCATGCCCTTGATCCGCGACCTCCAACATCTAGTTAGTCAGTTCATCCTTAAGTCCTATAGTGCATTTGTGCCAATGTTGAAGAAATTCCACAGTGTTCTTGGACAAGGATGGACAGATGGATGGATGGATGGATGAACAACCTGAAAACATGATGCATCAGCCAGGTCACTGGCTGAGACCAGGCATGGAGGCATAAAAGATGACATAATAATAGTCATTCCATCTGGGCCTAAAAGCATGGCTGCTGCTAATTTAGCTTATTTTAATTCCATCAAACTGACAAGAGCTGAACAGCCAGAGAGCACAGTGTCATGTCAGTGCAGGCAAGTTCATGTTGTGGTGCAGAGCTGCGAGCTACTATACACTGGAGCTTCCCGCACTGATTCAGTCAAAATAAGCAGCGACTGTGGATTATTTGTTTTCTTTTAAAATCAAGCCAAACCTCAAAGTGTCTTCTAATCTTTTCAACATTTCTATTAAGTCGCTAGCATTTACAAACAGAATACTTTTGTCTTTTTTTTCCACCCAAATGGCCGCATCCATAAGCTCCGCGCTGGCCCATAATGGAGCCTCCAGTGGGTGGATCATTACAAATGCACTTTGAGCGGGACGGAATCATCAAACCCACAGAATTTCATTTCAAATTCAGCAATAAATCAGCAAAAGTCGTGAATGATACCGAATATATCTGTCAAGTAATTCCAACTAGGGCAGCGACACTACCATGCAATAAAGCTGATTTTTCTAACATCTGAGGATATTGTTTTTCAAGCTGTCACAATGTTGTCACACTACACTCCAACCCTGTTGCTTTTGGCCATTGCAGTTTTTGACAAAAAGGGACTAAAAACATGAGCTGTAGCTCTTCCTGTGACTCTGTGGTGGTGTAAACACAGGTCACAGGAGGACATCCACAACCCTGAGGGCACGCATCAGTACTTCGGTATACGTGGCTTAAGTTGGTGTTAAATGTCAGCCACAGCCTAGAATTTTAACATTAGTTGCCACAAAACTAGAACTTGAATTGTTGGACTCCCATGTTTTAGTAATGTTTCAGCATCCATGCTGAGGCCACTCTAATAAAAAAAAAAGACGAGTAGAGAATGTTGCTGTTCATAAGAGCCACTCAAACATCTCAAAGACGGCAAGGGAGATTTGGAAAAGTACAAATAAAAGTATATGCTAGAAAAAAAAGCACAATGGGACAGAGAAGGAAGAAATTAGCCGTCATTTTATTCTATTACAGGGAAAAAATAAGTTAATTTCCTTCTTTGTCCTCCAGTTCACACAGTGAAAAGCATAAACAAGACAGACATTACACAGTGCATGGAAATCAAGTAGACTATACTGTGAACTGGACTATAAATATTTGTTATTCAATGTACTCCTGAGATCCTGAGCTCCGTCCGCAGAATTAATCCCACCTTCTTGAAAACTGCGGCAAGTCTGTGAAGGGCCTCATTGTGCTGGTCAAGTTAACCCATGATGACAAGCAGCAGTCACAAGACGCTGTAGCTTTAATTGGAGATAACTCTGCTTCCTCGCAGACAAGCTCTCGTGACATTTCACAAGCCGTTTGTGTACTTTTGTAACTCAAATTGTTGTTGACTCTAAACTTCTGACCTTCTGGGAAAAAAACAACAACCCATAACCTTATCAATTTATAACTGAAATTCAATCTCATGGAAGTGTGTGCAAAAAGAAAGTCGGACTATATTGATTTTATTTTTATTTCTTTTTAGCGTATGATAAGCGGAAGTGGTTATTTGCATTCTGAGAGGTGTCAACTATGAGTGGCCTCAGCTGCATATGGGGCACGATCGGAACACGCTATTTCCACATATAAGGATATAATAAGGAGATCAGAAATTGGGGTCACTGTCACTCCAGCAAGAATATGACCTTATATATTTGTAACGTCTGATCTGAGCCTTGAGACTATTGAAACTATCTGCTCATCTGGCATTTATAAACTGACAGATGCACTGTATAATATCTGTTTACCCATCAATACAAGAAATGCTGCTGTCGGTGTTGTTTTGTACTGAACTCACATTCTGGTGTTTCACCAGGGTTCCTATAAATTTGCTGTCTGAATTTTGTTATACATGATTAATGTGTATTTATTTTATGTTTATCCATATGGGAACAAGTATATATAATCAATTCTCCAGCGAGGAGAGAAACAAATGATCTGCCATGTTATGCACTATCCGAGAGTAGATCCTGAGTATTAAAAAAAAGAGATTCACAAGGTTTCACAAGATATTCTTTTTCACTTAAATGTTGTGTTTTAATCATTTAATGTTCTTTTGAACCGCTGCTGTAATATTATGGCGATATATACAGTATGTTGTGAATACATTCGAGAATAGATTACTTGTTACCACATTTAAATAGAGTTTTGTTCACAACTGAGGAGATGTGACCAAAAAATGACCAAGATGAGATTATTTTTGTTTGTTTGTCCGGGGTCAGCCTGATTCCTTTACTATTTATGAATTCCCGATATGGCCGCGGTGAAGCACTTTTCAGACAATAACCATGGTTAGATCAGGGCTAAAAATATAATACTTGACTTATCTGCATGTCTTACTACCCCAACTAGGTCACTTAAACCTCAATATTTTCCATTTAAACCAAATCTTAACATCACTGCGATCCAATCTAAATGCTTCACAGTGCTAAAACCGAGACGTTAAGGCTTCTGACTGATTATATGAGGTGTATTAATAGAATGAAATGCACATTCATCACATTTTCCTTGAGGGGAAAAGTGGAAGTGAAGCCTTTGTCTTCATGCCTTTCTGTCCATTGTTGTCTATCTATGTATGTATCTATATATCTATGTGTCTGTCTATCTATCTATCTATCTATCTATCTATCTATCTATCTATCTATCTATCTATCTATCTATCTATCTATCTATCTATGTGTCTGTCTATCTATCTATCTATCTATCTATCTATCTGTCTATCTCTTCTCCACCTTGCTGGCCCCCATAAACCCCTTACTTTCGAAAATATGACACCTGTCCTGTCAGATACACTTGTTCTTTCTAACACACACACACACACACACAATCCCATTAACCTGGTGTATCTTTTGTGCCTCCCCTCACATCCTATGTGAAGACAAAGATAAGTGCCAACATATTAATAAATAAATCTTCAAAGACTTTGTCAAGTTTTGACATTTACCATTTTGCCTGCACCCTCTAATGTTCTCCCCTCTGTGAGGCCGCTTCAGAAGCATGAGCCAAGAGACTAAGGCTAATGGGCAATGGGAAACATACGCACAATGACATTTACTCTATGTATGTGTATGTAGAATATACCATGTTTTTAAATGTCATTCAGCACAATATAAACTCTGGCACTGCCTAAAATCAAGGAGCGAAACAAAACCGGCTCTTAAAGGCAGCGAGAGCAGGATGCTGGGTAATAGAGTGAATAGATGAAAGAGACAAAGTGGATAAGACAAGCAAAAGGGACGGGGGGGGGAGTCAGAGTACCCAACAACATAGACACGTAATGTGAAGAACTAAAACAGGAGGCAAAAAGAAGAGAAATCTTGGGGAAAAACTACCCTTATTATCCATGTAGACAAGCCATTAACACCATTACTGGTCTCACAAAGACCTAATTAGTGTTTGGTCTAGTTCAGCCACAAAAACCTGGAATCATTCATTTAGCTTTAGCTAGAAACCCCGTCGCCCCCCCCCAACTGATTTTAATGCCTTGGTGGCTGATTAAGTCAATGACCTAGGGTGAGCTAAAACTGGGTTTCATCATGATGCAAACAGTGTCTGATACTTTGGTTCAAGGACAAAGTCATACAGATGCCTGGGCTAGTGAGCAACAGTGAATGTCACTTAATTTATTCATTTATTCAGTTCTTTATTTATGCAAAACAGGGGACTTTAACTGTAAGTCACCCACTCCGTTCAGCTTTCTAATCAAATGCCTAATAAATAGAAAAAATAAAAACTAAACAAGTCGCCTAAAAGAGACACTACATGTGCCACGTGTATCATAAAATCACATAATTTTTTTGTACCACTGTTAAATAAAGCAGCGTTGTCTTGCTCCAACACACCTGATTCAGAGGGTCACCTCGTCATCAAGCTGATAGGGCAACATCGAAAACATGCAGCGGCATGAGGACCAGGGTTTTGAAACACTGACATAAAGGAATCAAGAAGTAATGACAAATACTTAAAGAGTAACAGTCGATATATGTCAAATATCTACTAGCATTTAAAATACTGACTGCAATCCAGATTCAAAATATTATGGAGTGTGCTAGCCAACGTTCCTGAGACTGCACTTACACACAACCATGACTGTCCATCAAACCCTTTTGATGGATGTTCACATGTCAGCGACAGAATGAAAGTGGAAGTGCAATAACAGACTGGAATCACATTTTATACAGTGAAAAAAAAAAAAATTGTTCCAAGGCACTGACATTCAATCTGGAGTTGATCCCAGGGGCCACTGCTCCTAGTTCTAGGAAGGTTCCTAATGGCGTAACGGACCAAAATTAAATTAAACTGCAAATTAAACTTCTAATTGTGAATAAACTGAATGCACCATTGCTATTAGTGAAGCCAGTATTTCAATTTCACCTTTCCTTATTCTCTGATGACACATCATTGTCTTTTTTATGATTTGAATACATATAGGCCCTTGAAATGTTCTCTTATATCAACATCAAATAGTTATTAATGGCACTTATGAGCTGGTTAAGATAAGAGAAACGAGAAGTCAACACAACTGGAGGCAGCACAGAGGCAAAGGTTTGCCCTTCTTAGCTTTAGGTCTGTTCAGCTCCATATCCATTCATTCAGAAGTGCATCTGAGCTTGGATTAAAAAAAACAAAACAAAACACAAACAGGACCAGGACAGGAAAATATGTGACTAAAAGGCTAAGACTAAAATAAAAACATGTGCGTACCAGAACAGGGGACTTTTTTTTAAGCCAAATTGGGGCATGAAAGGAAGCCACCCTCGCCTGTATGTCCTACATAAGGTTGACATGTTAATATGGAAATGTACAGTTTGAAAACTGCACTCAGACATTAATAATCTATCACTACTGTACTGATAAGAGTAATGTTAAGGCACAGTGGTTGAGTGATGATAGAAGTGATGCACATGCTCCCAGTGACACCTGCCAAATTAGATGTTTGGTGTTAAAGAAGAGGAAAACGACAGGTGAGACTTTCCTTGAAATATAATTTAATGTGCAACAATAATGAATGCTGCATCATAAAATAAAACACACAGACACACACACACACTCACTAAGAGCCACCCAACGACAACCATGTGAACTTTGTCCCACCGTTACCATGGAAATGGGAGACCCAGCCCAGGGAAGCAGCTGTGCTGCACTTTGTCCAAAAGCAAAAGACGTCGCCTCTGAACTCTGTCAAAGTTTCTCCAAACCACGACTGCTTCTCAGATGCCATTTTTCATCTTAATCTGAATTATGCATCCTTATCTCAATTTAATTTCCTGTGTCCTGTGTTGCTTTTAAGCAAGACATTGCATCAAAGACCATTTAGTGTCCTCCCTCTGTCTCTGTACATCTTCCAATATTAATGCTTTAATGTGTTCACCGGTACACTTGCCAAATTCACCCCAACCTCGATAAATTTAGCCCGAGTCAATTAGCCAAGCTGTTAAACAACTGCACATCAAGGGACATGGATTTTCTTCCCATCATCTTTGTCCCTCGTCTCCATTCCTCACAGAAACTCAGGCCTGGACCTGCAAGTTTCCTGGCAGGATGTCCAAGTGATGTACCCAATCAGTCTGCATTAACCTGGCCATTCAGTCTCCTTCACATCACTGACTTGTCTCACTCATTTCCCCAATAGAACAAATGAACTCAGGCGAGTCTGAGACATACTTCGTATTACAAAACGTGGAAGATGATCACACAGGAAGCAAAAAGTATTCCGACCTCCTTGGTTCCACATTAAAGGACGATTAATGTCTTTTGAGTTATTGAAGTGAATGTAATTATGTCTCTTTTTATTACAAGTAGCATACATAAGATTGTTATTTTTGTATATGTATATTTACCCTTTCGTTCCCAGGTTTCAATACGCAGTGAAAATAAGAGTAAGAAACCTACAAACAATGACCTGTGGAAGAATTACAGTGTCTGTGCTCTCTGGGTGTTATATGTCGTGAATTGCATTATCATATGAAGACTTTTAATGTTACATTGTCGCCAGAACGTCACGCTCCAAGGGCTACTGTATTCTCCATGATTCTGTCAATAGATTCTACATTCTGCTAATTCTCGGGTGCTCACCCGGCATCCTGTCCTCCTGATTATTCTGTAAGGATCTGTTTTCACGCTTTACCTTCACTTTACCTCAGAGCAATGGAAGGGGTCTGACAGATAAAGCTCTATTACTGTATCATTGCTCTTCTCCGGGTGAAACAGTGGGTAATAGAGGCTGGTGCATTGAGGTGCATGTGATGAGGCCATTCAGAGATTGATCATCTATACGGTGTGGCCCGCTAACGAGTTATTGGCATCGCACAGAGCGATAACGGCTTCTAAATCTTCAGAGCGCAGATTGCTGTGGACGGTACGTGTCGAAACAGACGAAGGTTAATATACATTTAGATGGTCCGGACATGCACGCCTCCGTACACTTACAGGCTATCTTTCTGTCAGATAAACACGGGTTTCACTCTGCAAACATCTGCAGTGATTATCTTATCAGACGCTGCACATGCGTCATCAACATATGGCGTTTTTCCACCGAGTGGAATGATTCGGTATAGTATTTTTTTTTTGCGTTTCCATTAGAAAAAGCACCAAACATAACATTTCTCAGTACCCTTCCCTTGGGGTACCAGAGTAATGTTTCGGTATAGTACAGGTGGAGCTAGAACCCACGACTTGAAAACTTGACGTCTCCTCCTCTAAATGAGACAGTGCTTATGTGAGTCTTCATAACGTATGACATGTGATTTCAGGAATGTATAAAATAAACGGCGTGTGAGCGTCGACTCGTGTGAGTTTATGTAACGGC